>NW_006299605.1:137294-141596 GCF_000327345.1 Myotis davidii | reverse complement strand
ATGCAGCTATGGCTGCTCCTCAGTCCTACCCTATGCGGCCCCGCCTCTCATTGTGCCAGTAATCACTGCAAGCACCTCTGAGAGAAAGCCGCCCTTGAGTTCCACCCGATGCCAGACAGTCCAGTTTCTCACTGTATGAGTCTGGATCCCCAGAGACTCGCTGGGAACTGGAGTTCAGAGCAGTCGGGAGCCTGAGACACCCTCCCGATTGAAAAAGACAATGGAGTCCTCAGTTGCCAGCCTTTCCATGTGCGCCTCCGTATCTCTGCACTTTACATCCGCACTGCACCTTCTCTGAGTCTCAGTGTGTTTTCTCTTCCCTTCTAGTTGTAGAATTTCCACTCAGACAGCCTTCCTGTGGTTCTGGATGATGTCTGTTTTGTCTTTTAGTTGTATTTTTGAAGTGGTTGTACGAGGCAGCAATTTCCGGTGTTTACCTATGTCGCCATCTTGTTTTTTTTTATGCATGTGTAAACTCCTATACATATTACATTATTTTCCTCGTTAAAATAACTTTAACTCTGCTTTTTTTAACTTCCTGTGTGTCTGTGTGACTACATATATTTCTAAATGGCTATAGTTTATATGTATTCACTGTAATTTCTTTACAAGTTTTTACATTGTTGATCATATAGGCTGTTTAACATTTTTTTTCCTATTAAAACAGCATGGGAATAAAGTATCCTTATAGCAAAATACTTTGTTCAAAAAATATTTGTTGAGTATCTAATGTATGTCAGCCACTGTATTTGGTATTTGGTTATAACAGTGACCACAAAACACAAAGTTACTGAACACATGGAATTTAAATTCTAGCAGGAGAGCAGATATTATCAAATATAACCACATTGCTGTACATGTAGTTTATAACTGAAATGAATACTCTGTAAGAAAGGAATACTGTTCTGCAAAAAAATACAGCGAAGGATCCTGACTAAAGTTAGGGAAGCCCTCATTGAGAAAGTGCTGCTTGATCTGGCAATTAACTAATTGCAAGAGGTTTTGGGTGGTGTGGATTGGCATTTTAGAGAGAAATATTATTCCAAACAGAGTGAATGTTATTGTACAAAGGCCTTGTTGCAGAGAAATTATATCTAAGAAACTTAAATCCAGTGTGGTATGGACACTAAAAGTAGTGGTGTAAGATAAGGCTAGAGATGTATTCAGGGACCTGGTTAAGCAGAGCCTCATAAATGATGTTATGGACTTCATTCTAAGAGGGAAAGTATACCTTCAAAGGGTTTTAAGTTGGGAGTAATATTTGATTGTACGGTGAACTAATTGTACAGGGAACAGAGTGGATGCAGGAAGATCAGATAGGAGGTTGAGGCAATGGGTTAGGTAAGAAATGATTGCTTGGATTAGGTTGGTGGAGGAAATAGAAGTAGAGAAATTCAAGAAATTTTAGAAAATAAAATTGTTTAAACTTGGAACATTCTGAAGTATTTTTTAAAGCCTAAGTTTTCAGAGATGGAATTCTTAAGACAAAGAATTATTTTTAAAATCTTATGGTAGATATCGAATTGCTTTCTAGAAAGATTGTTTCAGTATACTCTCCCATTAACTGTGTATTGGAATGCTCATTTCCATATCTCCCTACCAATAATGAGCATTAACTTTTCTATTTTTTAATTTTTCACTTTTTAATACCTTTTCGAGAAATTGAGTAATTACTTCAAATTTTAATATGGTTTTTTTTTTAACCAACTGTAATAATATAGTAGCTTTGGAACACAGTAGTCCCCCTTATCTATAGTTTTGCTTTCTGTGGTTTCAGTTACCGGAGGTCAACCGTGGTGCAAAATATTAAATGGAAATTCCAGAAAAAAATAATTCATAAGTTTTAAATCGTGCAACATTCTTAGTAGTGTGATGAAGCCTTGCACCCTTCCACCCTAGATTTGAATCATCCTTTTGTCCAGCGTATCTGCATTGTATATGCTATCTACCCATTTAGTTGTCTTGGTTATCAGATCAACTGTGTGGTATTACAGTGCTTGTGTTCAGGTAACACTCATTTAACTTAATAATAGCCTCAAAGCCATTCACATAACTTTTATTACAGTATATTGTTATAATTGTTCTATTATTGTTGCCAGTAATATATTAAATGTTAATATATTAAACTTAATGTAATAACCCACCCTCTGCCAAGACACCTACCTTCCTAAACATTATATTGTAACACTGTTGTATCATTAGTTTGGGCTTAGGGCTTCAAACCATTTTAAGTAAATGTACTGATAAAAACCCCAAAAGTATATAACGATTTTGACCACAAAGATGGAAATGTTTAAATTTTTATATAATGTGTTAATAGTTAATTAGTAAGAAATAAATGTATAGTGCATGTCCCACTCACCCCCAGTTAGTAACTTTTTGGCATTATAAGGATAACTATAGCTGAAAGTAGGAAATTAAGAGAAATGAATAGCTTTTTCAAAGCAATTGAAAGTTTCTTTTTCTCCAAAATAGTTTGAGTTTGAAAGATATTGACCTTAGATTCAGTATACAAGTTATGTTTGTAATCTAATTTTTCTCATTAGGGACATAATTCTACATTATTGAAATATAGTTATATTTGAAATAACATGTTACTTACTGCTTTGTTTTCTCTCAACAGTTAAAAGATGTTGATACTCGGAAAATCATAAAAGCAATGCTTTCTTATGTGTGGCCCAAAGACAGGCCAGATCTACGAGCTAGGGTTGCCATTTCCCTGGGATTTTTGGGCTGCGCAAAGGTAAGAGAAATTATGTGTTGATCATTGTTATAAGAAATGCTATGATATTTTCTAGTATTGAAACTTGGGCTGACTTAAGGCACTTTTGGGGGAGTATTGTCAGCTTTTAGGATCCTATCATGACTGTTGTATGCAATCAGCAGAAATTATATGGTAATGTCTGATTTATCTGTGGATCAGACTTAGAACAGCCTCAACTTAATTGAATTCATTCCTGATCTCCAATACAAGATCATTTATTGGAGTAAAACTTAAGGAAATTTTATAAAAGAAACTCCTCAGTGTCTTGTTGGCTTTTATTTAATACATATTTAATACATTGTTCTCAGTTCCCAGTAACTTGAAAAAGATAAAGACATTTTAGGCATAATGATAGTCCTAAGTGGTAAACAATAGTGTGATATCAAGGGAAAAAAAGAGGGAAAGAAATGACAACAAAAGCTGGGCATTTTGGTACCATTCAATATAGGGGCTCTCTATATATTAGCAGCTTCCTTAGTTTCTTGCTGTATTGTAACACATATTAATAAGGCAAACTTATAATAATGACTGAGCTTTCAATAAACATCCCTTATTTTTAATTTATTCACATTTTGTCAGTGATGTACATATCTTTAGGTACAGTATACAGTAATCGTACAATTATAGACTGTGGAGCCAGACTTCCTGGGGGTAACCTTGCACAAGTTGCTTAGTCTCTGTGCCCTCTTCGCAGTTCACCCCAGCTTGTTAATTTAATTTGTAAAATAAAGCAAAATAAGGTTGTTATAAGGAATAAGTAATTTAAAATACAAAAGGCTTAGAACTGTGACTGGCACACAGTGAAACATAATATACATGCTAAAATCAAAATAAATTCAGATTTTCATCAGAAATATGGTAAAAACAAAGTCTACTTAAAAGTATAAATGAGGCCAAAGCTGGTTTGACTCAGTGGATAGAGCGTCGGCTTGAGGACTGAAAGGTCCCAGGTTTGATTCTGGTCAAGGGCATGTACCAGTGGGGGATGTGCGGGAGGCAGCTGATCCATGTTTCTCTCTCATTGATGTTTCTAACTCTCTATCTCTCTCCCTTCCTCTCTGTAAAAAATTCAATAAAATATATTTAAAAAAAGTATAAATGAGGTTTGGCTATAATTTGGTTACCAGTCTTACATATGTGTTAATATTTTGTTTTAGAACTCAGGTCTTATAATTTACTTCTTCTCTATATCATGTGTGTTCCTGTTTATTTACTCACTAGAGGCCCAGTGCGCACAAAATCGTGCACCAGTGCTTCTGCTTGCCTCAGCTGGCCTCCCTTCCCATCGCTGCTCATAGCTCGCGTCCCGCCTACCATGAGAGCTACTGCTCATTTGGTTGTTACAGCATTACGACCACGGGCCTTTTATGATATAGACTAGTGGCCCAATGCATGAAATTCGTGCACGGGGGGGTGGGGGTGGGCGGGACGTGGTGGTTCCCTCAGTCCAGCCTGCACCCTCTCCAATTGGGGATCTCTGTGGGATTCGGCCTAAACCGGCAGTCGGATATCCCTCTCTCAATCCAGGCCCACTGGCT
>NW_006299605.1:130016-136953 GCF_000327345.1 Myotis davidii | reverse complement strand
TTACAAATGCTGACACGCCGAGCTCAAAAGGTTCGCCATCACTGCTCTTGGAGGACAAAAACACACAATACCTATCTCTGGACTGATAGCCAGCCATATGCACTGATAGCCAGTCATATGCAGCCATATGCAGTTATACAGCCAAACCAGTCATTGAAAAATTGAACCGCTTTCTTACACCTTACACCAAATAGCTGTTGCCCTTAAAAACCCTCCTCCGCCCCCACCTTAGGTTCTGGCTTCGCAGTTCACCCAGATTAGGTTCTGGTTGGTTGGTTTCTATGCCAGTCAGTGTCAAAAGCACTGCCTCCTAGGCAGCCATTGGCTCCTCACAGTTCACCCAGATTTGGTTCTGATTGGTTGGTTTCTATGCCAGTCAGTGTCTCCAGGCCTATCTCCCAGCCTGTTCAGAGAGGCGGGGCTGATCAGCAGCCTCCACGACTGCTGGTGAGGCCCAGAAAGAAAGAGAGGCATGGCTGCTGCTGAGGCCCAGAGAGTGAGAAAGGCAAGGGCTGATCAAAAGCTGCCATGGAGGCTGTGGATCAGACCCTGCTTCTCTCTCTGGGCCTGATCCGCAGCCCCCTTGGCTGTCATTGCTGTGTCGTGGCGCCCGCAGCAGTGGCAGTCAGTGCTGGTTGCCATGGCTGCAGGACTGATTTCCAGTGTTTGGTTGTCCGTTTGGTCGTTTTGGATGTTATGGACCCTGGCTCTTTATATATAAATATATATATATTTATAGACAGATAGATAGATAGATAGATAGATCTTTTTTCCTACCCCAAAAGTATTTATTGAGAACTTGTCATTCAGAGTACTATTTTTGGCCCTGCAGAATATTCAGATATAAATAATGCACATTTCTTCTCAAATCATACAGAATAACACACGTTTTATTTTATTGCTATAATACAAAGTAGGTCATAAATGATTTTAAAAAAGTGTTGAGGGTGTTTCAAAGGAAAGAACCTCAATGATGGGGAGTCAGGAAAGATTTCATAGAGGAGGTGATGTCTGAGACAGGCCTGGATTAATGAATAGGATTGTTATAGACATAGGAATAACAAGAAGAAGTTGAGAGGGAACATAGAGTATGTATAGAGAAGTGAGTAGTACAACTTCCTCCAGTGAGAGGGTAATGTTTCCGAGGAATTGAAAGTACTTTTGAAAAGATAAAAGAGCTCCTAAGGCAAAATTCCTTAACTGTACAATAAAAATTTATTTAATTATGTTGGAAACTATTACATTATGTTGGAAGTAGTAAACTCTATTTTGAGTAGTAAGGTAGTAAAGTTAGAGCTTTAGTTTAGGAAATTAATCTGACCCTTATATATAAGATGGGTTAGGGTAATGAGAGACCTAAAGTACAGATGCCATTCATTTTCAATTCATGCATTCATTCAGCAAATATTTATCGACTTGTTATGATACTAATTTAATAGTCTAAATGAGAAGTAATAGTTTGTACTGGAGTAGTGGCATAAATGGTAATATGGAGGGAAATGATGCCAGAGATATTGTGAGGTAAGGGAGGTAGAATTAATAAGACTTAGCAACAGATAAAAAAGAGGAATAGGATTCAAAGATATTGTCAACAATTAGAGAATGATAATGCCTTTTTAACAGAAGTATGTTGGGAGGTCTTTGTGAAGATGAAAATTTTGTTTTTAGGCATGTTAAGTTTGAGGTGCTGGTAAAACATCGAGATAGAGATGTTTAGCTGGTAATACAAAATATAAGACAAGCTGAGGAAGGAGCCCAGGGTTAGAGAGATTAGTAGATACTAGTTGAAACAATGCAAGTTGATGAATTCACCAAGGAAAAGAACAGAAATAGAAGACGACTAGAGACAGACCCGTGATAAATATGTTCCTATAGGAAAGTAAAGTAAATAGTAGTGGAACCATTGGGAAGAGTGATTGGAGAGGTAAGAGTTAAACCAAAATACTTTAGTCGGTCACCTTCCTCATCTATGGACTCTGTTAAGTTCTCTCTCAATGAACCAGACCCTTCTGTGGGAGAGGAATTAAATCAGGACGCTGAGCAAACAGACCAAGAATCCATACTTTATTCAATTTGTTTAAGCTTAGAGAGAGAATACCATTATAAATCGAATGTTGGAATTTAAAAAACTCATATTCATTTTTAGTACAGTTCTGGTTGCTAAATTATTTTCTATCCACAAGTTACTCAAGGGTAAAGCTTATACTGAGGCAGAAGTAGCAAATTGGCCTTTATTCCTTCATTAGCTGAATGTAAGTACCTTGCTAACAAGTTAAAGGCAGACTGTTTTCTTAAACATGACTAAGTTAGTCAAAGGGAGAAGTCTTGCTAGTAAATAATGGCATTTGGATAGACTATTTTTAGAGTGAATTCCACTCTTTCTTGAAACACAGATTTCTGTTACTTGGTGATAGGTAACATCAGGATATGAAATCTAAATCAATCTAATGTCCTTAAGGACAGAGTTATTTTTACAAGGCTAATATTTGATTCTCTGTCAACAAATAATTAATGCCTATAGTTTGTAAACTGTTGTACTAACCTCTTATAAACTAGTTAAAAGTAATTAGAAATGAATATAGAAAAATTAATCCTCGGAGGGATCCAACATGACAGAATGGGTAAATGTTGTCCTTACCTCCTCCCATGACTATATCAAAATTACAACTCAGTTATCTGGAGAACTATTTGAAGAATAGCTGAACAGAAGTTTTATAACTGAGGACATAAAGAAGAAGCCACGTCTAGACCTGTATGAGGGACAGAGATGTGAAACACCCCTGGATACATGAGTAGGGGTTGAGAATCCAGAGCGATATTTCAGCTGTAGAGGACCCCGTTAGGGCATGGGGACCTCAGCCTGCCACCAGGTTCCTCAACTCAAAGCACCACTGCTGGGAAGAGTAGCCCATGAAACATCTGGCTGTGAAAATCATCTGGGATTTGGTCTACTGGGCTAAGACAGAAGGCTAATAGAAACCCAGGCATGCTGTTAAAGGGCCAACACACAAAATTTTGCTCACAAACACACCTTGGGCTTCCAAGGAGGGGGCAGCAGCTCAGAGATTACCAGAATCATACAGGGAGAGACTGAGTTTTGTGGTTTCAGGGACCGGGCTGGAGAGACAGTGCTAATGTCCTTGTGTTGATTGCCTCACCTCAACTGCCAACGGGACACCATCTTTTCTGGACTTAGTAATCCTCTTATATGGCTAAGGCAGTGATGGTGAACCTATGACACGCGTGTCAGAGGTGACATGTGAACTCATTTTTTTGGTTGATTTTTCTTTGTTAAATAGCATTTAAATATATAAAATAAATATCACAAATATAAATCTTTGTTTTACCATGGTTGCAAATATCAAAAATTTCTATATGTGACATGGCACCAGAGTTAAGTTAGGGTTTTTCAAAATTTTGACACGCCGAGCTCAAAACGTTTGCCATCACTGGGCTAGGGAGGTACCCTAGCCCCATCATGATGACTCCTGATACCCCACTCTGCCAATCTCACATATGGCTGTGGGCTCTGCCCATGTGGACTGGTGAACATGGGCCCATATTGCACTCTTTCTTAAAAAAAATGCTCAAGGAATTCCAGGGAAACATGGAGGTGCCAGAGACACACAAGGAGAGACTGATTTTGTGTGATTTTAAAGCAAAGGCCATCTTTCTGTACACAGGACAGTAATAAAAAAAACTGCCAACAAACAAATGTCCTGGATGGTTTCACAGGTGAATTTTACCAAGCATTCAAAGAAGAATTGATATCTTCCCAAAAATTCAAAAAGAGGGAAGACCTCTTTCGGAGGTAAGTTTTATCCTAATCCCAAAACCAGATAACAACACTCCAAAGAAAGAAAAGTAAAGACCGATATCCCAAATGAACATAGGTACAAAATCCCTGAACAAAATATTAGCAAACTGAATCGAGCAATACATGGAGCAATTCATACACCATGACCAAGTGGGATTTATTCCTGGGATGCAAGGTGGGTACAGCATCCACAAATCAATTAATGTGATGTACCACATAAACAAATGATAAAAATTATAAGGTCACATTAATAGATAAAGAAAAACCATTTGATAAAATCCATCACCTATTTATGATAAACACTCTCAGCAAAGTGGGATTAAAAGGAACTTATCTCAACATAATAAAGGCCATATATGACAAACCCATTGTTAACATGCTCAACAGGTAAAAACTATAAGTTGTTTAAGATTAGGGACAAGACAGAGTTGTACACTCACTATTCTTATTCAACATAGCACTAGAAGTCCCAGCCACAGCAATTGGGCAAAAAGCAGAAATAAAAGTCATCCAAATTAGAAAGGAAGAAGCAAAACTGTTTGTTATTTGCAGATGACATTATAGTACATATTGAGAACCCTAAAGATTTTACCAAAAAATTACTGGAACTGATAAATTAATTCAGTAAAGTAGCAGGATACAAAATAAATATTCAAAAATTTATTGCATTTTTATACTCCAATAATGAACTACCAGAAAGATAAATTAAGAAAAATACCTAATTTGCAACTGTATCATAAAATATAAATTATCAAGTAAGAAATTTAACCAAGGAGGTAAAACACCTGTATTCGGAAAATTATACGACATTGAAGAAAAAAATTAAAGAAGTTTCAAATAAATGGAAGCACGTACTCTGTTCATGGAAAGGAAGAATTAACATCATTAAAATGTTCATACTAACCAAATTTGTCTGTGGATTCAACACACTTCCTATCAAAATACTAATGGTGTATTTCATAGAACTACAACAAATTCTCCGAAGATTTATATGGAACCTCCAAAGGCACCAAACAGCCACAGCAATCTTGAGAAAGAACAAAGTCAGAGGTATCACATTACCTGATACCAAACAGTACTACAAGGTGTTAGTAATCAAAACAGCATGGTACTGGCATAAAAACAGACATATAAATCAATGTAACAGAACAGAGCCCAGAAATAAACCCACTCCTTTACAGACAATATTTGACAAAGGAGGCAAAAACATACATTGGGATAAACATAGTCTATTGAATAAATGGTGTTGGGAATATTGGGTAGATACATGCAGAAAACTAAAACTGGATCACTTTCTTACTGCTTATATAAGAATAAACTCAAAGTGAATTAAAGACTTACATGTAAGACTCAAAACCATAAAACTTACAGAAGAAAACAGTACAATCTCTTGACATTGCTTTTCATAATATTTTTTGTGATATATCTCCTAGGGCAAGGGAAACAAAAGAAAAGTGACTATATCAAGTTAAAAAGGTTTAAACAGCAAAAAAAAAAAATCAGCAAAATAGAAAGACAACCTACTGAATGGGAGAACATATTTGCCAATACATCTGATAAGGGGTTAATATCCAAAATTTATAAAGAACTGGTAATGGTCAACACCAAAACAATCAAACAATCCAATTAAAAATTGGGCAGAATATCTGAATAGAAACTTCTAAAAGGATATCCAGATGGCCAGTATGTAAAGATGCTCAATGTCACTAATTGTCAGGGAAATGCAAATTAAAACCACAATGAAGTATCATCTCACAGGTGTTAGAATAGCTACCATCAATAAATCAACAAACAACAAGTATTGGCCAGGTTGTGGAGACTATGGAACCCTTGTGCACTGTAGGTGGGAATACAGACTGGTTTAGCTACAGTGGAAAACATTATGGAGTTACCTAGAAAAAAATAAAAAATACAACTTGACTTATGACCCACCAGTTCCACTTCTGAGTATATATTAGAAGAAACCTCAAATAGTACTTGAAAATACATGTTATAGTATGTTGATTGCAGCATTATTTACAATAGCCAAGATATGGAAACAACCCAAGTACCCATCAGTAGTTTAGTGGATAAAAATGTTCTGGTAGATATATTTTATACAATATTACTCAGCTATAAAAAGGAGTGAAATCTTAACATTTGCAATGGTATGGTTTTCCCTAGAAGTTACTAAGTGAAATAAGCCAGTCAGAGGAAGACAAATACTATATAATTTCACTCATGTGGAAGCTAAAGGACAAAATAAATGAACAAAGTATAAACAGACTCATAGATACAGAGAACAGACTGATGGTTGCCAGAGGGGAGGACAGTTGGGGGATTGTTTGAAAGATGAAGAGATTACAAAACACAGATTGGTAGTTACAAAATAGTCATAAGGATATAAAGTACAGCATAAGGAACATAGTCAATAATCTATACATATAAAACCCTAATATGCAAATAGACCAAATGTTAGAACAACGGAACAACTGGTCATTATGTGCGCTGACGACCAGGGGGCGCACGTGGGACATGACAGAGGTCGGCAGAGTGTCAGCCGTGGCAGGATAGTGGAGCAAGTGAGTGGGAGTGCCAAACCAAGGCAGGGCACTGGTCACTGTCATCTGGATGAGCCCCTGGTGGTTACGAAAAGTTCTTTCTGGTGCTTGCACCCGCTGCCGGCGGTTGTGAGTGGTGGCTCCCAGTCCCAATCACCCCTCAGGAGTTTGAGCGGGGCTGCCAGCAGAGAGGGGACTGGGGGCTGTGTTGGAAGGGGTCAAGTGGGGACGTGGAGGATGGGCCGACATCCGCCCCTGTGCCCACCGCAGCTTCGCGGCTCACCGTTCCTTTCAAGATGTCAGAGGAAGACAAATACTATATAATTTCACTCATGTGGAAGCTAAAGGACAAAATAAATGAACAAAGTATAAACAGACTCATAGATACAGAGAACAGACTGATGGTTGCCAGAGGGGAGGACAGTTGGGGGATTGTTTGAAAGATGAAGAGATTACAAAACACAGATTGGTAGTTACAAAATAGTCATAAGGCCACCTCCCCCTGCTCCTGAGGGGAAATTGGGGCCAGCAGCTGGCTGTGCTTGCACCCACTTCTGGCTCCAGAGCCACCACTCGCACC
>NW_006299605.1:128283-129928 GCF_000327345.1 Myotis davidii | reverse complement strand
GGTGCTGGGGGCTGTGTGGGAAGGGGTCAAGTGGGGACGTGGAGGATGGGCCGACATCCGCCCCTGTGCCCACCGCAGCTTCGCGGCTCACCGTTCCTTTCAAGATCACAAATTCGTGCACTGGGCCTCTAGTATTGTAATAACTATGATTGGTTCCAGTTGGGTACTTGGAATATCAGGGGGCTCACTTTATAAATACATGATTGTCTAAAATACTGTGCTATACACCTGAAAGTAATATAAGATTTAATATAAATTTTAATTGAAAAATAAAATTTAAAAATAGAAAACAGAAAAATCTATCCTCAAAACATATGTTTGATTCCTTTTGGTTCAGAAATAGGAAGAAATTGCCAGATGTTATTATGTGTACTTGCTCGGTACTTTCGGAGCATATAAAAAAAACAGTTTTCTTTTTATTAGACAGGAATCAGACCATAGAATAACTTTAGGAATAAAGAGCATAGCAGCATTTAAACATTCCTAACATTGTTTTTCCATCTTCTGTACTGTCCTCACTTTAGAAGTGATCACTCTCCCAAATATTTAAAACTTGGTCATTGTTTATTTCTGAGTAGTATTGCAGTTGTTATTTATAATTGGTGTGCAAAGATGGATTATTATCCTTTTTATTCCTTGGATTCCTATTTTTTCCTGAACTTGTTTATATGCTTTGGCATATGAGTACTTTGGACCAATCTGTGCTCCTGTATACTCTGGTCTTCTTTATCTCCTCTACATACTTCTGAGAACTTTAGGATAGGGTTCAAGATCTTTCTTAGCTCTAAAAGAATGCTGCCCTGTCATCGGAACAGGGTGGTGATTTCATAATGAGGCCTGAGGCATCCATCAGAGAGATGGAAGACAGAAAATGAGAAATACCAACTGAGAATTAAAAAGGAGGAGGATTTCATTCTTAATATATGGGGCTACAGCATACCATCTGTTTACTTATTTGCATTTTGATATTCTTTTTATTCCGAGGGTCTTAATGCTATCATTGTCTCCAGCAAAGCATTTCAAGATAAAATATATTATTTAGAGAGGCCTTGCAGCCTAGAGGAAGACAAGAGGATGTGTTGATAATCTATCCAAGTTGTAACAATTCTATTACATTACATTACAGTTCAGTATGACATATGTTTTAAGGGTTCTGCTGCCAAGAGAGATACAGAGAAAACACTGTTTGGCTTCATTTCTTAAATTCCTACAAATAATATATAATGCATTTTCTTACCATACATAGATATGTTATAGGAGCATCACATCATCCTTAATCTGGGGATTTTGAGATCTTCTAAGAATTTTTTAAATACAACCTTTCTATTAGTATTTTACGTACAACTGTACCAAGATTGAAAGGAAATATAAAACATATTTACTGCCTTAGCTGGTTTGGCTCAGTGGATAGAACATCACCCTGAGGATTGAAGGGTGCCAGCTTTGATTCCGTCATGGACACATGCCTAGCTTGCAGGCTCAATCCCCAGTAGGGGACATGCAGGAGGTAGCCGATCAATGATTCTCATCATTGATGTTTTATCTCTCCTTCTCCCTTCCTCTCTGAAATCAATAAAAATATATTTTAAAAATAAAAAAATAAAACATTTACTGAACTCTGATTTCATAAAATAAATGTTTATCT
>NW_006299605.1:126148-128258 GCF_000327345.1 Myotis davidii | reverse complement strand
CAATATGTACAATGACAGATCAAAACACACACGTGCGACTGGCGCCAGTGAGAGCTTTATATGTATCACGCATGCACCACAAGTCAACGTTTATTTTTAAATTGCCAGTGTGCGTCATTGTACTGGACGGTAGGATGGACGTACCGTTGGTCACTTAGCCTTTTATATATATAGATTATAAAAGTTTACTCATTACTCATATTCTCTAATCACCATCACCTTGGGAAATACTTAGTTGACAGAGAATTTGGGGGCACATTAAGTTAAAGTATCATGTTCAAAAATATATTCTCAATAATCTGTTAGAAATGAAAATAAACCACATTTAAAATTATATAATAATTTTACAAGAAGGTATTCTTTATAAAAATATAATCATTACCCCTTTTCTCCAAGAAAGCATTATCTATACTAATAAAAGTGTAATATGCTAATTAGACCAGACATCCTTCCAGACAAAGCGATGGTGGCAGGGACAGGGAAGAGCAGTTAGGGGCAATCAGGCCTGCAGGGGAGGGCAGTTAGGGGCAACCAAGTTGGCTGGCAAGGGAGTAGGGGCAATCAGGCAGGCAGGCAAGCATTTGGGAGCCAGCAGTTCTGGATTGTGAGAGATATCCGACTGCCCATTTAGGTCCGATTCCAGTGGGATTGGGCCTAAATGGGAGCAATCAGGCTGGCAGGCAGAGTGGTTAGGGGCAATCAATCAGGCAGTCAGAGGGGTTAGGGGCAATCAGACAAGCAGTCAGTGTGGTTAGGGGCAATCAGGCAGGCAGGCAGATGAGTGGTTAGGAGCCAGCAGGGATTGGGCCTAAACCAGCAGTCGGACATCCCCCGAGGAGTCCCAGATTGGAGAGGCCAGCTGGGGGTCCAGACCTCTAGTATAAAATAAGGGATAATATATATGTTTTAGTCCATTTTGACTGCTATCATATAATAAAAGGGAATTATGCAAATTGACTCTAATGGTGGAATAACCAGGAATGACTGGTCACTATGACGTGCACTGACCACCAGGGGGCAGACGCTTAACATAGGAGCTGCCCCCTGGTGGTCAGTCTGCTCCCACAGGGGGAGCTCCACTCAGCCATAAGCCAGGGAGTGGGCCAGAGTTGGCAGGTGGACATCCCTTGAGGGGTCCCAGACTGTGAGAGAGCGCAGGCCGGGCTAAGGGGCCCCCGCCCCAGTGCACGAATTTTCATGCACCGGGCTGCTAGTAACAGAATATCATGCATTGATCCACTGGTTTTTTGTTTGTTTGTTTTTTCATTTTAACCTCACATGATGTAAGGGGCAAAAGGGATCTCTGGGGATTCTTTTATAAGCGTATTAATCCCATTTGTAAGGCCTCTGCAGTTATGACCTAAACACCTCCTAATAGCTCCATCTCCTAATACTATCACCCTGGGGGTTAGAATTAAACCTATATATTGAGTGGGGGTGGCACAGGGGCAGGACACAAACATTCATATCATAGTGATATGTGTTGAGCAAACATTTGTTAAGTGACTGTTAAATACAAGGAACTGTGCTTTGCAACTGGGAATACAAAAATAAATAAAATGTGGTCCTTGCCCTTCTGGAGTTGTAGTGTATTGAAGGATAAAATATATAAAGAATGATAATGTATAACATTAAAAATACCCAAAGGAAGTCACAAATGAAGCTGTATGGGAATCTTAACAATTAGGCATTTAGGAAAGGCTTCATGCATGACCAAGAGCTGTGGTTGGCAAACTGCATCTCGTGAGCCAAATGCGGCTCTTTGGCCCCTTGAGTGTGGCTCTTCCTAAGCCTTAGGAGTACCCTAATTAAGTTAATAACAATGTACCTACCTATATAGTTTAAGTTTAAAAAATTTAGCTCTCAAAAGAAATTTCAATTGTTGTACTGTTGATATTTGGCTCTGTTGACGAATGAGTTTGCCGACCACTGGGTTAGAGGAAATGCAGGTGTGGCTGCATCTGAGTGTGTATGTGTTTGTGAGTGTGTTCGTCCTCTGTGTGGAGTTTCATATATGCGAACGAGTCAGAGGAGTGACAGGCGGAAAGGTGTGTGTGTCTGGGTACACAGATGCTGGAAGGGGGGGTTTGGAGATGAGCGAGCAGCAAGC
>NW_006299605.1:122003-124872 GCF_000327345.1 Myotis davidii | reverse complement strand
AGTACCCTAATTAAGTTAATAACAATGTACCTACCTATATAGTTTAAGTTTAAAAAATTTAGCTCTCAAAAGAAATTTCAATTGTTGTACTGTTGATATTTGGCTCTGTTGACTAATGAGTTTGCCGACCACTGAGCTAGAGCTTTTCAGTAATTATGAACTTGACGTTGGTAACTTCAAATGACTAATGCACTTCTTGCTTAGTTTTGGTTCTTTAAAATTTTATGAAAAATACTTTTTAACATGTAACAGTGCTACTTAAATCCTTTTAAGTTGAGTAGTATGTTTTATACCCTGGAGTACTTTTTAAAAATTAAAATACTATATTTTAAGCTTACAGAAAAATTAAGCAATAAGTATAGAATGTTCTTTATTTAAAAAATTCTTTATTGTTTAAAGTATTACATGAGTCTCCTTTTCCCCCCATTGATCTCTCTCCCACCACCCCCTCCCCCAAGCACAAGCCCTCTAAAAAACATTGTTTTTTTTCTATTACTAACATTTTGCATTAGTGTACTACATTTGTCATAATTGATATACCAATTATAAAAATACATTATTCTTATTAACTAAATTAGTAGTTTAGGATTCACTGTTTTGTAGTTTATATAAGTTCGTGGAAATGCATAATGTTATGTATTCATCATTAAAGTATTGTACAGAATAATTTTCATTGCCTTAAGAATTCCATATGGTCCACCTATTTATCTCTCTCTTCATCTTCCCAGATCCTTGGTAACCAATGATCATTTTACTCTCTGAAATTTTGCCTTTTGTCAGACCATCATATAATTGGAAATCATATAACATGTACCCACTTCAGACTGGCTGGTTTCACTTAGCAATATGCATTTCAGAGTCATTTATGTCTTCTTGTGACTTGAGAGTTTATTTCTTTTTTATTGCTGAATATATTCCATTGTATGGATGTACCATGATGTGTTTATCCATTCACCTGTTGCTTTCAGATATGGGCAATTCTAAATAAACTGCAATAAGCATTTTGTTCAGGATTTTGTGTAACATAAATTTTCAGTTTATTTGAGTAATTACGAAGCAATGCAATTGTTAGACTATATTATAAGACTGGTTATTTTTGTGAGAAACTGCTGAACTGTCTTCTAAAGTGACTGTTCCATTTTGCATTCCCACCAATTATGATTGAGAGTTACTGTTGCTCCACATCCTTGTCAACATTTGTCTGGATTTTGGACATTCTAATTGACGTGTAGTGTTATCTCATTTTTATTCTAATTTGATTTGCCTAATATGACATAACTTTTCATTTGCTTTTTGGCCATCTGTATATATTCTTTAGTGAGGTGTGTGTGGTCTTTTATTTATTTAGTTTTTTAATTTGGTTGTTCATTTTCTATTGACTTGTAAGAGTTCTGTGTATTACATTTTGGATACCAGTCCTTGGTCAGATGTCTTGAAAATATTTCCACTCAATTTGTGGCTGTATTTTCATTCTCAGCAGAAATTGTAAATTTTGATGAAGTCCAATTTACCAATGTTTTGTGGGTTATGCTTTTAGTGTTGCATCTAAAGGTCACTTAGCTTTTCTTTCATGTTACCTTCTAGAATTTTTATAGCTTTGTGCTTTACATTTAGATCTGTGATCCATTTAGAGTTAATTTTTGCAAATGGTATAAGATCAGTGTCTAAAAACTTTTTAAAAATGAGTTCCAAAACAATTTTTTTGAAAATTTCCCACTGGGCTGCCTTCACACTGTTGCCAAAGATCAGTTAACTATTTTTGTGTATATTTGTCTATTTCTTGACTCTCTATTCTTTCCCATTGATGTATTTGTCTATTCTTTTACCCTTATCATACTGTCTTAATTAGTGTAGTTTTCTAGTCAGTCTTAAAGTCAAGTAGGGACAGCCCTCCAACATTATTTTCTTCAATATTATGTTGGATATTTTAGGTCTTTTTTCTTTACTATATAAACTTTAAAATCAGTTTGTTCGTATCTACCAAATTACTTGCTGGGATTTTGATTGGGATTGCATTGCCAATATAGATCACGTTTGGGAAGAATTGACATCTTTACAATATTGAATCATCCACAAATGTGAAATATCTCTCCAATCATTTAGTTGTTTTTTGATTTTTTCATCAGAGTTTTCTAATTTTCCTCATATAGATTTTGTACATTTTTTGGTAGATTTATACCTAATTGTTTTATTTTTTAGTACTCATTTAAATGTTATTTTTTTTTTTACTTTAAATTCTGTATTGTTATTGGACGAATATAGGAAAGCAATTGACTTTTGCATATTACCTTTTTATCCTTCAATCTTGCTATCTTTGCTTATTAATTCAGGGTTTTTTTGTTAACTCTTTTGGATTTTTCTACATGGGTAATCATCCTATGTAATCCTATCTAATAAAAGAGAAACATGATAATTAGCCGTACCTCTGCTACCCTTCCCATTGGCTAATCAGGGAAATATGCAAATTAACTGCCAGCCAAGATGGCGGCCAGCAGCTTGAAGCGAACATGAGGCTTGCTTGCTTCAGTGACGGAGGAATCCAACGTTCCCCGCCTGCTGCTGCCAGCCTCTGAACTTGCAGTTTGAAACATTGTTACAAATATAGAAGCTAAACAAAACCCAAGAAACCTGCTTTCAGCTAGCCAGGATCCCAGACCTGGAGTTGATACAGAGTTTCAAGTGTAGAACCTAAACAAGCCAGATACTTGCTTTCAGGAGCGGAGGCCTAAGAGCTGGAGCCTCAGAGCTAAAGCTGGCTCAGAATAAAAAAAGAAAAAAGAAAAAAAGGAGCAGTTGGGAGCTTCAGTCCCAGCCTGAAAACAGCCCTCAGCCCCTCACCCAGACTGGCCAGGCACCCCAGTGGGGACCC
>NW_006299605.1:119549-121471 GCF_000327345.1 Myotis davidii | reverse complement strand
CCTCAACCCCCCTGATTAGCCTTGCTCTGTGCGTTACAGGGGGTGGCGCCGCAACCTCCCCATCTGCCCTGCTATGTGCATGACAGGAGGCGGTGCCCCAACTCCCGAATTGACCCTTCTCTGAGCCCGACCAGGGGCTGCACCTAGGGATTTGGCCTGCCCTCTGCCACCCGGGAGCAGGCCTAAGCCAGCAGGTCCTTATCTCCCGAGGGGTCCCAGACTGCGAGAGGGCACAGGCCGGGCTGAGGCACCCCCCTCCCCCCTGAGTGCACAAATTTTTGTGCACCGGGCCTCTAGTAATCTAATAAAAGGATAATATGCAAATTAACCATCACTGCATCACAGATGACGGTGCCCATAGCCACAAGATGGCAGTGCACAGTCCTCTTAGCCCCACCGGAGTCCCCCAGTCCCAGGGTGTCGGCCACTGAGAGTGGGCAGTGTGAATGGCCTGGCTGGGTAGCGGGCACAGAGGGGTGGGGTAGAGGTGGGGAGGAACACTTGCATCGTTGCCCTGGTGACAAGGCAAGCATTCTGTGCCTGGCCGCGGATCAGCCTCTGGCCATGCTGTTGCTCGGATGGGCCTCTGGCCAGGCCAGGGGGCGGAATGCTTGCGTCGTCGCCCTGGGGACATGGCAAACGTTCCGTGCCCAGCTACAGATGGGCCTTTGGTCAGGCTGGGGCATGGAATGTTTCCGTTGTTGCCCTGGTGATGAGGCAAGCGTTCCGCGCCTGGCAGCGGATTGGCCTCTGGGCCACGGAGAGAGTCTGCGCAGCGGGCGCGGAGCGGCCAGGCCTGCAGAGAGTTACTGGAGCACAGATTCACCAGTAGCTACTAGAGTAGGGGTGGGCAAACTTTTTGACTCGAGGGCCACAATGGGTTCTTAAACTGGACCGGAGGGCCGGAACAAAAGCATGGATGGAGTGTTTGTGCACTGATATATAAATTCAAAGTAAACATCATTACATAAAAGGGTACGGTCTTTTTTTTTTTTTTTTTTTGTTTTATTCTTTTAATGGAGTGTTTGTGTGAACTAATATAAATTCAAAGTAAACATCATTACATAAAAGGGTACGGTCTTTTTTTTTTTTTAGTTTTATTCATTTCAAATGGGCTGGATCCGGCCCCCCGGCCATAGTTTGCCCACGGCTGTACTAGAGTAATCATATAATCTGCAAAAATTGTTTATTTCTTTCTTCCTAATATGTATACCTTTTATTTTTTTTACTTGCTTTTATTTCTGTTTCTTGTTTTATTTTACCATGTTGAACAATAGCAATAAGACAGGACATCCTTGCCTTGTTCCTAATCTTAAGAGAAAACCATCTAGTTTTTCATAATTAAATATATTATGAGCTATAGAGTTCTATGTATATATTCTTAACCCTTTGAATGCCAACCAATATCCTAGGAATTATGCTAAAATTGCCAAGGCATTTTTGCTGATTTTACAGCAGTTTAGGGAAAAAAATTATGAATTGCAAGTAAATGAAGTTACATATTCAAAAACTTAAGAAAACCTTTTCTACATTTGTTTTCATCTTTGACATATATTGTTTCCTGATTGTATTATAAAATACTAGTAGAAAAAAAAAATTGCCAACCACTGGCTAGATCAGCCATGGGCAAACAATGGCCCCCGGGCCGGATCCGGCCTGTTTGAAATGAATAAAACTAAAAAAAAAAAAAGACCGTACCCTTTTATGTACTGATGTTTACTTTGAATTTATATTAGTGCACACAAACACTCCATCCATGCTTTTGTTCTGGCCCTCCGGTCCAGTTTAAGCACCCATTGTGGCCCTCGAGGCAAAAAGTTTGCCCACCCCTGGCTAGGGAGTTAAGATGAGAGCTGGAAAGCCCTAAGAGGGGAACGGATGGGCCTGAGGAGGTGCGGACTGGGCAGCAGGTACTGGCAGGG
>NW_006299605.1:104284-117790 GCF_000327345.1 Myotis davidii | reverse complement strand
CGGTCTTAACCTATGCCGCCATCTTGGTTCTCCTGATAACAGACTTTAATGAAGTATAATTTATATGCAGTAAAGTACACAATTCCTAAATGAATATTGCTCGGTACCGTTTTGCATAGGATTCTTGTGTCCTCAATGCCTGTGGTCAATTTTAGAACTACAAACATTTGGCATCATAAGTAATCTGCACTTAGGTGCCATCTGTCAATAAAGAGTGAACTACTAGCATCTAATAGTGACACTGCAGGAGAAGCGTGATCGCGCTCCCCTGTACCAAAAGGGTTAAACAAGTTGAAGAAATACCCCTCTTTTTCCAGCTTGCTGAAAGTTTTTATCATGAATAGGTGCTAGATTTTGTCCCATAGTTTTTTTGCATCTATTGATATTATTTGATATATTTTCTTTAGCCTGTTAAACTGATAAATTACATTATAGCCGTGCATCACTTAAAAAAAAGGGATATGTTTTGAGAAATGCATTGTTAGGTGATTTTGACATTGTGAAAATAATGTAAAGTGCATTTACAGGAACCTAGATGCTTTAGCTTACTACATACCTAAGCTCTATGATATAGCTTATTGCTCCTAGGCTACAAACCAGTACATGTTACTATACTGAATACTCTGGGCAATTATAACACAACTAGAGGCCCAATGCACAAAATTCGTGCAAGGGGCTCGGCACCGGCCACTGCAGTGGCCTCCTCAGCCCCTGCCGCCGCGGCTTTATCCAGAAGGTCGACTGAAAGGATGTGTGGTCTAATTAGCATATTACACTGTTATCATTATAGTTGATAAGTATTTGTGTATATAAACATATATAAACATAGAAAAGGTACAGGAAAAAATACAGTATAAAGGATATATAAAATGATACACCTATATAGGGCACTTACCACAAATGGAGTTTGCAGGACTGGAAGTTGCTCTGGGTAAGTCAGTGAGTGAGTGTTGAGAGAATATGGAGTCCTTAAGGTGGACAACTGGGAATAAATGGAGAGGCAAGAAGGGAGGAGAGCCCAGAGGGCAACAGATGTAGCCCTGAAGCCAGGAGGTGGGTAACAGCTCTGCCGGAGAGGGGAGAGGGGAGGAACCTGGTGGTAGCAGATGCTTCTGTGGGCTGATAAGAACAGAGAGTCTTGGTGGGCTCTCCAGCAGGGGTAGCAGTGTGAATAGCAGCTGAGCCAACTGAGACGCTTTGATAAGGACACAAGATAGGGGACAAGGACACAACATAGGGTTTCTGCTGCAGCTTTCTGCTGTCAGGTGTGGGTGTTTCAGGCAAAGAAATGAAGCAATAGAGCTTTGCCGCCCCATGGACTCCCCAAACTAGCCTCCACTTGTCCTTGGTGTTGGGGTGAGGAGCACATTATCTGAAAACAGAGGGCTATTGCAGTAGAAATGTTTTTTCCCCCTCTATGATTGATCCCCAGTTGGGGTAAATGGCGCTGTGGCTGAAGTCCCGGCTGGTCAAAACAAATCCCACCCACAAGCATCATGTCTGTACTGTCTGTACTGTCTGACAGAAACCCAAGAAGTTCAGCTCTGGGAGATCATAGAGGTAAAAATCTTGTGATTCAGTGACACCTACCGGAAAATAGGAGAAAAACCTCTTCATAGAAAGCTGCTAGAGAAAGGACAGTAATTTGATAGATGCCTAGACAGAGGAGACTAGCAATTACCATGAATAACCAAGGTAATGAGGACTCTAGAAAGAAAATGAAAAATCTCTAGAAAGCAAGCTGGAACACATGGAAATATGTTATATAAATGACAGAGAATTCAAGATTGCAGGTCTGAAAATACTCAAGGAGATGTGAGAAAATAAAGACAGGCAATTCACTGCACTCATTAAACAAATTAATGAACTAGATGAGTACTTTACAAAAGATCTTGAAATTTTTTAAAAAGAACCAATCAGAAATCCTGGAAATGAAGCATGAAATTAGAGATTAGGAGTGAACTGAGCATAGGAAACAGAGCTGACCAGATGAAAGAAAGTATTTGTGACATTGAAGATAGGAATCTAGAAATGACAAAGATGGAAGAAGAAAGAGACCTGACCATAAAAATAAATAAAAGAGACCTACAAGAACTATCTGAATCCATTAGAAAAAGTGCATAAGAATTATAAGAATACCAGAAGGAGAGAGGAACAGAGATACTCAAACAAATAGTGGAAGAGAACTTCCCAAACCTATGGAAAGAGCTAGATTCTCAAATCCAAGAAGCAAACAGAACACCTAGTTACTTCAATCGAAAGAGGCTCTCTCCAAGACACATTGTATTAAAATTGTAAAAAATAATGACATAAAAATCTCAAAGTAGGAAGTGACCTACAAAGGAAAACCCATCAGAATTTTGTCTGACATATCAGCAGAAACTCTACAAGAGTGGAACCAAATATTCAAACAACTGAAAGAGAGAAATTGCCAGCCAAAAATAATATATCCAGCAAAATTATCCTTTAGATATGAAGAATAAATACTTTCCCAGACATACAGAAACAGAGGGATTTAATCACTAGAAAATCTTAATTGCAGGAAATATACAAGGCAGTTCTACCTGAAACAAAAAGCATAAGGTTGCAATGCTAAAAGTAAGATCACCCAAAATATATAACCTTCCTAGAGTATATCATGAAGAATTGGAAAATCTAAATAGACTGATAATCATCGAGGAAATTTAAACAACCATCTAAAACCTCCCTAAATTTAAAAGCCCAGGACCAGATGGCTTCACCAGTGAATTCTACCAAACATTCAAAATTTTTTAAATCTATGCAATTGTAAAAAAGGGGGATCTCTTTCACTTTGTGACAGAATGAATGGACCTAGAGAATATTATGCTAAGTAAAATAAGCCAATCTGAGCAAGACAAACATCACACGATCTCATTATTTGTGGAATCTTAAGAATAAAATGTATTGGCTGGAAGCATGGAGGCATAGAACAGACTGACATATCTTGATGTGGGGACAAAGTGGGGGAGGGGATGGGTGGCGGAGGAACAAGAAGCGATAAACCAAAGAACTTATATACTAATGCATGGCCTTGGGCAATAGGGTAGTGAAGAACTGGGGGAGTGAATTGGGCCTGGGAGGTGGAGGGTAAAGGAAGGGAAATGGGAGACATCTGTAATAATATCAACAATAAAAATTACTTCTAAATAAATAAAACCTGTCTTTCTGAAACTCTTCCAAAAAATTGAGGAACAGACAACACTTCTGAACATATTTAATGAAGACAACATAACTCTAGTAGCAAAAACCTGGCAAGGATAACAGAAGAAAAGAAAACTATAGACCAATATCTCTGATGAATCCTAAACAAAATACTATCAAATCAAATACAATACATAAAAAAATGATACATCATGATCAAGTGGGGTTCATTCCAGAGGTACAGGGATGGTTCAACATATGCAATTCAATTAATGTAATGCACCACATCAATAAAAGTGGATAAAAATCATATTATGTTATCAGTAGATGCTGGAAAAGTATTTTATAAAATACAACATCCATTTATGATTAAAACACTAAATAGAATAGGAATAGAAGGAAAGTACCTCAACATAATAAAGGCCATCCTATATAATAAAAGACTAATTGGGGATAAAGAGGTAAATGGCATAATCCTATATAATAAAAGGCTAATATGAAAATCGACCTAATGGCAGAATGACTGATCGCTATGACGTGCACTGACCACCAGGGGCAGACACTCAACACAGGGGCTGCCCCTGGTGGTCATTGTGCTCCCACAGGGAGAGTTCACTCAGCCAGAAGCCGGCCTCACAGCTGGCAAGTGCAGTGGTGGTGGTGGGAGCCTCTCCCAACTCCATGGAAGTGCTAGAGATGTCCGACTGCCGGCTTAGGCCCACTCCCCACAGACATCCGACAATTCGACATCCCTTGAGGGCTCCTGGATTGCAGAGGGCACAGGCCAGGCTGAGGGACACCCCTCTCCCGAGTGCATGAATTTCATGTGCTGGGCCTCTAGTATACAATAAAACTTCAGCTAGTATTGTACTCAATGGCAAAAAACTGAAAGCTTTTCATCTAAAATCAGGAACAAGACAAGGATACCCATTCTCACCACTCCTATTCAACATAGTTCTAGAAGTCCTACCCAAACCTAGAAGCTAAGAAAAAGAAATAAAAGGCATCCAAATAGGGAAGAAGTAAGTGTCACTTTTATCAGATGACATGATTCTGAACATAGGAAACCCTAAAGAGTCCACCAAAAAACTACTTGAAATAAATACAGCAAAGTTCCAAGATATAAAATCAATGTGCAAAAATCCATTGCCTCCCTGTATACTAACAACAAAATGTCAGGAAAAGAAATGAAAACAAACAAACCTACAATTCCTTTTGCAATTGCAACAACAAAAATAAAATACCTAGCAATAAACTTAACAAAAACCATGAAAGACCTATATACTGAAAACTGCAAAGTATTAAAAGAGATTATAAAAGGGACCTAACTGGTTTGGTTCAGTGGATAGAATGTCAGCTTGCGGACTGAAGGGTTTCGGTTTCAATTCCAATCAAGCGCACATGCCTGGGTTGGGGCCTCAATCCCTAGTAGGGGGCAGGAAGGAGGCAGCCGATCAATGGATCCTCTATCATCTTTGACAAGTTCCAAGATATAAAATCAATGTGCAAAAATCCATTGCCTCCCTGTATACTAACAACAAAATGTCAGGAAAAGAAATGAAAACAAACAAACCTACAATTCCTTTTGCAATTGCAACCAAAAAAATAAAATACCTAGCAATAAACTTAACAAAAACCATGAAAGACCTATATACTGAAAACTGCAAAGTATTAAAAGAGATTATAAAAGGGACCTAACTGGTTTGGTTCAGTGGATAGAATGTCAGCTTGCGGACTGAAGGGTTTCGGTTTCAATTCCAATCAAGCGCACATGCCTGGGTTGGGGCCTCAATCCCTAGTAGGGGGCAGGAAGGAGGCAGCCGATCAATGGATCCTCTATCATCTTTGACGTTTCTATTTCTCCCTCTCTCTTCCTCTCTGAAATCAATAAAAATCTTTTTTTAATATATTTAAAAAAATAAAAGAGTATAAAAGGCACAACAACAAAATGGGAAAATATCCCGTGTTCATGGATGGGAAGAATCAACATAGTTAAAAATGGCCACATTACCTAAAGTAATATACAGTTTACAAAAAATTATCAGATT
Organism: Myotis davidii; assembly: GCF_000327345.1. Taxonomy (NCBI): domain Eukaryota; kingdom Metazoa; phylum Chordata; class Mammalia; order Chiroptera; family Vespertilionidae; genus Myotis; species Myotis davidii. The sequence continues at coordinate 112,580 of NW_006299605.1, read as the reverse complement.
TGTATGGGACCACAAAAGACCCCAAATAGCTAAATCAATTCTGAGAAGAAAAAAAACAAAGCCTGAGGTATCACACTGCCTGACTTCAAATTATACTATAGAGCTATGATAATCAAAACACCATGGTAATGGCAGAAAAACAAGAGGTACAGATCAATGTAACAGAATTGAGAGCTCAATTGAGATATAAAACCACATGCATATGGGCAGATAATTTTTGACCAAGTCCCAGAAAAACACAATGGAGTAATGAAAGTCTCTTTGATAAATGGTGCTGAGAAAATTGGAAAGCCACATACAAAAGAATAAAACTGGATTACACTTTGCCCCTATGTGCAAAAATTAACTCAAAATGGATTAAAGATCTAAAAATATTTGAAACAATAAATTACATGAACTCAAGATGGTGGACGAGAGTGAGACAGCAATGAAGTCACCGGCCCCTCTGTGGCTGCAGATGATGGAAGGGAATGGAAAGGGCCATGAGCACTACAGCGAATGGAAGAATGAGGAGGACAACAGCTGCAACCGGGGGTAACGAGATCCTCGGAGTTCAATTCCTGTCCAGTCTCCCACCACCTGGGTTTCTGGGGTGCGGGGGAAGTCACCGGGAGCTTTAGTGTAACCCCACCCCCCATATTCTTATTGGCTGAGGCATTGAGATTCTGCCTGGTGATTGGTTGCTGTCTTTGTCATTTACCAGGGGTTGGTGCTCAGTATATTAAGGGCCGGAGACATGCAGTACTTTTATTTTATAAAAGTTCTGTGTGTGCTTCAGGCGCCTCCCGGAAAAAGAGCCTATAGGATGATGGTTTTCGATGGCACAACACAGGTCCACATAACCGTACAGTTCAAAGGGAACGTTACTGATAGAGGTGTTGTGTGAACAATGTGATTAGCAATAACTAATAAAACACTTCGCTGCGCTTCGTCTTCAAGGAGGAAGTTAACCAGGCTATACAAACCATAATTATGTTGTAAAATGTCCCTACCAGAGAATCTGAAAATATAAACTCACCTTATAAACCCTAATAATAATAATAATAATAATAATAATAATAAATTACATAGAAGTAAGCTCAGGTACAAAACTTATGTGCTTATCTTGATCTTAGAGTACATTTTAAGAACTTAACTTCAAAGGCAAGGGAAGTAGAAGCAAAAATAAATGAATTGGACTATATCAAACTAAAAGGCTTCTGCACTGCAGAAGAAACTGACAATACAAAGAGGCAGCCAACCAGAAGGGAGATGATATTAGCAAATACTATTTCCATCAAAGGTTTAATACATAAAATATACAAAGAACTCATAACACTCAACAACAAACGAACAACCTAATTAAAAAATGGGAAGAGTACTTGAACAGGCACTTCTCCCAAGAAGACATATAAGCCAATAGATACATGAAAAGATGTTCAACCTTACTAGCATTTATGGAAATGCAAATCAAAATTACAATGTGATACCATCTCACACCTGTTAGAGTGACTCTGATAAAAAGGAAAAGCACTAACAAGTGTTGGAGAGGTTGTGGAGAAAAGGGAACCATCATTCACTGCTTGTGGGAATGTAGACTGGTACAGCCACAATGGAAAACAGTCTTGCAATTCCTTCAAAAATTAAGAATAGAGCTACCATATGACCTAGCACTGCCTCTCCTGAGTATATACCAAAATAAATAAATAAATGAATGAATGAATGAATGTATTCTTAAAGATGGATGCCCCCCTGTGTTCATTACAGTATTATTCACATTGGCCAAGACACTGAGGCAACCAAGGTGTCCTTCGATATGATTATGGATAAGGAAGATGTATTTATATACAATGGAATACTACTGAGGTATAACAAAAGATGAAGTATTGCCATTTGCGATAACATGGATAGATCTTGAGAATTTATGCTGAGTGAAACAACTCAGGCAGACAAATCTAAGAACCATATGATTTCATTCATATGTGAGATATATAACTGAAAGTTGTGGACAGAAACAGCTATCTCATTGTCACCAGAGGAAGGGGTTAGTGGAGTTCAGGGGATGAAGGGAGGCTAATATATGGTGAGGGGAGATGATTTGACTTTGGTTGGTGGGCACACAGTACAATATACACATTTTGTAACATAACAGTCCACACCTTAAACATATCATCCTGTTCCCCATTGTCACCCAAATATATGTAATAAAAATAAATGTAATAGAATAATATAAATTACAACTAGTCGGACTTCTAAAACCCCAAAACTGATCCCTTTTTCAACATACAGACACAACTGAAAAATCCAAGGATGGTAGATTGTAATGAGCAATGGAGCCTGTATGGAGAAAGGACAGAGACAGTTTCCTAAGATTAAGCTCAGTGCCTATCCTGGCTTCATAGTGCATGGAAGTAATGGAGAAATTGGGATGCAACCTGTACAGTGTAGCCTGGAGCATAAGAGAAGCAGATGTAGTTATCCCCCATGAAAAGACATCTTGCTTCCTCATTCCCCATCATGTCAGACCCATCAGAATGGGTGGCTCAGAAGCTTGCCTCCCTAGTTGCACCCTTCCCCGAAGAGCCTGGCAAAGAAAGCTAAGAAGTCACAGACTGTCTGGTGGTGCCCAAGATAATTAATTGCTGGTGGCATTTCAGGGTCAGATAGTAGCACTGCAGAAAGCAAATCTGCCTCATGCTTCCCAGCAGAGCCCATGAAAGAAAGCTTTTACCCAGAGACAGCACAGTTTGTGCCCAGTTCTCTTGTTGGCAGAGTGGCACAGCCTAAGCAGCAAAATCTTGATTTCCTTTCCTCACCCATCCTAACAGTCTAGTAGCAGCAGTGGAGACACCTTCAAACACATAGGGAGGCCAACAACATTAGTAAGAAGTAAATAGCACAGGGAACTTGCAATATCATTTCTTCCCCACTCCCACATTTCTTCACCACAGTGATGGTGCCGGTAATTTAGGCAAGCCAGTCACAGAGGGGACACCCACAATCCCAGTGAGTGTGTGGCATATTCCTTAACCTAAGTGATGCCATTTCACCTCAATCCCAAATGCAAAAAAAAGTGCTAGTAAGAGAAAAAAGTTTGCATTCAAATACCATTCACTGGTAGACAAAAGAAAGTACCTGCCTATCAATAAATGCTCAAAATTGTTGATAGCAAAGTCATCCTCCTATGTAATAAAAGGGTAATATGCAAATTGACCACACAGTGGAACAAACAGTCACTATAACTTGCACTGACCACCAGAGGGCAGACACTCAACGCAGGAGCTGCCCCCAGCTCGCAGGCCCTGATCAGGGCCTGCTGGCCAACCTCTTGGTCGTTTTTCCTGGCCGGCAGGCTCCGATAATTCGATGGAGAATGGGTAACCAGGGGTGGGTGGCGGTGGATGTGGGCGGCGCCAGGCCAAGGCCCCCAGCCTGCTGGTCGCCCCACATACAGAGGGCGACCTGCAGTGGGAAGTGGGGCTGGCAAGCGGGCAAAAACGGCCAACTTCTCGGTTTCTCCCCCTGGCCTACAGGCTCAGATCACCCGATGGGGAATGGGGAACTGGGGGTTGGTGGCGGCAGTGGGTGGGGCTGGCAAACAGGTGGGAACGGCCAACCTCTCAGTCCCACCCCCTTTCCCAGAGGGATGGGAGGAGCCTCAGATTGGGGGCTGGGGCGAGGGACTCTGGCGTCGTTGCAGGCCGGCTGAGGGAGCACCCACCCATCCCCACCATGCACGAATTTCGTGCACCGGGCCTCTAGTATCTAAATGAAAAAAGAGTTCACTACCTCAAATGTGCAGGCAGAAACAATCTATCAAATACCCTGAAAAACCAAGGTTACATGGGAGTACTAAAAGAAAAGTCTCCAGAAACCAAAGCTGTAGAAGACTGTGACTGAAAGGACAGAAAATTTATGATTGTAGCTATGAGGAAGCTCAATAACACACAAGAGAACTAGCGAAGGCGATGAGTTCAGAAAGAAAATCAATGAAGTTTCCCTCCTTTTACCAAAGGGATGGAAACTAAAACAAAAAAACAAACAAAATATAAATTCTGGAGCTGAAAAAATTAATAAATGGGATGAAGAATGTATTAGCATTAGATATAGACCTGAGCACATGGAAGAGAGAATTAGTGGGCTCAAAGATAGAAACCTAGAAATGACTCAGGAGAGAGAGAACTAAGAGTTTATAAATTAAAACAACTCTTTGAGAATTATCTGACTCCAATAGAAAGAGCAACATAAAGATGTTGGATATACCAGAAGGAGAAAAGAGTGAGAACAATACAGAGAGCATATTCAAACAAATAATTGATGAATACTTCTTAAACCTAAGCAAAGAACTGGATCCCTGAATTCAAGAAGTTAACAGAACACCTAGTTATTTATGCAAAATGATCTTGTTCAAGATACATTATATTAAAATTGTTAAAAATTAATGACAAGTAAAATTTCTAAAGGCGTCAAGGATAAAAAGAGTAACCTAGACAGGAAACCAAATTAGATTTTCATCAGGCCTTTTATCAGAAACTTTATAAGCCAGGAGATGGATGAAATGTTCAAAATATTGAAAGAGAGAAACCATTGGCCAAGAGTAATACAAGGTGAAGCAAAAGAGGTTTACACTTGTGAATAAGGGAAACAATTTGTTATTGTGTTATTATTAATTACTAGAGGCCCGGTGCACAAAATTCGTACACTCGGGTGGGGGCGGGGGCGGGGGGAGACCTTCAGCCCAGTCTGCGTCCTTTTGCAGTCCGAGAGCGCTCGGGGGATGTCCAACTGACAGCTTAGGCCTGCTCCCCGCTGTCAGACATCCTTAGCGCTGCAGCGGAAAAAGGAGAAGCTCCTGCCACCACCATTGCACTCGCCAGCTATGAGCCTGGCTTTTAACTGAGCCATGCTCCACCTGTGGGAGCACACTGACCACCAGGGGGCAGGTCCTGCATTTAGTGTCTGCCCCCCTGGTGGTCAGTGTGCATCATAGCGACCTGTCATTCTGCTGTTCTGTCAATTTGCTTATTAGCCTTTTATTATATAGGATTATATAATTTTCCATATTGGCAACTGTTAATCTACTTTTGCCACACACTCTATATTCAGCAAAGTTATGCTTTGGATAGGAAGGAGAAATAAAGACTTACCCAGTCAAAAACAAAAACTGAATCACAGAAGATGGAGAGCAAGAAGACAAAGCCAGCAAAGTCCCCACTGTTGCCTTTCTCTCTATCCCACAGCAGGGACCAGAGCCAGGTCCTCCCTCCATCTTTGGAATGCAGACTAGTAATTCATTGATAACAGTTATGAGGGTCTCCCTGTGAATAGCCAGTATAGCTCCTTTCTTTTCTGGAAGATTCCCATTCTAGAGCTGGATCTGTCAGAGCTGGAAAGTCTGGATCTGTCAGATACATCGACCTACAAGGTCAAGGACAGCAGAATTGTCAGAATGATCCAGCAAGGAAGTGAAACAGAGCAGGAGAAAATCCCTGAAGGTGATGCCCTCTTTTAGTGCAGCACCTTCAAGTTCTGGAGCACCCCCATTGCCAGCATCCACTCCTTTGAACTGGACTTAACTCTAAGCCCAAGACTTTTATCACCCATAGTGCTCTCATTGTCTTCCCTTTCAAGCCTCTTCCTTTTTCTCCTTTCCCCCTATTAATCTTGCTCTGTCCCCTCAATTGTGTTAAATCTGCCAGAGTTGTGTTTTATTTATTCATTTATTCGTTCATTTGTTCATTCATTTATTGTATCAATTTTTCTCAAAAGCCCTCAAGGCACAAAGCAAAGTGTTCAAGCAATGGAGTACTTATTGTGCTACATGGATTCTTCCTTCCCACCCCTTATTTATTCCAGAAACAGGCCTGATGGGGGAACCAGAGAGTGGTATAGCCTGATAAAATAGAAGGACTGATTTTTTTTTAACCTCATTTTAATCAGATTTAGAGATTGTTCCAACCTTCCTAATTTTCTGCTCTAGGTCAATAAATACAATTTTTTCTTCAAGGGTTGATGAATACCTTGTAAGTTTTAATGTGAGGTTATCTGCTACAAGACAGTAGGATTTCTAAAAGGTAAGGTGATAAGACACTTGCTTTTTTGATTATTCTCCTTCTCTTAGAGAAATTGTGGGTAAAGGTGTGAAGCAAACAGCAATAATGTCTTAGAACATGAAAATAGGGGAAAGACCTGAATCATTTTAGAAATAGCTAATTTCTCTCAAAAAGGTATTTTTTCTTCAAGCCTACTCACTTTACAATTTTGCTCCTAATTGGAGGTTGACAACTCTGAGGAAAATCACTCAATTTCAAATCTTACAATGCAATCTTGCTGACTATTAATATTTGGTATGGTTTTGATTCTATTTCTAAAAGACATCGGGTTAGTCAGCTGTGGGCAAACTACGGCCCGCGGGCTGGATTCGGCCCGTTTGAAATGAATAAAACTAAAAAAAATCGCTGAAACATGTTTAAGCAGGAGGGTGACTGGATCGCAGCAATGTTCCCACAGTTCACTCTTTGGTGAAAGCCTGTCTAGTTTTTGCCATATCGCCGTACCAAAATTAAGTCAATTTACTTAATTTTTAAACCAACTTTGTTCTTTTATGAATGTATTTAAAAAGGAAGCGTCTTGCCATACCACCCGAAATCAACGTGGCTATTCACGTGGAACCGCCACTCGTGTCAGTGCACCGTGCCGATGCCGGGCGGGCTGTAGACACGGGTTCCGCCGGACGCCCAGGGGCAGGTGTCGAGAGAGAAACATCGATTCAGCTGCCTCCTGCACACCCCCCACTGGGGATGTACCTGCAAACAAGGTATATGCCCTTGACCAGAATCGAACCTGGGACCTTTCAGTCCGCAGGCCAATGCTCTATCCACTGAGCCAAACTGGTTAGGGCTGAGATGTATATTGATCAATGTGTCTCAGGGAAAGTTTTTCACATATCTTGAGACCATGAAATGAACAATCTATTCTGACCCTACATCCTGTTCTAACTCCTTACAAATTTTTGATGCTGATTTGTACTACTATTTAATAATTTCTGTAACAAAGATATTCAATCCCAGAGAGGAAAAAAGCTAAGAGAATTTACCTCCACAAGATCTGCATTTCAAGAAATATTGAATGGAGCAATTGTACCTGAAACAAAAAGACAAAAGTATGCTAAACTTTGAGTAGGATGACAAAATAGACAGACAGAAGGGGCAAAGTGCAACCTTTTTTCAAAAGAGTATTAAACACTTAACTTATTATAAAGATTAAAGGGGAAATGTCTATTTTTTATTGCTTACACTATTACCAATGTTCCCCACCGCCCCAACCCTGTGCTTTCCTCCACCCAGCCCCCACAGTGCTCACTGACCTTCACCACATTGTTGTCTGTATCCATGGGCCATAGATATATGTTCTTTGACTAATCTCTTCACCTTCTTTTATACAATCCCCCACCCCGCTCCCCTCAGACAGCTGTCAATCTGTTCCATGTATTCATGCCTCTAGTTCTATTTTGTTTATCCGTTTATTTTATTCATTAGATTCCACATATAAGTGAGATAATATGGTATTCGTCATTTTCTGACTGGCTTATTTTGCTTAGCATAATAATCTCTAGGTACATCCATTCCTTTGAAAAGTGTAACACTTTTTTAAAATTGCGTAGTATTCCACTGTGTATATGTACCACAGCTTCTTTATATAGTCATCTACTGATGGGGACTTGGGCTGCTTCCAGATCTTGGCTATTTTAAATAATGCTGCTATGAACATAGGAGTTCATATATTTATTCTGATTGTTTTTTCGGGATTCTTAGGATATATTCCCAGATGTAGATTGGTGGGTCAAAAGGCTATTCTGTTTTGACTTTTTGAGGAAACTCCATACTGCTTTCCACAGTGACTATACCAGTCTGCATTCCCACCAACAGTAATATAACTTGATATGTGGTATTGTCATCCCTCCAACTTTGCTCTTCTATCTCCAAATTGCTCTGGCTATTTGGGATTTTTTTTTATTCAATATAAATTTTTGGACAGTTTGTTCTAGGTCTGAGAAATATGCCGTTGGTATTTTAATGGGGATTGCAGATAGATTTGGGTAGTATGGACATTTTAATGATGTTTATTCTACCAATCCATGAACATGGTATATAATTCCATTTGCTTAGATCTTCCACTGTCTCTTTTTTCAATGTCCTATACTTATTGGAGTAGAGGTCTTTTACATCCTTAGTTAAATTTATTCACAGTTATCTTAATTTTTCTGGTGCACTGATAAATGGAATTTTTTTTTCATTTCCCTTTCTGTGCGTTCATT
>NW_006299605.1:101931-103946 GCF_000327345.1 Myotis davidii | reverse complement strand
CTTCCTTCCTTCCTTCCTTCCTTTCTTATTTTTTTAGCTAGGGGTGTAGTGTTATGAACTTCCCTCTAAGGACTGGTTTCACTGTGTCCCATAGATTTTGGATTGTTGTGTTTTCATTTTCATTTGTTTCCAATTTTTTTTAATTTCCTCTTTGATCTCTTTGGAAACCCATTCATTGTTTAATGGCATGCTATTTAGCCTCCAAGTGTTTGAATTTTTTTTGATTTTTTTTGTAGTTTTCTAATATTATGGCATTGTGATCTGAGAAGATGCTTGATATGCTTTCAATCTTCCTGAATTTGTAGAGACTTCATCTGTGTTCTGAAATATGGTGTATCTTTAAAAATGTCCCATGTACCCTTGAATGGGACATTCCATAGCTTTGGGGTGCAATTTTCTGAAGATGTCTATTATTCTATCTGATCTAGTGAGTCATTTAGAATTGGTGTTTCTTTGCTGATTTATTGTCTAGAGAATTTATCCAGTGATGTCAATGGTGCATTAAAGTCCCCTACTATGATTGCTTTGCTGCCAATCTCTGCCTTGATATCTTCCATAAGTTTTTTTATGCATTTGGGAGCTCCTGTATTGGGTGCCTATGTTTACCAGAGTTATATCTTCTTGTTGAATCAATTCCTATAGTATTACTAAAGGCCCAGTCCACAAATTCATGCACCATTGGGGTCCCTCAGCCTGGCCTGCGGGATCAGGCCAAACGAGCTCTCCGACATTCCCCAAGGGGTCCTGGATGACAAGAGGGTGCAGGCCAGGCCGAGGGACCCCACTGGTGCCACTATAGGGGCCGTTGAGGGATGTGGGAGGTTGCCCAGCCAGGGAAGGACTGTGGGAGGGCTCCAATGCATGTCTGGCCCATCTCGCTCAGACCAGATTGGTTGGACCCCAGCAGCAAGCTAACCTACTGGTTGGAGCTCTGCTCCCTGGTGTTCAGTGCACGTCATAGTGACTGGTCAACCGATCGACTGCCCCCTGGTGGTCAGTGCACGTCATAGCAAGCGGTTGAGTGGCCTTAGCATATCAATAGATATTATGCTTTGAATGGTTGAACAGCCGACTGGTCAACCGGACACTTAGCATATTAGGCTTTTATTATATTGGATTAAGTGGCCTTCCTTATCTCTTGCTATGGTCTTCACTTTAAGGTCATTTTTGTCAGATATAATTATTTCTACCCCACCTTTTTTTTTTTTCCATTTCCATTTGCCTGAAGAATTTTTTCATCCATTCACTTTCAGTCTGTGAGACCGTTGTTCTGGGGTGGGTCTCTTGAAGACAGCGTGTGTGTGTATCATGTTTTTTTATCCTTTCAGCTACCCTATGTCTTTCGATTGTAGCATTTCTTGCATTGCTAGCTTGATGGTATTAAACTCTCTTAGCATTTTTTTATCTGCGAAGCTCCTGATTTCACCATGACCTTGAATGATAGCCTTGCTGGATAGAGTATTTTTGGATTCAATCCCTTGCCTTGCATCACTTTGTATACTTCATTCCATTCCGTTCTTGCCTGTTGTGTTTCTGTTGAGAAATCAGTTGATGGTCTGATGGGAGATCCCTTAGTTGTAACTTTGTTTCTCTCTGGCAGCCTTTAAGATTCTTACTTTGTTGTTGATGATTGCCAATTTATTTTTTATGTGTCTTGGTATCATTCTTTTTGGGTGTACCTTTTTGGGGACTCTGTGTGCTTCTTAGACTTGTTGGCTATTTTTTTCCCAACTTCAGGAAAGTTTTCTGTCATCATTTCTTCAAACAGGTTTCTATTCCTTGATCTACTTCCTCACCTTCTGTCTCCCCTATTATGTGGATATTGTTTTGTTTCCTGTTGTCTCAAAGCTCCCCTAGGCTCTCCTCCTGCTTTTTAAATTTTCTTTCCAGTTGCTGCTGTGCTTGTGTGTGTTTTCCAACTTGCTGATGCAGTGCTCAGCCTCTTCTATTCTACTGTTGAAACTTCCCATTGTGTTCTTTATTGCAGCTATGTCATTCTTCATTTATTCTTGATT
>NW_006299605.1:97519-101088 GCF_000327345.1 Myotis davidii | reverse complement strand
CCCCTCTTCTGAAACCCCCTCCTGATTGAAAAAACAACCACGCCCTCCGCCGCCAGCCCGCTCTGCGCACACTCCGCACCTGAGTGTTTCACTTCAGCACTGCTCCTCCTCTGAGTTGCGGTATGATATTCTCTTTTCTCCTAGTTGTAGAATTTCCACTCAGCCAGCCCTCCTGTGGTTCTGGATGATGTCCGTTCCGTCTTTTAGTTTTATTTTTGAAGTGGTTGTTCGAGGCAGCAATCTCCAGTGTTAACCTATGCCGCCATCTTGGTTTCTCCCATGATTGCCAATTTAATTACAATTTGCCTTGGTGTCAGTCTTTTCGAATTCACCTTGATTGGGACTCTGTTCTTCTTGTACCTGTGTGACTTTTTTCTTCTCCAGGTCAGGAAAGTTTTTGTCATTATTTCTTCAAATTGTTTTTTATTTCTTTAAAAAAATATATCTTTATTGATTTCAGCAAGGAAGGGAGGGAGAAAGACAGATAGAAACATCAATGATGAAAGAGAATCATTGATTGGCTGCCTCCTGCATGTCTCCCACTGGGGATCAAGCCTGCAATCTAGACATATGCCCTTGACCAGAATCGAACCTGGGACCCTGATGATCCATCCACTGAGCCAAACCAGCCAGGGCTGTTTTTTATTTCTTCAAACTGGTTTTCTGTTTGTTGCTTAGCTTCCTCTCATTCTGGCACCCTTATTATGTTGATATTGTTTGTGTGTGTGTGTTTTCCCAGAGCTCCCTTAGGCTTTCCTCCTAATTTTTAAATTTTTTTTCAGTTGTTGCTCCTCTTTGGTGTTTTTCCTATCCTTTCTTCTACATCGCTGATTCAGTCCTCAGCTTCTTCTAGTCAACTGTTGATAGCTTCTATTGTGTTCTTTATTGCAGCTATGTCATTCTTCATTTCCTCTTGATTCTTACACATGGTGAGTTTCTCATCCAGACGTTTGAACATCCTTATAACCATTAATCTGAATTACTTCTCTGAAAAATTGCTTGCCTCCATATCATTTAGTTCTTTTCTAGTGATTCTTCCTTTTCTCCATTTGGGGATTATTTCTTTGTCTCTTCATTTTTGCTATTCCTTTGTAATTATTTCTATGTATTAGATCAAACTGCTGTGCCACCTAATTTTTTTTGAATTGGTCTTATGTAGTAGATGCTTTGTGGAACCCATTGGTGAAGTCTCTCATTACTCCTGGATTGGGAGTTTTAGGGAGGCCTCCTACTTGAGATATTTGGGTGCTCCTGATGTAGTTCAAATGTTATTGTTTCATTCCTGGATGGAGTCTTTTCTCAGGGTGTCTGATTATGTGGCTCGCTCCCTACCACGTCGTGCCAGCTGTTGTGGAGGTGCTGATTGAACAGCACAAAATACAACATGTCAAGACACAACACAGGATAAAACACAAATGTACACAAGACACCGATAACCCCAGTAAAAGTGACCACTGGAGAAAAGAGAATTAGGAAGGAGAAAGGAGAAAAAGAGTGATAGCGAGAGCCCAAACCGGTTTGGCTCAGTGGATAGAGCGTCGGCCTGTGGACTGAAAGGGCCCAGGTTCGATTCTGGTCAAGGGCATGTGCCTTGGTTGCAGGTACATCCCCAGTAGGGAGTGTGCAGGAGGCAGCTGAATCGATGTTTCTCTCTCATCGATGTTTCTAACTCTCTCTCCCTTCCTCTCTGTAAAAAATCAATAAAATATATTTTTTTTTTAAAAAAAAAGAATTATAGGGAGAAAAAAAAGACTGTAGGGATAAAACACAACAAAACAAACAAATAAACCAACAGGCACCAACAAAAAACACCCAGAAAAAAGTGGGGCAAGGTCTGTAGATGCAGAGATTAAATAGAGAAAATAAGGTTGAGGAATTGTACAAATAGGGGAAAGACTATGTTTTAGAATAGAGGAAGGAGAAAAGAAATAAGAAAGGAAGAAAAAATACAAAGACATTTCATTTTTGAAAAGGAGAATAGAGGAGAGAGAGAAAGGCCTAAATTTAGGAAGTGAAACAATTTTTAAAAAATTAGAAGAAAAAAAGAGAGAAAAAAATTGAGTAGAGAAGAGAAAGGAAAGAGATGTGTAAATGGGATAGGAGCAGGGAAGAGGAAATCCTATAAAATAAAGAGCTAGGGTGTAACTACCGTTATGACCTAAGGCTCAACCAGATCTGAAGTCAGTGCTGTGTTGCTGTGGTTGCAGGTCGACTATGCTGGGCGTGAGTCAGTCCAGGGCAGGAGCCAGTCCCAAGCGGGAGTCAGTCCTGGTCCTGGCCACGCTGGATGGGAGTCAGTCCAGGTGGGAGCCAGTCAAGATGGGAGTCAGTCCGGGTCCTGGCTGCAAATCAGTTCCGGGCAGGATTCAGTTCCTAGTGGGAGCCAGTCCTGGGCGGGAGCCAGTTCCGGGAGGGAGACAGTCCTGTGTGGGAGTCAGTCCAGGTGGGAGTCAGTCCTGGGTCATGTAAGTGGAAGCTGTAAGAAACAGAAACAAGGCAGACCTATCCCTCCACATGGGGAGATATTGTCAGAAGAATAGCAGGGAGCCAGAACTCCCACCATCTCATAACAATAATGAATACCCATCCCCCTCCCCCGACACACACACCTACAAACCTTGGGCCAAGTGGGGAACCTGGACTTCTACTCTCTTCTTGAAATAATGAGGTGGCATCTCACCCTTCCCTTACCAGAGCACTATCAAGGGAAAGCCAGATAACATAGGGTTGAAAAAGATCCAGAGTATCATAATGCTCAAAATTTCTAGGTTTCAATTATCAAATTATTCATACAAAGAAGCAGAAGGATCTAAAACTGAATAAAAAAGATAATAGATACTAACACTGAGATAATAGAGATGATAGAGTTATTTGATAATAAATTTAAAGCAGCCATCAAAATAATCTTTACATGAGTGATTTTGAACATCCTTAAATCACTGAAAGTCGCTTAAATGGGGAAAAAAAGTTATGGCAAGTAAATAGAAAGTCTCAGCAAAGAAAATGAAGCTATAAAGAAGAACCAAATGAAAATTATAGTACAGAAGAATATAATAACTGAAATAACTCAGTGAATAGGCTCAAAGCAGAATGGATGGAACAGAGAAAACACTCAGGGAACTAGAAAATATAACAATAAAAATATTCAATGAGGATAAGGAGAACATGGGTTTGAAAACAACAGAAAAAGATTCGAACCACAAGAACCAGTGGAATCATAACAATAACAACAAAAATAAATAAATAAAACTGTAATATTTGGAGTCCAGGAAGAAATGAAAGGAGATGAAGCTGAAAGAGTACTTGAAGAAATAATGGCTGAAAACGCTTCCAATTGGTCAAAAGACAGAAATCCTCAATTTTAAGAAGGTGAGGAAATACAAAATGAGAGAAACCCAAAGATAGCAATACCCACATCATAGTCAAACTTCTGAAAAATAAAAACAAAGAAAAAAATCTTGAAAGTTCTGAATGACAAATAACACTTTATTACAAGGAAAAAGTAATTCTCATGACAATAGGTTTTCCATTAGAAACCATAATATCTAAAAATAAAAACTGTCAAAGGA
>NW_006299605.1:91111-96651 GCF_000327345.1 Myotis davidii | reverse complement strand
CTAACAATTCAATATAATTCACCAAATATTCTGTATAAAATCTCTCAAATGGAGTGGAATTGAAGAGGAGGTAAAAGAGTAGGTCTTTTGTTATTCTCATAGTTTATGGACTCAGTAGTAATACTGATAAACTATTGAAAAAGTAGGTTTTTACTTTTTCTACAAATATTTAAATTGTTTGGGTAATACCAAAAGACTGTAAATTTTTAGCCTAAACATACTTTAATATGTTTTTATTGTTAATTTTAGAGAGGAAGGGAGAGGGAGAGGAAGATAGAAACATCAATGATGAGAGAGAATTATTGATCGGCTTCCTCCTGCATACCCCACACTGGGGATCTAGCCTGCAACTCGGGCATGTGCCCTGACCAGGAATCGAACTGTGACTTCTTGGTTCATAGGTTGATGCTCAACCACTGAGAAACACCAGCCAGGCAGCCTAAACATACTTTAAAAAGTGACTTATATATTGGGAAATGAGACGTTAAAGTAATATGTAATCCTAAATAATAAAAGGCTAATATGCAAATTGACCAAGCAGGAGAACGACTGATCGCTATGAATGCACTGACCACCAGGGGGCAGATGCTCAATGCAGGAGCTGCCCCTGGTGGTCAGTGCGCTCCCACAGGGGGAATGTCGCTCAACCAGAAGCCCTGAGCCAGGCTCACTGCTGGCAAGTGCAGCAGTGGTGGCATGCCGTGTCACATATAGAAATTTTTTGATATTTGCAACCATAGTAAAAGAAAGACATATTTTTGATATTTATTTTATATATTTAAATGCCATTTAACAAAGAAAAATCAACCAAAAAAAATGAGTTTGCATGTCACCTCTGACACGTGTGTCATAGGTTCGCCATCACTGGTCTAGAATAATAATACATCAATAAAGCAGATAAAGAATATCCACTTTTAAAAAGGGGGAAAAAGAAGGAAATAGAAAACCTAAATAAAGACTGGAGGAAAGAAAGAGAAGTGAGTAACAATATGGTGTAAGAAAAGGAAAAATAAAATAAGATACAATGAAAAAAAATAATTAAAAAAATTTTAATAGGAATCTATACTAATAAAATTGTAATATGCTAATTAGACAAGACATCCTTCAGACGTCCTTCTGACATCCTTTTGGACAAAGCCACCATGGCGAGGGCTGAGGCAGAGGCAGTTAGGGGCCATCAGGCCAGCAGGGAAGAGTGGTTAGGGGCAAACAGGAAGGCAGGCAGGTGAGTGGGTAGGAGCCAGTAATCCTGGATTGCTAGAGGGATGTCCGACTGCTGGTTTAGGCCAGATCCCACAGGGACATCCCCCAAGGGGTCCCAGATTGGAGAGGGTACAGGCCAGGCTGAGGGGACCCCCACAACCCATGCACAAATTTTGTGCACTGGGCCTCTAGTTTAAAAATAAAAAAGTGAAGTGTTCACTTCATGTAAATTTCATTGACCAATGGGAACTGGTTTAGCACCCCACTCTTCTGTCTGCTAATTCTGGGCTTCCTGTTAGGTATTTAGGTGCTGGCCACTGTCAGGCACTGTCTTTCAGCATTTAGCACCCTGCTTGAATCTCCAAGTGATCCACAGGTCCTCTGCTTGTCTCCACAGGCTTTGGCTGCAAGCAGGTGGGGCCAATCTGCCCTCTTTGCCTGTTTGCCAGCTGTCAGTCTTAATCACTCAAGCGTCTGTTTCTTACAGGGCTTTAGGTGGGGTTGGTGCTGTTTCACTTTCATGGAGTAAGATGGGTGTTTTTTCCTAACCCAGAGCTACTTACTTCTCCACAAGTGACTCAAAACATTACTCTGGCCCTGGTTTGTCAGAGATTGTTGTATGGAGACCAATGGGGTTGGCTAGCAACTTGGAGTTTTTGTCAGTCTGGTTCCCAGAATAGTGGGGCAGATGACCCCTCTTCCAATTCAGTCACTGAGGGCTCTTTGGGCCTATTGCAGACCTTTAAATTTGGCCTCTGCCTTTGTTTCCTTTGTGTAGTTCAAAAAGCTGACAGGGTGTGGCAGTCTGTATTACCTGCCTTGAGGCTACTCTGAGGGGCTGGCTCTTCAAGGGAGAAATGGCCGCTTAGGTTTGGAAGCTTAAGAATGTCCCATTACTGGACTCCAGGCCACATATCCCTGCCCTGCTTACCCCCTAGCCTCTCCTCAGGCACCTGAAGTTTGTGCCTCTCTCTTTGTGTCAAAGCCTCGGATGAGTGTTTGCAATTGAAAAGTCCTATGTTCTGGGTTTAGGGAATAGAAGCAAAGACAAAACAACCATGATACGGTGGATTTCTCTCCTCCTAACCTGTGTTCCTCCAGCAGCCTTTCGTGGTGCCGGCTTTTTGCTGCAGTGGTCTTAGGTCCAGATTCCCTGGCCAAAGCAGGCATGTGGCTTTTCCTTTCCACAGTTGGATGTTATGCCTGTCGCCAAGGGACCTGGCTTTGGTGCAACGCAGCTTCCTCCTCACCATCTCGGTCTGCTGGCTGACTATCCCTCTCCAGCCCAGATCCCCATTCTACTGTTCTCCATGCGTCCTCTGCCCTTCCTTGTTGTAAATTGTCTTCTCAGCTTTGTTAATTCTGGGTGGATGTTTTCTGATTTAGTTGCTTTTCCAGTTTGGCCCAGGATAAGGTGCACGACAGGTCTGCCTATTCGGCCGCCATTTTCTCTACCCCACAAATCTCACTCACAACACTATATTAAAAGGATTATATGTCATGATCAATTGGGGTTTATTTCAAGAGCACAGGTTCCGTTCATCATTCACAAATCAATCAGTGATACCCAACTTTAACAAAATAAAAGATAAAAATCATATTATTATATCAATAGATGTAGAAACATTATTTGGCAAGAAACAGTATTCATTTTTTATTAAAACACATGGCAAAGTGTATATAGAAAGAAAGTACCTCAACCTAGTAAAGGCCACATATGATAAATAATCAGCCAGTGTTATACTCCATGGTGATAAACTGAAAGCTTTTCCTCTAATATCAGGAGCAAAACAGCTTGCCCACTCTTACTACTATTATTCAACATAGTATTGGAAGTTCTAGTCAGAGCAATCATACAATAAAATAAAAAATAAAAGACATTAATCTACAAAAATGTGTTCTGTTTCTGTATATTAGAAAGATAAATTCCATTTGTCTTTAGAAAGATAAATTCCATTTACAATTTTCAACAAAAAGACATAAACAACAGTAGAAGTGGAAGACGTGTATACTAGAAAGTACAAGACACTCTTGAAAACACAAGTAAATGGAATTATTCATGGATCAGAATAATTAACATTGTATAAATAGCCATATTACTTAAAGTAATGTACAGATTTAATGCTATTCCCATCAAAATCCTGATGACATTTTATCAGAAATGGTACAAAATTTCCCCAAATTTCTATGGAACCACAAAATATACTGAATAGCCAAAGCAATCCTGATGAAAATAAAAACAAAGGTGAACAAGGTATCACACTCCTTGACTTCAGACAATACTACAGAGCTGCATAATCCAAACAGTATGATATTGGCAGAAAAAAACAGATACATAGACCAATGGAACAGTATTGAGAGCTCCGAAATAAACGCACACATATATGGGCAACTAATTTTCATCAAAGGAGCTAAAAATATACAATGTAGACAGGAACATCTTCAATAAATGGTTCTGGGAAAACTGGAAAGCCACATGTGAAGGAATGAAAATAGACTGCTAACTGACACCATACAGAAATATAACGGAAAATAAAGACTTGGAAATCAGACCTCAAACAATAAAATACTTAGAAGGAAAAATAAGCACTAAACTTATGGATCTTGGTCTAATAGGGATTTTTGTGAAGTTGACTCCAAAGGCAAGGAAAGTAAAAGCAAAAATAAATAAATGAATACATTAAACTAAAATGCTTCTGCACAGCTAAAGAAACCATCAACAAAACAAAACAACAACAAAAAACAACCAACCAAGTTACAGAAAAGGTATCTGCAAACAATACTTCTGATAAGTAGATATATAAAGAACTCATACATCTCAACAACAACAACAAAATCTGATTAAAAATGTTTAGAGCTCTTCCATTGAAGACCTATAGGTGGCCAACAGCTATATGAAAAGATGCTCATCATAAGGGACATGCAAATCAAAACCACAATGAAATACAACCTCATGCCTATTAGAAATAATAAGTGTTAGAGAGGGTGTGGATAAAAGGGATCTCTCACACACCTCCAGTATGAATGTAAATTGGTTCCGCTATTATGGAAAATAGTATGGAGGTTTCTGAAAAAATTCAGAATTCCCTTTTCTGGGCGTCTACCCAAAAAATTTGAAAACACTAATTCACAAAGATATTTGCACCTATATATTCATTTCAGCATTATTCACAATAGCCAAAATATGAAAACAGCCTAAATGTCCTTCTACTGATTATTGTATTAAGAAGATGTGGTACATACTATACAGTGGAATACATCTCAACCATCAAGATGAAATATTGCCTTTTGCAACAACATGGATGGATCTTGAGAGTGTTATGCTAAGTGAAATTTATCTGATAGAAAAGTACAAGAACAGTATGATTTCACTCATATGTGAGATTTAAAACAATAAAGCAACAAAAAGCAAACTCAAAGATACAACAGAATGGTGTTTACCAGAGGGAAAGGGGAATAGGGGTAGAGGAGGAAAAATATAAAAGGGCTCAAATATATGGTGACAGAAGACTAGGCATTAGGTAGTGAACTCACAATAGTTCACAGATGTTGTATTATAAAGTTACCTACCTGAAATTTATGAAATATTATTTACCAATTTTACCCCAATAAATTTAATTTAAACAGACACATAGTATAGCTATACAAAAATATTTTCTTTATATCTTTATAAGTTTCATATGTACTTTTTTGATAAAAAGACATAAGCACACACATTAGCTTAGGCTGACATGGGATCAGTGTCATCAGTATCACTGTCTTCTACTTCCACATCTTATCTCACTGGAAGGTCTTCAGGGGCAGTAACACACATGGAACTGTCATCTTCTATGCTAATGGTGCCTTCTGGAACACCTCCTCATGGAACTCCCTGAGGTTCATTTAGAGGAGGTGTCACTCTTCAGGAATATATCCATGCTGGTTTGCTTGATTTATTTCTTTTTTCATCATAGATTTACTTGTAAACAGATAATGTACCATGAACATTCCTCTCTTTTGATGAAAACCTTTCATAATCGGGTTCCGTAATTTCAAACTTTTTAAAGGAGCATGTTGCCAAACCCTTCATTGTAAATTTTCTTGAGGGGCCCTTCTATTCCTTCTCTGGTTTCCTTTTCTCTTGCCTCTTCTTCAGCTCTGCATTCCTGTTCCTATTCCTACAATTCCTCATCTGTACCTCTAGGAGTTCCTCAATGCCATCATCCACAGACTAGGTTAAAGTTTATCATCTCTATCACAGCCTTGTTGATTTTGCAGTCTTTGCTCTATTGTGTTATGATGTCTCTAGGCCAGCCGTGGGCAAACTACTCCGGCCCATTTGAAATGAAAAACTAAAA
>NW_006299605.1:89021-91066 GCF_000327345.1 Myotis davidii | reverse complement strand
AAAGACCGTACCCTTTTATGTAATGATGTTTACTTTGAATTTATATTAGTTCACACAAACACTCCATCCATGCTTTTGTTCCAGCCCTCCAGTCCATTTTAAGAACCCATTGTGGCCCTCTAGTCTAAAAGTTTGCCCACCCCTGCCTAGGCAGTAGGAATTTTTCAGTTCAGTTATAATCTTACAGGACCATTGTCATATGTGCTATCCATCATTGACTGAAATGTTATGCAGCGCATTACTAATTGATTTTCAAATGTTAAACTGGCCATTCATGCCTAAAATGAAATCCACTTAGTCATGTTGTGTAATTATTTTTATGCATTATTAGATTTGATTTGGTGAGAATTTTAAAAACTTATTTCATGAGAGATATAGGTTAATAGTTTTCCTGTCGTGTAATGTCTTTGTCTCGTTTTGGTTTTAGTGTGATACTGGCCTCATAGAATGAGTTAGAAAATGTTCCCATTATCTCTGTTTTTCTGGAAGAGATGAATGGTTTTTACAAATTAACTAAGTGCTTTGTCCAGTATTGTTCTTGTTTTGCCTTGCTAATCAAATCTACCTTTACTGCTTTTGTCCTTTATGTTTTCTCTTCTGATCCTTTTGGGACAGTAGAGATCGGTAAAAAAAAAAACACCAAAAACTCTTTATTCCTTTACATAGGTCCTTTTTGGCAGCAGTAGTTACTTATCTCTTAATTGTCAGAGGCTACTGTAAAAGAAATTAATGTTTTTTTCAGGTGTACAATTTTTTTAATCTGTATTGAGATTATTACAGATGTCCCTGCTGCCCCCCCCCACTGTCCCTCTCCACCTGGTTCTTGCCCAACCCTGGCCTTCGCCCCCCTAATGTCTCTGTCCATAGAGAATGCATATATGCATATAAGATTTTTGTTTAATCTCTTCCCACCCCCTTCCCTCTGAGAATCATTAATCTGTTCTAGTTCCATGCCTCCAATTCTATTTTATTAACCAGTTTATTCTGTTATTAGATTTCTTATTCGTTTATTTTTATTTTTAGGTTCAATTGTTGATAGGTATATATTTGTTGCCATTTTCTTGTTCATATTTTTTATCTTTTTCTTCTTCCTGTTCTTAAAGAATACACTTCACCATTTCATACAATACTGGTTTGGTGCTGATGAACTCCTTTAACTTTTTCTGGCCTGTGAAGCTCTTTATCTGATCTTCAATTCTAAATGATAGCTTTGCTGGGTAGAATAATCTTGGTTGTAAGTCCTTGCTATTCATCACTTCAAATATTTTTTGCCACTCCCTTCCTGCCTGCATAGTTTCTGTTGAGAAATCAGTTGGCAGTCATATGAGCATTCCTTTGTAGGTCACTAACTGCTTTTCTTTTGCTGCTTTATAAGATTCTCTTTAACCCTTGGCATTTTAATTATGATGTGTCTTTGTGTTGTCCTCTTTGGGTTCCTCTTGTTTGGGACCCTATGTGCTTCCTGGAACGTAAGTCTATTTCTTTCACCAGGTAGGGGAAGTTTTCTGTCATTATTTCTTCAAATAGGTTTTCAATATCTTGCTCTCTCTCTTCTTCTGGCACCATCATAATTCGGATGGTGGTATGCTTGAAGTTGTCCCAGAGGCTCCTTACACTATCTTCATATTTTTGAATTCTATTTTCTTTTTGCTCTTCTTGTTGGGTGTTTTTTGCTTCCTCAGAATCCTCTACTGTTGTATCCGTGAATATCAGTGGTTCTCAACCTTCCTAAAGCCGTGACCCTTTAATACAGTTCCTCATGTTGTGGTGACCCCCAACCATAAAATTATTTTCGTTGCTATTTTGTAACTGTAATTTTGCTACTATTATGAACCGTAATGTAAATATCTGATAGGCAGGATGTATTTTCATTGGTATAAATTGAACATAATTAAAGCATAGTGATTAATCACAAAAACCATTGTTAACTAAAGGGGTCACAACCCACAGGTTGAGAACTGCTGATCTAGAAAGATATTATTGATATTTTGGTATAGATTATTTTACACTGAATATATGTTGTTTTACTTCTTTAGGCTTATTGA
>NW_006299605.1:82284-88948 GCF_000327345.1 Myotis davidii | reverse complement strand
TTTCTTGGAGGAATTGACCTACAGGCCAATTGGCTGTGAGGACCAACTGCAACTACAGTGGGAGAGCTGCTGTGCAGGAGACACCCCTATGGAGGAGTACTTGCTTCAGTGGACCCTTGGTGCTCACTGAATATGCCCCTTGAGTGTGTCGCTTATGGATGTGTAGAATTGTAACCTGGTATGGTCTGACACTGACCACTGGGTACACTGGCTGTTGGGTCTCCAGGGAGGTGCAAAGTCAGCCACTGCCTGGGGCCTCCAAGCAGGAGCTACCTACAGAGAGATCTGCAGACTCCTCCCCTTTGTATCAGGCTTGGAAGTGCCCAGGTGAGGACCAGCTTGAAGCAAGGCATGCTGGTGCTGGTGCCGGGTCTTGGGGCTTTTATTGATAGGTTTGGGTCTCCTAGAACCAGCTGCAGCTTGCTGGATATATTTCACCCTGAGCAAGGACAAGCCATTCATATGCCAAAGCCTCTGTACACAGCTTGGGTGGCATTGTAAATTGGATGAGTCGGGGTCTTAGGAAATCACCAGGGTGGAGCAAACAGAAATGGCTGCCAGTCAGCCCTGCAACCCAGGAGGTCCCAGTATAGGAACAATGATCCCTGGGAGTACCTCCGTCTGGGAGAAAGCTGCCCCTGAGTTCCTGCCCCATGCCAGACAATTCAGTTCCTCCTCATATGTGTCTGTGTTCCCCATAGCCTCTCCCTGGCACTGGAGCTGAGAGGAAGTAGGCCCTTGTAAGTTCATTTCATTGTGTTGCCCTTTTAAGAGGAACAGCTGGGTCTCCAGCAGCCTCTGTGTCACTGAGCCCCAATCTGCACTGGTTTTCACATCCCATAATTCTTACTGCCTATGGAGACTTCTTTTCCCAGCTCTGGGACCCTCGGCTGGGTGTCCGGTGTGGGGCTGGGACCCTTTCTCCTCTGTGTGGCTTCCACAGAGACGATCCCCCTCCCAATTAAAAAAGTGGCACATGTGGATGCCGGACCAGGCCGTTCCGTGCCTCCACACCTCCTACCAGTCTCAGTGTGCTTTCTTCACTTCTTTAGTTTTAGTACTTCCTTTCAGTCAGCTTTCCAGCAGTTTTGAGTGATGGTTGTAATTTTAGTTGTAATTTTGATGTAGTTTTGGGAGGCAGCGAGTACAGGCGTTTATCTACGCCACCATCTTTCTCAATCCAGATTAATTGTTGCGGAATTTAGCTATTAGAAGATCTGGAAAAATTGAATCTCTCACATGAAATAGATAATTCTTTAATGACTAGGAAGAGAAAAGTCATTTAAACCTGGAAAAAGACCCTCAGTAAACTGATCATATTGACCATCACTTTTTTGTATCATATAGATACAGCATACCTTTTGCTGTCCTTTAGATAATTTTGCTTTTTCCTTAATGCCTTTCTTCAATCAGTGTCCCATTTTGTGTTAAAATTAAATGAATTTTGTTTTTATATGGTATACCAGTCCCTTAAACTTCCAGAGGTTTGTAGATTATATATATGGTTTAACCTTTTGATCTAGGAAAGAAAAATGTTTTGTGATAAGAAGTCCCTTTATTTCTCTTGTGTATAAATTAATGGGTACATTGTAGTTATAGCTGAAATATACTTTTTTGTCACATGATTATAATCTAGTAAAAATAGCCAGTTTCTCAACATTTAGAAAGCAACAGAGGGAGGAGAGTTCATATTGAGTCCATTTTGATTGAAATACTCTATCTTCTGACCTCACTTTTAGCCTTCTCCAGCCTATAGAGAGCCAGGTTTGCTGTGACCTGAGACATTGGCTTTATATTGTGAAATTTATTTTTAATATACGTGCTGTAAAATGAACTATTTTTGGTACATAGTTCTATGATTTTTAACACATGTATATATTTATGTAAGTACTAGGGGCCCAGTGCATGAATTTGTGCACCTTAAAGGAACGGTGGGCTGTGAGCCTACATTTGGCACAGCGGCGGGTCTTGGGCTATTCTCCACATCAGCAGGTGTGAGCGGTGGCTGCTGCCCTGATTGCCCCTCAGGATCAGGGGGAGGTGGAGAAGCCCTCAGGGACAATTGGGGCCAGCAGCCGCTGCTCCTACTCACTGATGGTGCCAAGCAATCGGGGCCGACTCCAGGCACCGGCAGTGGGTACGAGCAGGGCTGGCGCCTGCAGCAGGTACAAGCACTGGACACGACAGTGGTGCGCAGGAGCAAAGAATTTTCAGTAACCACCAGAGGCTCACACCGGTGACAGCGACCGGCGCCCTGCCTTGGTCTGGTACCCCCGCTCACCTGCTCCACCATCCTGCCACAGCTGATGCCCACCATGTTCCACTCTCTGCCGCCTGCTGCTGACGCCTGCCATGTTCACATGCCTCTGGTGGTCAGCACACGTCATAGCAACCGGTTTGGTTTTTCCACCATTCGGTCTATTTCCATATCAGCCTTTTATTATATAGGTTTACCACTGTCAGGATATGGAAATGTGCCATTACCTCAAATGTGTACTTTGTGTAACCCATTTGTAGACATACATTCTCTAGACCAGCCGTGGGCAAACTACGGCCCGCGGGCCGGATCCGGCCCGTTTGAAATGAATAAAACTATTGAAAAAAAAGACTGTACCCTTTTATGTAATGATGTTTACTTTGAATTTATATTAGTTCACACAAACACCCCATCCATGCTTTTGTTCTGGCCCTCCGGTCCAGTTTAAGAACCCATTGTGGCCCTCGAGTCAAAAAGTTTGCCCACCCCTGCTCTAGACCCTTAGCTGCTGGATGCCATTAATTTATCTTCTATCACTATAGTGTTGTCATTTTGAGAATACCATATAAATCAGCGGTCACCAACCTTTCGGACCTCACCACTAGTAGTCCACGGACCACTGGTTGGCGACTGCTGATATAAATAGACTCATATAGTATGTTTGCCTTTTGATCTGGCTTCTGTCACTTAACATACTGTTTTTGTTGTTCATCCCAATCATTGAATACTAGAGGCCTGGTGCACGAAATTCATGCAAGTGTAGGCCTTTCTTCCCCTGGCTACTGGCATTGGCTTCCTCTGGCAGCCGGGACCTGGGCTTCCCTCCGGTCGCCAGCTTCATCCGGGAGGTCGTCCAGTCTAATTAGCATATTGCACTTTTATTATTATAGATATTAGCAGTTCTTTTTTACTGCCTAGTAGTATTCCATATTATGGATGTACTAGAGTTTGTTTATGCATTCACCCATTGGTGGATATTTGGTTTCTTTCCACCCTTTGGCAATTATAACTAGAGTTGCTATAAACACTCAGGTACACATTTTTTTGTGAACCTGAATTTTTATTTCCCTGTTATAAATACCTAGAAGAGATTGCAGGGTAAATGTATTTTTAACTGTAAGGAACTACTAAACTCTCTTCCAAAATCACTGTTTTTGTCTTCCCACCAGCAATATATGAAAGTTTCAGTTGCTTCACATCTGTGCCAACATTTGGTATTGTCAGGTATATAGTACAGTGGGGCCTTGACTTACGAGTGTCCCGACTAACGAGTTTTTCGAGATACTAGCCGTCTCTTGGCCGATTTTTTGCTTTGTGTTGCAAGCTAAAATTCGGGTTACAAGCCAGCTTCAGATACCCCACCACTAGTTGGCACAGCGAACGTCACAGTGAACGCCACAACATCAGCCCAGCATCACGTGTCTCACTCGTTCACAATTGATTTGACATACGAGTAATTTGAGTTATGAGCTCTGTCACAGAACGAATTAAACTCGTAAGTCAAGGCCCCACTGTGCTACCTATGGTTTCAATATGTATTTCCCTAATGTTAATGATGTTGAATATCTTGGTATGTGCTTAGTCGTCATCCATATATTCACTTTGAAGTGTTTGTTCAAGTGTGTTGTCCATGTTTTAGTTGAGCTGTTGTTTTTCCCATTGAATTTTGTGAGTTATTTATGTACAGGTTCCCTCACTATCCCACAGTAGAGCATTCCTATGAAACCTTTTGTAAGTCAAAAAGGCATAAAGCAAAGAATATCCTCTGCTGTCCAAAGTTCTCATTATGCCACTTGGTTTTATGAAAGATCTACATTAGTACGGTAACAGCGTTTTTCAGAAAACTGAAAATCCTCTTAGGATTTTTTTCATTTGGTGAAAACAGGTAAAGGGTGTCCCAAAATTCACGCAAGAAGTAATTTTGATAGAAAACACAGGTTTTTAGTTAAAAATTGTAAATTTTTTATTGATTCATGAAGTATACCATATAGGGTTATGTATGGAATAGCATATCGGGTAAATGGCCTCCACGGCACAAAAAACTGGATTATCATGTCGCAATAGTGAGCATCATTAACTGTTATTGTCGTTAACAACAAAAAATTTAAAAGCCTAATTTTACTTGGTTTATTGAATCAGATTCTAATATCTGTTGCCCTTTGATTTCAATCCCTTCAATTTGATAAGCAGTACCAAATACCAATTATGGCCCAGGAGCAGGGACAATGAAGACCAATGAAGACCACGGCTTTGTGTATGTGTCAGCAAAGCCGTGGAGGCCATTTACCCGATATGCTATTCCATACATAACCCTATACTGTATCTTTTATGAACCAATAAAAAATTTACAATTTTTAATTATAAACCTGTGTTTTCTATCAAAATTACTTCTTGCGTGAATTTTGGGACATGCTTTACTAATATAGGTCTTTCATAAAGCAAGGTGACATAACACAAACATTCAGAAAGTGGAGGATACCTCTCTTTATTTCATCCAAGTATATAGCTTTTTTAAATTCCCTTCATAGTGTCTTATAGAACAAAAGTTTTTAATTTTGATAGGTTGCAGTTTATCATTTTTTTTATTTTATGGATTATGCTTTGATTGTTTTGTCTGAGAACTGTTTCCCTAAGATCTGTGTTTTCTTCTAAAAGTTCTATTTTTACCTTTTACATTTAGATCTGTGATTCATTTTAAGTTAATTCTTGTATCCAGTTTATATGAAGGTTCATTGTTTTTTCCAGTTGTTTCTATCCTCTTTCCTATTAAATTTCCTTTGTTACTCATTGCTACTATAACAACTTATCACAAACTTAATAGTTTAAAACAACACAAATTTATTATTTTACATCTCTGCAGGTCATAAGTACAAAATTAGGTTTCACTGGATCAAAATAATGGCATTTGGCAGGACTGTGCTCTCTCCAGAGGCTCTTGGGGCAGATCTGTTTCTTTGCCTTCTCCAGCTCCCAGAGATCACCTGCATTCCTTGACTTGTGGCCCCTTCCTCCATCTTACAGCCAGAAGCATCTTATTCAGTCTTTCCTTCGTCCTCTCCATTATGCCATGAAGCCCATCCATTCAGGTTTCTTTTTAAATTTCAGTTTCTAAGTTTTTATTTGTATTTTGTTTATGTTCTTTATTTGCTGAGACATTCTATTTTTTGTTGTTTCAAGCATGCTCATAAATGATCCTTGAAGCACTTTTATAGTGGCTACTCTGAAATCCTTGTGAGATAGTTCTGACATTTGTGTTCCTTTATTGTTTTCTCATTCAAGTTGATATCTTAGTAGTCTTTGGTGTGATGAATGATTTTTTTATTGAAACCTGTTTATTTTGGGTACTGTTATGAGACTATGGATTTTATTTAAAGCTGTTTAGCAAGCCTTCTGTGACAGTGTTCCAAATAGGAATGGGCTGCTGCCCCATTACTGCAGGTGGAGATGAAAGTCCAGGTTCTCACCTCAGCCTCCATTCATTCCTAGGGGAAGGGACTGCTTATGACTGCTAGGTGGTGTAGGAGTTCAGGTTCTTCATATAGGATGAAAGACAAGCTATATAGTGGTCTATGTCTAGAATATACATAAAGAACTCTTGAAACTCAACAGTAAAAAAACACACAAAACATTCCAGTTATAAAATATGAACAAATATATCACCAAAGAGGATAAATGATGGCAAATAAACACATGAAAAGATATTCAGTTTCTTTGCCATTAGGGAAACACAAATTAAAACTACAATGAGATATAATTCTATACCTATTAAAATGTTTTCAAATTTTTAAAAAGTGATGATGCCAAATGTTGATGAGGATGGCACCAGGCTGATCAGGGAAAGGTGCCACCCCAATCACCCCGCTGCTGCTGCCACTGCTGGTCGTGGTGGCTGTGAAGCCTGAGCCCCGGGCCTCACAGCCGCGGTGGTTTACGGCTGCCTGAGCCCATACCTGTGTGAGCCCACGGCTGCCTGAACCCTGGGCCTTGTGGCTGCTGGGGCTTACAGCTGCCTGAGCCCATGGCTGCCTGAGCTCTGGGCCTCACAGTCACCAGGGCTCACAGCTGCCTGAGCCCCAGGCCTCGCAGCGACTGGGGCTCGCAGCTGCTGGGTCTTTGTCTGGATGGACGTCTGCCCTTATTAGCATATTACCCTTTTATTAGTGTAGACTAGAGGCCTGGTGCACAAAAATTTGTGCACTGGCGGGGGGCGGGGGAGGTGTCCTTCAGCCCCACTTGTGCCCTCTCACAGTCTGGGACCCCTCGGGAGATAACAACCTACTGGCTTAGGTCTGCTCCCGGGTGGCAGAGGGCAGGCCCAATCCCTAGGTGCAGCCCCTGGTCGGGCTCAGAGCAGGGCCAATTGGGGAGTTGGGGCGCCGCCCCGTCATGCACAGAGCAGGGGGATTG
>NW_006299605.1:59719-80624 GCF_000327345.1 Myotis davidii | reverse complement strand
AGTCAGGTAGTATTTGTTACATAGTTTCTTAAACTGTAGTCACAGAGGCCTGCAGCCGCAGGTGCAGGTGGGGAACGTTGGTTTCCTCTGTCACTGAGGCAAGCAAGCCCTCCTGTTGGTGTCAGTAGCCTGGCTGCCAGCCGCCATCTTGGCTGGCAGTTAATTTGCATATCGACCTGATTAGCCAATGGGTAGGGTAGCAGACGTATGGCTAATTACCATGTTTCTCTTTTATTAGATAGGATGATAAGTTCTTGATACATGCATCATCTTCAGTGATCCTCAAGGATATTATGCTGAGTGAAAAGCCAATTTCAAAAGGTTACATACTATTATGATTTCATGTATATAATATTCTTAAAATCACTGAATTATAGAGATTATGAACAGATTGGTGATTCCCAGAAGACAGGGACTGGATTGAGGCAAGGTGAAATGGGAGTGAATATAAAAGAGGTAATACAAGGGAGTTCTTTTGTGGTAATGGGATAGTTCTGCATCTTGATTGTGTACATAGATCTGAACCTGAGATAACATTGCGTAGAATCATATACATGATTCAAACCACACACACATACATGAATACACATTTTAAAATGGGAAAACTGAGTTCTCTAGTCTAGTTAACAGCACAATATAGTAAGGCTGTGAGTTATGAGAATTATCTGCTAGCTGTAATTATCACTTTATTTCTCACTCAAGTATATTGAAATGCAAATGAGGGGATGTGGCTATATTATATGGAAAACCTGAATCTGCTCAAATTTATCCAAATTACTTATACCATATTTTACAACTATAGCTGTTTGAGAGCATCCATTTCAGGGTAAAAAAGTAGTAAAATACAGTTTCTACCTTATATACTGCTAATATGGCTATGGTATAATAGAATTTCAAGTCAGACCTGGATTTTAATCCCAGTTCTGCTGCTTACCAGATCTGCATTTTCTCAATTGTAGGCATAATACCTGTTTTATAGAATTGTTTTCATTCAACTATTTGTGAAAGGTGCCTAACACCGTATCCAACTCACATAGTTGTTGTTCACAAAATGTTTTGTGTGGGGGTTTTTTTGCTACAAAAAGTCATTGAGGTTGAGATGGTAGTATATTCATGCACCTATAGACAAAGTGAATGATAAATATGTACTAAAAATGATAAATATTGAGGTATAATCTACAAAAAAGAGGAGTTGGAAAATGGTAAGTGCCAAGTAGGCTGTGGTTGTCAGAGAAGGCATTATGATAGGAATGGGATTCAAAGTAGGTTTTGAAGAATGGAGAGGTCTGGAGAGGTAAATCAGGTGGGAGACCATTATAAGCAAAAGCAAGAGCCTGAGGTTATATGGTTATATGGAAATCACAATTGAGAAGTAACCTGCTATCCCATTAGATTATATTTTGGAAGTTAGAAATCTTGAAAGATTTAAGCAATTGATCCCATAGTGTTACATTCTTAAAAGTAACCCAATATTTGCTGTGTATTTTAATGATATTGCTTGGTTACTAAGACACTTGTGTACCTTAGTTTGCAATCTTGATTTACATAGCTCCTGACAGTTGTAGGTAAATTCAGGCTTGTTGATAAAAAATTCTTTATGTTTAACAAAAATGAAAGACATAATAATAAAATATTAACAAGATCTGGGTTTTCATTGTTTTCGTCAATGCTTATACAATTGTTTTCACATGTTATTAATGTATATGAATTTAATTTCTTCAAATAAAACTTAGGCAGTTTAATAAACTTCATGTTTCTAAATGAAGGTTGTTGTTTTTGATACTATAACTTTGCATAGAAATGTGAGTGGTTGAATGTTTGCCCTTAATATATGAAAACATTATATTCCTAATTTTCATTTATTGTGGGATATTCTTGTGGAGAAATAGATTAGTTTTGAAAGTTAGTTTGTTATTTAGTGGTTTTATTTTGTATGTGTTGGAGCAAAGGAATCTTTATGGGGCAAGTAGGTCTATCACTGTTATTTGGTGTTCCAATGGTGAATCAGCCACACATGATAGTAATTTATTTGCTTTTGAGATCCTCTTTGCTATATAATTTCAGTTTTACCATTATTTTGGGGAATGAATAATTTTATATGCATGTATTATATTCCCTTTATATACGAAGCATTGTGTTCAACATGGGTAGGGCAGAAAGAGAAATATGATACAGACCAACATGGGTAGGGCAGAAAGAGAAATATGATACAGACCATATTCTTTCAAAGTAGGAAAGAAAAATATATACACAAATAACTATAAGGCAATTTGCCACAAGTGCCATGAGCTCTGTAGGATATCAGATAATGGAGAGATCTTTTTTTAGTGAATGATCAGGTAAGATTTTATGATCAGGCAGGAGCAATTGACTAATGCACGTAGGTTATAAATTAACGTTAACATGGCGGTCAGTGTAAGGTAGAAATCCTGAAATGACAGCTCTTCTAATGCCAAAGATTTTATCTTTATAAACTGGGAAAATCACTCCAATACTTGAAATGGTTAATATGGTTAATTTAAGGTAAATATTTATACTTTTATAAATAAACTCGAGGCCCAGTGCATGACATTCATGCGGGGGAGGGGGGTGCGCATGCTTCAGCCCAGCCTGTGCTCTCTCATAGTCCCAGACCCCCTCGGGGGATGTCTGCCTGCCATGGGGAGCAGGTTTAAGCTGGCAGGTAGAAATCCTTCGAGAAGTCTTTAGCTCTGCCACGGAGGCGGGAGAGTCTCCCACCACCACCTCTGCACTTGCCAGCCATGAGCCCAGCTTCTGGCTTAGCCCACAAAAGGAGCACCTATATTGAGTGTCTGCCCCCTGGTGGTCAGTGCACATCATAGCAACCGGTCATTCTGCCATTCGGTTGATTTGCATATTAGCCTTTTATTATATAGGATATTTTCATATGATGGGTAATTGCTACTTTTATGTTTTTAGGCCATGAATATTGTGGTTCCTTTCATGTTTAAATATGCTGTAGACAACCTCAACCAGATGTCAGGAAATATGCTGAACCTGAGTGATGCACCAAATACAGTTGCAACCATGGCAACGGCAGTTCTGATTGGCTGTATGTATGATTCTTTGATTTGTCTACAGGTGTTGACTTTCTTCAAGAGGGTTTCATCATGTTTGAGCAGATGACCTTTTCACTACAAACACAATTTAGCATTTTTTATATGTATTGTTTTATGTGAGATTTTTTTGATATGTGGTTTTAAAAATTCTTTGTATCATATATTTTCCAAAAATTCTGTTAATAATAGTCTCATTCTCCAAGTTCTAGAAAACAGTAATATGAAATGAGACATTAAAATTATAGCAACCACTTCTAATAGGCTTCTTGTAATATACCTTTAAAGAGTGAGGCAAGCTAGTTTCTTGATGTTGTTTTTATTAGCAGTTAAATAGGAAATAGCTAAATAATGATTAATTATTGTGCATTAATGCTTTATTAAATTATATCCAATAGCCATGACACAAAGAATATGTAAAGCAGAGAATATGATGCTTTGTGTGCCCATGCATTAGAAAGGACATTTTATGAGACTTAGGAGACTTGAATGGGGCCATGCTTTAGTCCAAGGGTGGGAACCTTTTTTCTGCCAAGGGCCATTTGGATATTTATAAAATCATTTGCAAGCCATACAAAATTATCAGCTTAAATTTAGCCTGCTATATTTGGTCAAACATTTAATTAACTCACCCTTAATGCCTTGGGAGGACCAGACCAAATGATTTTGTGGCCCACAGGCCAAATACTCCCCATCCCTGCTTTAGTCCATGAAGTTGATTTTTCAGTATCTCAATTTCATCAATTGTTATTTGGGAGAATTTAATCAGATCAAAAAACTCAGCAGATACTGTGTATTTATCTACAATAAGGCCATATGGGCTATTGTGTATTAAAAATATCTAGTTGAAGAAAAATCTT
This sequence comes from Myotis davidii, assembly GCF_000327345.1. NCBI lineage: Eukaryota > Metazoa > Chordata > Mammalia > Chiroptera > Vespertilionidae > Myotis > Myotis davidii. Next base: position 76,687 of record NW_006299605.1, on the reverse strand, counting down.
TCAACACCTGAGGCATATAGGGAGAATATCATTGAAAGGGATCCATGGTGGTGGAAAGATTGGTACTCACTAAACTAGATGCTTTTTAGATTTCTTTTAGTGTAAGTATTCAGTGATGAATTCATTCATTATACAAATACTTTTGGGCCTTTATCATTTTTACATTCCTAGGATTCTAATGTTTTTATGCCCCATATTTTCTTTTGACTGTATTGTTAGATGGTGTATCAAGAGCTGGAGCTGCCTTTTTTAATGAAGTTCGTAATGCAGTATTTGGCAAGGTAGCCCAAAATTCAATACGAAGAATAGCCAAAAATGTCTTTCTCCATCTTCACAACCTGGATCTGGCTTTCCACCTCAGCAGACAGACCGGAGCTTTATCAAAGGCTATCGACAGAGGGACAAGGGGTATCAGTTTTGTTCTGAGTGCTTTAGTATTTAATCTTCTTCCCATTATGTTTGAGGTCACTCTTGTCAGCGGTATTTTGGTAAGTAAAACATTTTTCATAACAAGCTTTTAATTTCTCATTAGTAGCTATTTAATACTTGAAGTTATTGTGGTATTGTGTGTCTATGGTTTGAAAGCACAATACCGTGATGCTAGAGAATTATGCATATATTAAATTATTTACTACAAGCTTCAAGGGACTGTCCAAAGTCTTTATCATGTTATTTTTCTTATTTGATTTCAGAGAGGAAGGGAAAAGGAGAGAGATATAGAAACATCAATGATGAGAGAGAATCATTGATTGACTGCCTCCTACACACCCCCTACTGGGGATTGAGCCCACAACTCGGGCATGCGCCTTGACTGGGAATCAAACCAGGACCTCCTGGTTCATAGGTCAACACTCAACTCCTGAGCCATACCAGCTGGGCTTATATTGTTATTTTAAGGAGCTGTTTAGTTCTAAACATTGATAAATAATTTAGCTGGTGCTTGCAATTATTGTTAACAGAGATTTTTGTATAGAACTTTAGACTGGTATACTCAAATTATCTGGGTTTCTATTCACCATTCATGACATTTTAGACAATTTCATATTTTTAAATTAAAATGAATATATATTATTCCTCTCATGGATTTTTGCACTATTATTATCAATATTTGACAGTAGCATCAGTGTGGCCGGTGCAGTTTGGCTTTCTTCCCTTGTTATCTAAAGTAGATTTTCTAAGGTATTTTCTTTCTTCCCCAAATAATTATTCATTTATTCCCCGACATATTTTTTAAAATCTTTTGAATAAAATTTGTTATTGTATATTATAAACTATTTGACAAGAACAGTGACTATTTCTCTTTTCTTCTTTTGCCTTCTTCAGTATTACAAATGTGGTGCCCAGTTTGCATTGGTGACTCTTGGGACACTTGGTGCATACACAGCATTCACAGTTGCCATCACCCGGTGGAGGTAAGGTATTCCCCAGAGGCCAGTCAAGATTTGGAAATTAGTTATGCTTCTTTAACAAACATTTCATGCCTATGCAAATTTTTGTCTTACAGAACTAGATTTAGAATAGAAATGAACAAAGCTGATAATGATGCAGGTAATGCTGCCATAGATTCGCTGCTGAATTATGAAACTGTGAAGGTACTATGTTTTATTATACTTTTCCTTAGCCTTTAAATTGTGCTAAGATTTGTTTTGCCATTTAATTTAATAGTTACTATAGCTTAGAGCTTCAGATTAAGATAGTATCTTTAGGTGTGATAGAATAATAGTACCTTTATTATTTTTCTTTTATTTAGAAATTGTCCTTTATTTCCACATTAATTTTTTTGTGACACCATCAGAAAGTGATATGAGTATGGTTAGCATTTTGATGTAGAATGAACACTAAGCTAATGAATTTAGCATGTAAGTTCTTGGCTCTCTATCCTTCAGAGTGCCTATCATAGTGCTTTCATTTTGCTTCTTTGTTAATTTTTCCATTTTACAATTATTATTGAATTTCCCTCCCTCTGGCCAGCCATAGGCACCCAGGATCTGGGCCAGCTTCACCTGTGCCAGCCACAGCCATAGGGGACCATGGGTGGACAGCTTTGCCCGGGCCACAGCTGCAGGTGCCCGGGACTGCAGGGCGGGCAGCTTGTCCCGCCCCTGTGCCGCAGCCTGGCTGGTCTCCATTCCTTTCTCACCAGCTCATTTGTGCCTGGCTGGTCCCCATTCCTCTGTTGCCAGCTCATTTGTGCCTGGCTGGTTCCCATTCCTCTCTACCCAGTGTTGAGTGTCTGAGCCATTATGGCATGAGGGCGTGATGACCATTTGCATATTAGTTCTTTATTATGTAGGATGCCTCTTGTTTGCAAAGCACTAAGTTCTGTGTAAAAAAAGAATGCTTCATATTTAATCCTTACCCTCCCAGAATTTGTTAACCCCTTCCCCGGCAGAAACGTGTATACTCGTTTTCACAAAATGTTCTTTTTCAGTCATCGACGAGTATACTAAGAAAATATGGTAAAAAAATATGGTTTATAGGAAGACGAGTTACAAACTGTTTTCATAACCAGCATCAAAAATACTATATAGAACCAAAATAAAAAAATTAGTCTGAAAAAGAAACGTTTTTAACAAAAAAATTGTTGGGGAAGGGGTTAATCTACTGAGAAAGTTAAAGTAAGTATGCCAATGACTGTACAAGAGGCATATTGCAGTGGGGACAATGACAACTGTCAACTCAAAGTTCCAGGAGATATGGGGAAGGTTTGTGAATGAAGTACCCTTGATGGCTTTTTTTAAGATATGGGTATGTCCTACCAGCGTGGCTCAGTGTTTGAGGGTTGACCTATGAACCAGAAGGTCACTGTTCGATTCCCAGTCAGGGCACATGCCTGGGTTGCGGGCTGGATCCCCAGTGTGGGGCATGCAGGAGGTAGCCAATCAATGATTCTCTCTCATCAATGTTTCCATCTCTTTCTCCCCTTTTCAGCTCTCTGAAATCAATAAAAATATATTTAAAAATAAATAAATAAAATGGAGTGGGTACTACAAAATTTTTCTGTACATGAAAGTCTGATAAAAAAGATATTAATTACTTTAAGAGAATAAATTCTAATATACGTGTTTGTAGTTACTATTTTTATATATTTTTTATAGTATTTTAATAATGAAAACTATGAAGCACAAAGATATGATGGATTTTTGAAGACATATGAGACTGCTTCATTGAAAAGTACCTCTACTCTGGCTATGCTGAACTTTGGTCAAAGTGCTATTTTCAGTGTTGGTTTAACAGCTATAATGGTGCTTGCCAGTCAGGGAATTGTGGCAGGTAATGGATCTATGGTTTTAACATTCATGGATGTTTTACTTAACCTTTATAAATAAAGATTAATGAGATTAATGTGTGTAGTCTTCATTATAAAGCATATTCAATAATGTGCTTTAACATCCTTGGAGTACTTTCCTTTGTGTATCAGAATGTGTTTTCTTGATTGTATAGTAATGTTTTTTTTTTCCTTCATTTGGTTTAGCACTACAATTTTAGCACTGACTCTCTCATTGGTTGGAATTACTGTTTATATATTTTTTGGGCCTGTAATCTGATTGTTTGAGGAGTAATTTTTTTTAGCATCTAAAGTTTCTAATTTCTCTTATTGAACTGAAAATCAATGTAACTAGTCTTTAGTCCAAAGGACTAAAACTCAAGCAATCTTTTCTTTAGAATTACTAGTAACCTTTTAACCTTTCTAATAGTTTTTCATTTGAAAAACATTTTAAAAATTAATAATGTCTATACCTCATTTTTGTTACCTGCCCACTCAAGTTAGGATTCATTTATTCACTGTGACCTTAATACATGGTTTATCATTTTCAGTCATGACATGCATTTGCTCCGATTTTTTTAATATATACTCTTGTTTAAATTTCTTTTTTATATTACAAAGAAACTAGCTTAAGGAGAGATTTTCAGCCTTTGGTTTTTATTCTCACTTAAGCCATATTTTTGTGTGTATAATGTATAGTGTATGGGTTGACTTTTCCTATTCTACTTAGCATATATCAAGTGCCCTGTCTTCCTAAATTATGGACTAAAGCAGTGGTTCTCAACCTTCCTAATGCCGCGACCCTTTAATATCATTCCTCATGTTGTGGTGACCCCCAATCATAAAGTTATTTTTGTTGCCACTTCATAACTATAATTTTGCTACTGTTATGAATTGTAATGTAAATATCTGATATGCTATTTTTGTTTTCCGATGGTCGTGACCCACAGGTTGAGAACCGCTGGACTAAAGGGTAAAGGGCGTCAAATATATGGTGATGGAAGAAGATTTGACTTTGGGCATTGGGCATACAGAGCAATATATAATATATAGATGGTATATCATAGAAATGTACACTTGAAAACTATATATTTTATTAACTAATGTCACCCCAATAAATTTAATTTAAAAATGCTTTGAAATTTAAGTAGGCCTAAGAGTTGCTGATTTTGTACATTTTTTATTTTGTACATTTTGAACTGTATTCCAGAGTAATAGACTTTCTCTACTTTAAATTGGAACAGTTCATAACATCTAAAACACCTTTTTTTCTTCTTCTGTTAATTGCATATTAAGGTACCCTTACCGTTGGAGATCTAGTAATGGTGAATGGACTGCTTTTTCAGCTTTCATTACCCTTGAACTTTCTGGGAACTGTATATAGAGAAACTAGACAAGCACTCATAGATATGAATACCTTGTTTACATTACTCAAGGTAGACTCCCGAATTAAAGTAAGTAATTTATTTAGTACCTTTAAAAAAGCATGTGAGCTTTGTCACTTTAATAGAATTATTCTAGGGGAATATTCTTGCATGACCATGGTAGGAAACCAATTTCATTTTTGCAGAAATTGAGATTATCATGTCTATTAGGAAATCGTTACAGTTTTTACTTCTATCTTTAGAAACCTTGCAATGTTAACAAAGAATATTATGTCTAGAAGCTAAATATTGTTAAGTGGAATTATTTGTACTTACACTTGATTTATTTTTGATAATAATGATTATACGATGTGCAATTGCCTCTTCTTACTTCCTCTACTTCCTTACCCCCCTGTCCAGCATCCCTTTACCTCCCTCCCAAAATACTGAAAAATTAAAGCATCCAGGATTTTTTACTTTAGCAGTGAAAAGTGAAAAGCAAGTCTTTAAAAGCATGCTTGGAAGTGGTCTAACTGTACTTATAAACTTCCTTCTTCCCATTATTTTCCTTTTTATCTCCGTGAACTAGAAAATTATCTGCATAGTTGTGCTCTAGGAAGTATTAAAGTGGCTGTTTTTGTGTTTTTTGTTTTTTTCTCTTCTCTGCTAGGACAAAGCGATGGCATCTCCCCTTCAGATCACACCACAGACAGCTACGGTGGCCTTTGATAATGTGCATTTTGAATACATTGAGGGGCAGAAAGTTCTTAGTGGAATATCTTTTGAAGTCCCTGCAGGAAAGAAAGTGGCCATTGTAGGAGGTAGTGGGTCAGGGTGGGTAATTTAGTTATTTATAAAATTCTACATCATTGATTAATGATTCCTAATATAATATTTTTTCTTTATCAAGATAGAATGAATACTGTTGTTTAAAACAGGGGTTTCCTAATGTCATTAGGAGCTAAATAACCTTCCTTATCTCTAATTTCAGGAAAAGCACAATAGTGAGGCTGTTGTTTCGCTTCTATGAGCCTCAAAAGGGTAACATTTACCTTGCTGGTCAAAATATACAAGATGTGAGTCTGGAGAGCCTTCGGAGAGCAGTGGGAGTAGTGCCTCAGGTATTTAAATGAAAGAAGAAAACTACTTGGGGGCGAGATTTATTGGGTTGGTGGCTCTTTTATTAGAATAATTTGTATCCAAGGAGTCAATATGTTCTAGTTAGGAAACATTAAGCCCTGTAGGTCAAATTCTGTTACCAAAAAGACTGAAAAAAAGTGAATGGAAAGTCTACACGAAGGAACGATTTTTTTTAAGCCTTAGAAAGACAGAGTAATATAGAGGAAAGAGCCAACACTGGTATCAAACAGAACCTGATTCTAACTCCAGCTCTAACCCTTATAAATTCTGTGGTTTTGGCCTCAGTTTCCTCATCTATAAAACAAGGATACTATTTCTCTTATAGGATAGAATTATTATAGATTAGAGATAATACATGTAAAGCACCAAGCACAGTGTTCATTATACAATTGTTCAGGAAGTGAAAATTATTATTGTAATTTTGAACAGTTTTAGATATAGTAAATTTATAAAAATTACAAAGCAGTTTGGCTGCCAACTTCAAGTTTGTCTGCCTTGTTCACCATTGTCCCTTCAGTACCAAGCACAATTCCTGACCCATAGTAAGCATTTAACAAGTATTTGCTGAATGACTTTGGGGTGGAGGGTTGGAGGAGTAATGTAAAGCCAGAGTAAGAGTCTAGAAGACAAGAAGGAGATAGCTTTTATAGGATGTGAATTTTTCTTATGCTGAAAGCCAATAGAGAGACCTGGGAATAAGTTGCAGCCTAGAATCAGAATCAGATTCCGTGGGAGAACTGTAGAAAAGGGATCAGACAGGTATGTGTAACTTGTAAAAGGTCCCCAAGTGATCTGATACATTCCATTCTGCTTTGTCCTCCCTTTCACTGAGAATCCCAAATGTTAGTGTACATGAATTTCCTAGGGAGATTTTTGAAATACCAACTCGCTCTCTCATACACCTTGGTTCTCATTTAGGATTGCAGTATGGGGCTGAGAAACCCATATTTTTTAATATGCCACCTAGGTGATTCTGTTACAGATATTCATAGACTATATGTTGGAAAACACTGACTTAAACTGTATATTAAGTAAACTGAATTATGAGCTGTGCCTACTTAGGGCTCATTGTCCTCATCCATATAACTATGTATAACTAGATTCCAGCCATTCTCTTGAAAAATAAAACATTTTATTCATTAAGGATTAATATATGTGGTCAATAAAAGAAAGAGGAGATGTTCATCCTCATTGGAGGCCTTAGCAATATAAATTAAATCAAGCATGGGATGCCATTTTTTACTTACCAGATTGTCAAGGATTTTAAAATTTATGGTATCCAGTTTGGTCAGGGCTATGAATTAAATGGCCAGTCTCTTGTTTTGCTGGTGAAAGTATACAGCTTTCCTGATGAGCAAATTGGCAATATATATCAAGACCCTGAAATATACTCACATACTTTATTCCAATAATTCTGCCCCTAGGAAGTTTTAGTAAGGAAATTAATAGATGCGAACAGATTTTTATATGCAAAGATACTCATTACAGCAGTATTTATAATAGCAAAATTAGAAAAAATATAAATGTCTAATAATTAGATGGTTAAATTATCATAGTATCAAATGTCATACATCCATTTGTAAATACCAAGTTTTTAAAGAATATTGAGTGTTGGCAAAATACTCAGATACAAAGTTTGTTGAAAAAGAGGATACCAAAACAAAACATAATATCCCCAGTTTTTAAATATTAGATGAATACATGTCAGTAGAGAAAAAAGATAGGAGAAACATTTTGGATAATAGTAGTTATTGCTGGATGGTAAGATTATAGATTATTTAATTCATTTTTATTTTACCTTATTTTTTGTATTTTCACGGTTTCCAGTTAGCATTTGTTTAACTTTTTCTGAATATAAAGTATTTAAAAATAAGTATTTTCTATTTATAGAACTTTAAGCTCATTTGGTTTAATTTCCAACTTAGTAAAATAATATTTTATATTAGTAGTAGGAATATAAATGATTAGAATATTATTTAAATAATTTCTAAAATTCTGATTATGATGTTAAAGAAGTTTTAATTGAGTATCCTTGTTCATTTGAACTAATGGAGTCATTTTATTTCATCTCACTAACTATTGCCTTCCAATCATTTGCAGACTTAAAGAGAAGTGGGAGATGGATGCTCTAATTAAATTAGGTTTAGTTTGTTATGTCAGGATAAATTGAAATAATAAATGAATGTTTGCAGTGAACTTTCATATTTTTTTCTGTGTTTTAAGTTCAATTTAAAAGCTTTGAGAAACATATGTTTTTGTAAAGACATATTCTACCTCACTAGTAATTTAAGAAATGCTAATTTAAACCAAAAGCACATTTTACTTCTAAAGTAGCATCAACTAAAACTTACTAATATCCAGGATTGTTGAGTATATGGAGACTTGGCACCCTTATACACTGTTGGTTGGAATGTGTACTTACTTGTCAGCATTTTAAGACTGTAGGGCGATACTATCAATGGATAAACATATGATTACCTTTCAACTTTGTCTACATATAGGAATCCTTCTTACAGAAAGAAATACATGGGTGCACAAAGTCATGTATACAATGATATTTCAACATTCTTTGTAGTAACAAAAATTTAGAAACTACATTAATGTCCATCAATAGAGGAATGGATAAACTATGATGTACCCTTAGTATTACACAACTGTTAAAAAGAATGAAGTAGGTTTCTATTACTAATATATACAATCTCCAGGATGTGTTAAGTGAAAAAAGCAATTTGCAAAATAATACATATAATATGTCACCATTTGTGTTGAAAAAAGGTGTATGTTTAGGCCTATAAATGGATTGAAAAAAGTCAGCAATAATACACAGCAAATTGTTAATGGTGATTATCTCTGGGAAGGGAAATGGGATTGCAGGGATGTGTGGGGTGAGTTGGGGGTTATCATGTTTTAGTCTTATGTCTTTACTATTATTTTAATAATCTTTATAATGAACATAAATGTGTGTGTGTGTGTGTGTCTGCTTGCTCCAGGATGCTGTCCTCTTCCATAATACCATTTACTACAACCTGTTATATGGAAACATCAGAGCTTCACCTGAGGATGTGTATGCAGTGGCAAAATTAGCTGGACTCCATGATGCAATTCTTCGAATGCCCCATGGATATGACACCCAAGTAGGGGAACGAGGACTCAAGCTTTCAGGTAATCAGATTTTAGATTTGCCCCCCCACACACACACACACACACATACACACACAGACCACCGCCACACTTGGATACTCCCTTCAAATTTGTCATAGCCATTTTCTAGAAAATATAGTAGCAGTATTCAAAACTAATGCTTATCCAAGTGCTTTAGACAAAGTCCCCAAGCCTCCTATCCATCACTGTAAACAATCTAATATACCAGAAGTAAGTGTTCTCAAATCATACAAATCTTTTTTTTCTTTTGCAGCTGCAAACACGTTAAGTGCTTAATAGTAAGTTATGGATATATGCTAAAATCAGTATTAACTTATTACCCATATTCTTTTTTAAAAATATATTTTATTGATTTTTTACAGAGAGGAAGGGAGAGAGATAGAGAGTTAGAAACATCGATGAGAGAGAAACATCGATCAGCTGCCTCCTGCACATCTCCTACTGGGGATGTGCCTGCAACCAAGGTACATGCCCTTGACCGGAATCGAACCTGGGACCTTTCAGTCTGCAGGCCGACGCTCTATCCACTGAGCCAAACCGGTCTTGGCTATTACCCATATTCTTAATATTAAAGGAAAGCCAGGTTCATTATTCTTCTGGGAAAGTAGTAAGAGTAGAGAGAAATAATTTGCTAGTGACTAGTGTATCTCATCATAATTTCCTCGATTATTATGTAATGTTTTGAATACTTTAGACTTCCTTGTACAGGATATACTTAACTGTTACACTTTTTTTGTAAATTATATTTTAATTATAGTTGACATTCAATATATATTTGTTTCATGTATATAACAGTGGTTAGACTTTCATATACCCTATTAAATGATCACCCTGATAAGTCTAGTACCCAGGTGACACCATACTTTCCTTACAGCAATCTTCATTTACATTTCCTTGATTCAATGGTCAAGTAAATTTTGGGGCTTCTACATTTCTATTTAAGTGTTTAATTATGAGATTGATAAAGTTTAATAATGAATTATCCTAAAAGGACTGGATTTTTGGAAAGTCCATAAATATGTTTCTTTGCCCCAAATTATTTGAATTCCAGAGTAAAACAATATCTAATGCCTGAAAGTATTAATGTAACTCATATACTAAATCCTTTACATTTATTCTTCACTAGTGGCCCGGTGCACGAAATTGTGCACATTAAAAGGGGATTAATTAAAGGAAATATTTTAATATTGCTATTTGCCCTTTCTCTATAATAGAAGTGTCAGAGATGAAAGAAAATTAGTAAAATGTATATGAAAGTATATGAAAATCTCCCTCCTGTCAGAATCTGGGGTGCGTCCCGTGACCCAGAGTCAAGTCCTGGACCACCTGCACATGCCTCGAAATTGCGCGAGACCCAGACCCTGCCGGCCCCATCCCCGTCAAGCCCCACAGGGTGGAGGGTGCAGCCTCAGGTCCTCCAGCACCGGGGCGAGGGTGCAAGGGCGTGACAGCCATTTGCATATTAGCTCTTTATTATATAGGATTCTAATTTAGTTTAAGGGGGAAATTTATAGAGTAGGGATAGGGGTAAGGCAAAAGGGGAATAAAGAATAGTATGCATGAATTTTAATATATCCCCATTTCTCTTTGTTACAAACTGGTTTCAATCACATTGATTAAGTACATACTACCTGTAATCTACTATGCTAAATGATTTAAGAGTTAAAAAGATGAAGCATAAATCAATCTTTCAAGGAATTTAGTCTATTAGAAAGTTTTGATCTAGGTTTAGAAAATGTTAAACAAAGATTATTTTCACACTTAGTTGGTTTGTAATAGTTATTTGGTCGTTAATCAGTAATAAAAGGTGCCTGTATCATTCCACTTCACTTTTATACTTTACCATTGCTTTTAATAGAAGTAATTTCCTATTAACTAGTTCACACTCAGATTATTTTTTCCATTTGGCTGACTCTGGAAATTCCCAATTTGTCACATAATATGGGCTTCCTTCCTCAACTTATGACTTTGACTCAGATGACTATGCCACATTGCATTTTCCAATCCTTTATTTTCCCTCTCAGCATACCTTTGAGAGTAGGGATGGCTAAAGAAATGTTATTTTTACCTGATACCCATCGCCTTACAACCAGACATCTCAAAATGAGCAGTGTATTAATTGGCATCTATGCTCATAATTCTGGTAGAGATAAACAAATGCTCTTCTTCACGTTCCAAAATTATATTCAATAAAATCACAATTGGGTTGGTTTCCATTTGAAATTTGGGAGGCACATCAAAAACATTCATTGGTGAATACACAATGTAATATATAGATGATGTATTATAGAATTGTACACTTGAAACCTATATAATTTTATTAACCAATGTCACCCAATGAATTTAATTAAAAACCTCAAATTAAAGAAACAACAAAAAGAATCCTTCTGCTGAGTGTCTGCTTCTTTTAGGAGCTTTCTGTTGCTGAGTTACTAGGTGGATCAGCAGAGAGTTCTGTCATGGTGTTTGCTTTGATAGGGAAATTTTGATCTTATGAAATGGGGAGGAGTGCAGATAGTATGAATATATACTTAGGCATTAATATTAGATATAAGGAGTCCTTTTATATGTTGAAGAAAAGAAATTGCAGAACAAATATACTTGGTGTACCAGATAATAAAAAGGTGGAACTTGTTTTCTGAAGAGGTTACTGAAGCTGAAAAATATTTTTTCAGATATTAATAAATTAATAGATAACTGACAAGAAAAGAAGCCAAAAGAGGCATATTAAGTAAAGTACCACCTTTTATATAGATACTAAAGTCTCAGTGCATGACATTCATGCACTGGGGGGGGGGGTCCCCCCAGCCCTACCTACACCCTTTCGCAGTCTGGGAGCCCTCGGGGGATGTCCAACTGACAACTTAGGCCTGCTTTCCCCAGGGAGTGGGGCAAAACTGCAGTTGGACATCCTTAGCACTGCCATGGAGACAGGCTGCTGCGCTTGCCAGCCGTTAGCCAAGCTTGTGCCTGAGCAGCCCTCCTCCTGTTGGAGTTCACTGATCACCAGGGGCCAGCTCCTGCATTGAGCGTCTGCCTTCTGGTGGCCAGCGCACATCATAGTGACCAGTCTTGTGCTCTTTGGTCGATTTGCATATTACCACTTTATTATATAGAATACCTTGGAGATATTTTGGGTTTGGCTCCAGAGTACTGCAATAAAATGAAATATTACAAATTTTTTGGTTTTTCAGTGCATATAAAAGTTAAGATTATATAATATTATAGTCTATTAAGTATATAACAAAATACGTCTTAAAAATAATATATGCGAATTTAAAAATATCTTATTGCTAAAAATCCTAATGCCCATTTGAGCCTTCAGCGAGTCATAATTTTTGCTGGTTGGAGGAACTTTTTAAAAATTGTTGACATTATTACAGATGTTCCCCATTGTCTCCCCCTTTGTTCACCACTACCCAGACCTTGCCCTCCTCACCTCTGGACCTCACCACATTGTTTTCTGTGTCCATGGGCAATGCATATATGTTCTTTACCCATTCTCTTCACCTTCTGTCATCCCATCTGCACCACCCACCTCCCCTCTTATCTGTCAGTTTATACCATCTAACCATGCCTCTGGTTCTATTTTGTCAGTTTATTTTGTTCATTAGATTCCACATATAAGTGAGATCATATGGTATTTGTCTTTTTTTTCTGACTGGCTTATTACACTTAGCATAATAATCTCCAGGTTCCTCCATGCTGTCTCAAAGGGTAAGATATCCTTTGAGACAGCTGCATAGTATTCCATTGTGTAAATATTCCACAGCTTTTTTATCCATTCTTCTACTGGTGGGCTGTTTCTAGATCTTGGCTATTTTAAAATATTGCTGCATGATAGGGGTGCATATATTCTTTCTGATTGGTGTTTCAGAATTCTTAGGATATCTCTCCAGAAGTGAGATTACTGGATCATAAAGTAGCTTCACTTTTAATTTTTTGAGGAAACGCCATAAAATTTTCCTCAGTGGCTGCACCATTCTGCATTCCCCACCAATAGTACACTAGGGTTCCCTTTTCTCCACATCCTCCTCAGAACTTGTTGTTTGTTGATTTATTGATGATATCCATTCTGACAGGTGTGAGGTGCTATGTCTTTATGGTTTAATTTGCATCTCTCTAATGTTTAATGACAGTGAGCATTTTTTCATTTGTATGTTCTCTTTGGAGAAGTGTCTATTCACTTCCTATGCCCAGTTCTTAATTTTATTGTGCGTCTTCCTGGTGTTGAGTTGTAGGAGTTCTTTATATATTTTGGAAATTAACCCCTTATCAGACATCATTGGCAAATTAAGCTTTTTATTTTGATGTAGTGCCATTTGTTTATTTTATCCTTAGTTTCCTTTGCCCTAGGAGATGTATCTGTAAACATCTTGCTACGAGAGATGTCTGAGATTTTGCTGCCTATATTTTCTTAAAGGATTTTTATTGTTTCACAACTGTTTCACAATTTAAGTCTTTTTTCCACTTTGAGTTTATTCTTATGTATAGTGTAAGTTAGTTAGTGGTCTACTGTCATTTTTTTGCATGTAACTTTCCAATTTTCCCAGCACCATTTATTGAGGAGACTGACTACTCTTGCCTCCTTTGTCAAATATTAATTGTCCATAGAGGCATAGGTTAGTTTCTGGGCTCTCTGTTCTGTTTCTTTTGTCTATATGCCTGGTTTTTTTGTTTTTTTTTTGCCAGTACCAGACTCTTTTGATTATAATGGCCTTGTAGTATAGTTTGATATCCAGTATTGTGATACCTCCAACTTTGCTCTTCTTTGTCAAGATTGTTGTGGCTATTTGGGGATGGATATATATATTGTTTCAGAGAGGAAGGGAGAAGGAGAGAGAGCAACATCAATGATGAGAGAGAATCATTAATTGGCTGCCTTCTGCATGCCCCATACTGGGGATCAAGCCCGCAACCCGGGCATATGCCCTTGACTGGAATCGAACCCGGGCCCTTTCAGCCCACAGGCTGACGCTCTATCCACTGAGCCAACCCAGCTAGGGCTGGGGTCTTTTTTTATTCCATTTGATTATTTTTCATGGTTTTTATGTCCTTTTCTTTCTATCTTTTTTTTTTCTGTCGAGCATCCTTATAACCATTATTTTGAGCTCTATTTCTGATAAATTGCTTGCCTCCAACTCATTTAGCTCTTTTTCTGAGGATTACTCCTGTTCTTTCATTAGGGTCCTGTTTCTTTGTTTCCCCATTTTGGCTATCTCTTTATGTTTGTTTCTTTGTTTTAGATAGAACTGCTATGACTCCCAGTCTTGGCGGTGTGGCCAAGGTAGAGGGTCTTACCTTGATGTTGACAGCTGCTGGCTGCTCAGGGTTGGTTATTGCTGAAGGTTGGGGTGGTTCTGGCAATTTCTTAAGATAAGATAATGAAGTGTGTCTCATCAATTGACTCTTTCACAAACCATTTCTCTGTGGCATGTGATGATGTTTGATAGCATTTTACCCACAGATCTTCTTTCAAATTGGAGCCAGTCCTCTCAAACCCTGCTGCTGCTTTATGAACTAAGTTTATAAAATATTCTAAATCTTTTGTCATTACTTCAACAATCTTCACAGCATCTTCACCAGCTGTAGACTCTATCTCAAGAAACCACTTTCTGTACTTATCCATAAGAAGTAACTCCCCATCCATTACAAGTTTATTTTGAGATTGCAGAAATTCAGTCACATCTTTGGGCTCCACTTTTAATTCTAGTTCTCTTACTATTTCCACCACATCTGCAGACTTCTTCCACTGAAGTCTTGAACCCCTCAAAGTCATCCATGAGATTTGGAATCAGCTTCTTCCAACCTCCTGTTAATGTTGATATTTTGACCTCTTCCCATGAATGATGAATGTTCTTAATGGCATCTAGAATGGTGAATTCTTTCCAGAAGCTTTTCAATTCACTTTGCCCAGATCCTTCAGAGGAATCACTATCTATGGCAGCTATATCCTTACTAAATGTATTTCTTAAATAATAAGACTTGAGACTCAAAATTACTCTTTGATCCATGGTCTGCACAAAGGATATTGTGTTAGCTGGCATGAAAACAACATTAATCTCATTGTAAATCTCCATCAAAGCTCTTGGGTAACCAGGTGCATTGTCATGAGCAGTATTTTTGAAAGAAATCTTTTTTTTTTCCTGTGGAATAGGTCTCAAAAGAGCTTACAATATTCAGTAAATCATGTTATAAACATGTGTACTGTCAGCCTGGCTTTGTTCCATTTGTAGAACACAGCAGAGCAGGTTTAGCATAGTTCTTAAGGGCCTTAGGATTTGCAGATGGTAAATGAGCATTGGCTTCAACTTAAAATCACCAGTTGCATTAGCCCCTAATAGGAGTCTCAGCCTGTCCTTTGAAGCTTTGAAGCCAGGCACTGACTTCTCCTCTCTAGCTATGAGAGTCCTAGACAGCTTCTTCCACTATATAACTGTTTCAGATATATTGAAAACCTGTTGTTTAGTGTTGCCACCTTTATAAATGTTCCTAGCTAGATCTTCTGGATAAGTTGCTGCAGCTTCTACATCAGCACTTGCTTTTACCTTGCATTTTTATGTTATGGAGTTGGCTTCTTTCCTTAAATCTCATGAACCAAACTCTCCTGGCTTCATACTTTTGTTCTGCAGCTTTCTCACCTCTCTAAGCCTTTATATAGACTGGAAGAGAGTTAGGACTTTGCTCTGGATTAGGCTTCAGCTTAAGGAAATGTCATGGTTTATTTGATTTTTCTATACAGACCACTAAAACTTTTCATCATATTAGCAATTATACTGTTTCATTTTCTTATTATTGATAATGTTTACTGGTATAGAGCTTTTAATATTCTACAAGTACTTTCCCTTTTCATTCACAATTTGGCTGTTTGGCACAATCTAGATTTCAGCTTGTCTCAGCTTTATCATGCCTTCCTCACTGAGCTTAATAAATGCTGGCTTTTCATTTAAAGTGAGAGGTGTGCAAACTTCCTTTCACTTGCAAGGCCATTATAGAGTTATTAATTGACCTAATTTCAATATTGTTAATGTCTTAGGGAACAGAGAAGTCCAAGGAGAGGGAGAGAGACAGGCAAACAGCAGATTAATGCAGCAGTCAGAACAACACATTTTTTATTAAATTCACTGCCTGATATGGGCATAGTTCATGGTGCCCCAAAACAAATATAATAGTAACAACAAAGATCACTAATCAGAGATCAACACAAACAATATAATCCTATCTAATAAAAGAGTAATATACAAATTAACCATCACACGCTCAATCCGTCACAAAGATGGCCACAGCCACGGAGCTGGAGCGAGCAGGAGGCTTGGGTTGCCCCAGCGATGGAGGAAGCCAAGCTTTCCGCCTGCCCTGCCGGCCCTGGGTTCCGCTCAAGGCTACAAAGTTTCAATTATAGAAGATAAATAAACCTCAGATACCTGCTTCCAGCCAGTGTGGCCTCCGCTCAAGGAGGGGCTGGGAGCTAGGGTTGCCAAGGGCAACCCAGGCTTCGAGCCAGACCAAGGCTACAGAGTTTCAATTATCGAAGTTAAATAAATCCCAGATACCTGATTCTAGCCCGCATCCACTAAGAGCTTGGGTGGCTGGGGGCCGTGGACAGCCTGCAAACAGCCATCAGCCCCTCACCCAGTATGGCCACACCCTGATGGGGTTAGGGACCCTGCTGGGGGGCTTGGCCAGCCTGAAAACAGTCATCAACCCCTCACCCAGAGTGGCCAGGCACCTCAGCAGGACCCCCCACCCTGAAGGGGATGTGACCAGCCTGCAAACAGCCAGTAGCCCCTCACTCAGGCTGGCCACACCCTCATGGGGTGAGGGTCCCCGCTGGGGGGCTTAACCAGACTGCAAACAGCAATCAGCCCCTCATCCAGGCTCGCCAGGCACCCCAATGGGGACCCCCACCCCGATCTGGATCACCCTTCAGGGGAAACCAGCCAGCCCCCACCCGAGCACCGGGCCTCTATCCTATATTGTAACAGGGTAATATGCAACTGAACCCAAAAGCAGAAAGAATGGGAGGGACTGGGC
>NW_006299605.1:58137-59636 GCF_000327345.1 Myotis davidii | reverse complement strand
AGTGTACAAATTTTTGTGCACCGGGCCTCTGGTCTCTAATGATAAAAGCGTAATATGCTAATTAGACTGGAACCTCTTCTGGACGAAGCCAGGGCTGCGAGGAAAGCCCGGTTCCTGGGTGCCAGAGGGAAGCCGGTGCTGGCAGCCAGGGGAAGAAAGGCCTACTCTTGGACAAATTTCATGCATCGGACCCCTAGTAATCTATACTAATAAAAGGGTAATATGCTAATTACGGAGGACGTCCACCCAGACAAAGTCACAGCGGCTGCGAGGCCTGGGGCTATCAGCAGCTGTGGGCTCACGGCAGCCGTTGGCTCAGGCAGTTGCAAGGCCCAGGGCTCAAGCAGCCATGAGCCCCGACGGCTGCGAGTCCTGGGGCTCAGGCGGCCGTGGTCTCAGGCAGCTATGAGCCCCAGTGGCTTCAAGGCCTGGGGCTCAGGCATCTGTGAGCCCCGGCAGCTGCAAGGCTCGGGGCTTAGGCCTTGCTCCTACCACGACCGGCAGTGGCAGCAGCAGCAGCGTGATGGAGGCGGCACCTTCCCCTGATAAGCCTGGTGGCCTCCTGCAGAAGGAGGCCAGGTTGCGGCTTAGGCCCGCTCCCCCCGTGCTTTTGTTTTTGCTTGTGGGGAGCGGGCCTAAGCCGTCAGTAGGACATCCCCTGAGGGCTCCCGGACTGTGAGAGGGGGCAGGCCAGGCTGCCCCCGCCTCCAATGCACGAATTTTCATGCACCAGGCCTCTAGTTATAATAATAATGTTGGACATTGTGAGCATTACCACAATGTAACACAGAGATACAAAGTGAACAAATGCTATTGGAAAAATAGCATCAATAGATTTGCTTGATGCATGGTTGCCACAAACCTTCAAATTTGTTAAAAAAAAAAAGTATCTGTGAAGTGCAATGATGCAAAGTGCAATAAAACAAGGGTACTTGGACTTCCAACCATACTTCTGTGGACGACTGATGATGACCATAGACCAGGGGTGGGCAAACTTTTTGACTTGAGGGCCACAATGGGTTCTTAAACTGGACCGGAGGGCCGGAACAAAAGCATGGATGGAGTGTTTGTGTGAACTAATACATGTTAACACTGCTGCTGGTGAAAGAGTGGAGGGGAGAGCAAGAGAACCCTCCGCTCTTTTGGCTCCGTGGGCCAAATAGAACAGCCGAACGGGCCGGATCTGGCCCACGGGCCGTAGTTTGCCCATGGCTGCCGTAGACCTACAGGAACCCCAGTAAACAAAGAAATATTGCTTTATTTTCCCTAGAGCATATCCTATCTAATAAAAGAGAAACATGGTAATTAGCCGTACATCTGCTACCCTTCCCATTGGCTAATCAGGGCGATATGCAAATTAACTGCCAGCCAAGATGGCGGCTGGCAGCCAGGCAGCTTGAAGCGAACAGGAGGCTTGCTTGCTTCAGTGACGGAGGACTCCAACGTTCTCCGCTTGCCTTGCCGCTCTCTGAGCTTGCAGTTTGAAACATTGTTACAAA
>NW_006299605.1:52671-57459 GCF_000327345.1 Myotis davidii | reverse complement strand
GTGTCGCCACAACCCCCTGATCTGCCCTGCTTTGTGTGTGCCAGGGGGTGGCACCACACCCTCCCCATCGACCCTGCCTTGAGTGTGACAGGGGGCGGTGCCCCAATCCCCCAATCGGCCCTGCTCTGAGCCCGACCAGGGGCTGCGCCTAGGTATGGGGCCTGCCTCCTGCCACCCGGGAGCAGGTCTAAGCCAGCAGGTCATTATCTCCCAAGGGGTCCCAGACTGCGAGAGCGCACAGGCCGGGCTGAGGGACCTCCCCTCCCCTCGAGTGCACAAATTTTTGTGCACCGGGCCTCTAGTCTATATAATAAAAGCCTAAGCAACTGATAACAGTGGAACTATATAATAAAAGCTTAAGCAACCGTTATGGCGGAATGACCAGAATGACCCATTGCTATGATGTGCACTGACCACCACAGGGAAGACGCTTAACGCAGGAGCTTGCCCATGGTGGTCAGTGTGCTCCCACAGGGGGAGTGCCACTCAGCCAGACGTCAGGCTCACAGCAGCACTAAGGAGCAGCGAGCCAAGTGGTAAGGAGCAGCGAGCAGGTGGACATCCCCTGAGGGGTCCTCAACTGCGAAAGGACACAGGCCAACGTCCTATGAGGGGTCCCGGACTGCAAGCGGATGCAGGCCTGGCTAAGGGACACCACCACCCCATGACCGGATCCCCCCCACCCCACCCGCCCCCTCCTCCAGTGCACAAAATTCGTGCACCGGGCCTCTAGTTTAGAAATAAAAGTGCACTTACCCCTTGTAATAGGAAGAGCATTAGACTATGCATCAATTAGGTCTAATCTGGATTCAACTAAGTCTTTTCTCTGTGACCTTGAACAAATCACTTAACTTTTCTGGACATCTGTTTTGTTTGTTTGGGGTAAAGTAAGTCCTTTTTTGGGAGGTGACATTAGTTAATATAATTATATATGTTTCAAGTATACAACTCTTATGATACATCATCTGTATATTGCATTGTGTTTACCACCCAAAACTGTTTGTTTTATATATATATATTGATTTCAGAGAGGAAGGGAGAGGGATATAGAGATGGAAACATCAAAGATGAGAGAGAACCACTGATTGGCTGCCTCCTGCCCACTTCCCACTGGGGGAGATCGAGCCCGCAACCCAGGCACGTGTCTTGGCTGGAATCCAACTTGGGACCCTTCAGTCCACAGGCCGAGCTCCATCCACTGAGCCAAACCAGCTAGGGCTGTTTTAAAATTCTTAAATGATAAGAACCCAATAGTAAATAAGACAAAATAAGAGGTATCTAGTATATACCCTTAATTTTGAAGAGTGCTACAAAAATAATAGCTTTATGACAAAAAATCATTGAGAATACTGGCTGAATGATACCTTTTAATGTTAAGAGATAAATTGTTTTATGTCTTTAGGTTTCAGGTATTGAATTTGTTTTTGACTTTTTCAGTTCTCTAATAGTGACATTTTTCTATCTGAGATTGCTGTTTCTGGGGAAGTGATATAAAGTAACATGTAATGAGAATATTTCTGGTTTGAGGAATAATTGTGGAATCAAAGTTTTTACTTCCCCTCTTCATTGTTTCACTTGCCATGAAGTCAGAATCAAAAACTATATTTATGTTCCAAGGAATGTAGTTTGTCAAAGGATGTCATGTATAAACTTAAACTCTTATAACTGAACAGGTAAATGTTGAAGGTATTTTATTTGATGGTTATATTCTATGCAAATACTAGAAACATAAAATATGTCTTTATGCTATGCTTCCTTAAACTAATTTTTTTTTAACCAGGGGGAGAGAAGCAAAGAGTAGCAATTGCAAGAGCCATTTTGAAGGACCCTCAAGTTATTCTCTATGATGAAGCCACTTCATCATTAGATTCAATTACTGAAGAGGTAAATGTTAGTGAAAATATAAAACTCTTCAATTATCAATGCTTAAATTTTCTCCTTGGAAATTTTAATAAAATGGCTATATTCTTTTGTATTTTGAGTGAACTTCAATGGGAGGTGCTATAGAGCAAAATACTTAGCCATTTTTTCCTAGATAACAATTGTTGATAGTAAGAATGCCAGACTGCATTGAAAGATCACATTGTTCAGTTCATTTGCAAGTATGCCTTCTTTTGGAACTGTATGATACCTTATGCTCTTACTGCATTGCCCTTGCTTTTTTACAAAGCTGTCAAAATTCTCTAGTCTGCTGGCAAAGGAAGAAGATTTTAGTCTTTCTGCTATTACCATTTAACACTCATTAAAACAAGTCATGTAAATGATTGTGATACAGTATACAGCAGAAAGCCTTTCACTTGTCATGGAGCAACTCACTGAAGTGCAAACAGGCACACACAGCCTGTAGTGCTGGTATCAATTTATATTTATTTCACAACAAGTATTATGAAACTGATGTCATGGTATTATTACCCATCAACTACATTAGACTTCATAACAACATCTTTGTATTAAATACAAAGTCTTAAAAACAATGACAATTTCATGAATAAATTTCTTTAGTCTACATTGAAGATAGCTAGATGTTATTTGTCAGTTGTTTCCTTTCACCCATATTTACTTGAATATATAGTTAAAACCTAGTGTTGAAGGATAGGCCTAATTTCAGTTTTACAGCATATATGACATAATTTTTGCATAAGGGAGTTAAGATCCAGGGCACATTATTTGACTTGTCATGTGCTTAAAACAGTTTAATTTCTAAGTGAATTGTTTAGTATCAGGATTTGTTGCATTTGAAGGGAACCTTAAACAGGACAGACCCCATTCATAAGCAGAGTAAGAATCTATATATATATAAGCCTAAGCGACTGGACAACTGGACAACCAGCCGGTAGCTATGATGCGCACTGACCACCAGGGGGCAGCCACTCAACACAGGCTATGCCCCCTGGTGGTCAGTGCACTCTCACAGCGGGAGTGCCACTCAGCTGATAGATGGGCGCTACACCCCAGGCTCACGGGTAGCAAGCACAGCTGTGGCAGCAGCATGAGCCTCTTCTGCGGACACTCCCCCTGTGCACCTGAGCGGTACCCAGCCCGGAATCTGGCTCCTCCCTAGCCTCCTGCCGCTCCCCGCACTACTTCGTACTGTGCAGGATCAACACGGACAGCAGGCTGGAGCCCTGGCAGGTAAAGCTGGGCTGCAGTGGCACGGAGGTCCACTGATCCCCACTGGCCAGCCAAGGGACCCCACAGGCCATGAGTCTGTTTATAAAAACTTTATACCTAAAAATATTTCCTCCATGTTTATTACAAATTAAGAGTCTCAACAGTCATTATTTGAGCCACGTAGCTTTATCATCTTATGTAGCACAACTCATTAAGAGGTAGCAGAGACACCTCCCCAAGGGAATGAGTTACCAACAGATTTGGTAAATTTTAATGGTCCTTTTTAATAGGTCCATAGAGCACGTCAGAGTAATTTCTTGAGGATTAGGAAGTGGAGTCCCCACAAACATCACAATTTTTCTTAGAATTGGTCCTGCACTTCCTTTTCAGTCTCCAGTAGTAAAATATAAGGTCTTATTTTCCTGGGTAACTATGTGCTCTTGATAATTTTATTTCTTTAATACATACAATGTTTAGAAATATCTGTAGGAAGACATTTGGTATAACCCCATCTCCCACATGCCTATTTCCATTTAGCTAGCTGTATTTAGACCCAGGTTTCCAAATATAGCTCTGTGTGTGTGTGTGTGTGTGTGTGTGTGTGTGTGTGTGTGTATGTGTGTAAAGTATATATATACACTTTACAGGCTATCAAGAAAAATGTGTTCTCCAGAATGCATTAAGTAGTCAGAATTGTTTTAAAAATAAGTTTCCTCAAGTTATACATGCACAGTTTTCTGTGTCCTTTCTGTCCTCTAAGTTTGAAGGAAAAGCAAATGCTCATGTCCGCATTGAGTCTCATATTTTTCTCTTGATCTTTTTTTTTAATTTCTGTGCATCTTACCACTTGAGTCCCTCCTTATTTCATTTTTGCTCTCATTGACCAAATAAACATCATATCTGGCTATGCTCCTAATGTCACTGTATTCATCATTATGGTTGATTTGTTTTTAAGTATAGAAAATAATCCACATTCTCCCAGACTAAAATTTACAGAAATGTTGCTTTTCTTAAAGGTAATTTTTTCCATGATAATGTGGTCATATTTACCTTCCCTTTTTGATTGATTTTCTCCTTAGTTATTATTAGATTAGGTCAAATATTTGGTAGTGGTATAAAGTTTATGTAATATAAAATTAATTGACATTTTATGTTTCTTTAAGGAATGTATGATTATTTTTTAATTTACCTAATAGATAGATCTTTTGTTCCCCTCTTACTCTTTTGTTGCCAAACTTACAGACAATTCTTGGTGCCATGAGAGATGCAGTCAAACACAGAACTTCTATTTTCATTGCACACAGATTATCAACAGTAGTTGATGCAGATGAAATCATAGTCTTGGACAAGGTAAGAGATTTAACTTTAAAATTTAGTATTTGAAGAACATTGGGAATTTTAACAAACACAGGTAAATGAAATCGTTTCTCTAATAGTTTTTATCATGGGAAAAATACTAAAATGGACAACCCACTTTCTCTCTTCTGTGGGAATTAATATAAAAGTGCACTGTCTAAATGTCCTAAACAAATCAAAGTACTACTATTGTGATTGGTGGATTTGAAAATTATAATAGTTTTTCTTTTCTACTTTCTATAAGGACTTCTCCCCACCCCTGGTACATTATCTAACATTATTAAGTTTTTCACCTTTCATTCAGCATTTTCCTTGATTGTC
>NW_006299605.1:50714-52582 GCF_000327345.1 Myotis davidii | reverse complement strand
GAAAGCCTGGGAACTGGAAGTTAAGTGAGAAGAAATATTCTCATATACTTTCCATATTAAGTTACTGAGATAGAATTTTTCATGCCACTAAATGTTGTATAGGATGTTCTATAGTGTGTACGTATATTATCCCCTTTATAAGTTACCTGTGTATTGGAGACCCTAGGTCTTTTTATTTATTTGTTCATCACTGTGTTCATTCATTAGAAAATAAAGTGATTTTTTTCCCATTGTGATTCAACCAGAATATCTTAAATGGAAAATTTTGTGGATATACTTCATTATCTCATTGATGTTCAAGAATTTGAAATAAAATCTGCTGTTTTGTGCCATTTTTTTACTAAACTTTCCAATTTTATGCAGTTATGCAAATAAAGCTTTTTTTTTTATAAAATGTTAGTACTTTAGCAGGCATGTGCTTACCTGCCTCATGACATGGGGTTCACGGTATTTATATAGTTATATTCCAACATTGCCCCTTGGAGTTTGGATTATAATTGGAAATAACTTATTAATGATTATGGCACTTGTATATAAAATCTCTTTGGGTTCATAATTTGATGGTTCTGTAATTGCATGATCTTGAAGATCAGAGATTTTTATTTTCTAGTGAAACTACTGTGACCTCATTCTGTCATCAGTCTCTTATAATATTAATGTTGCATCTACATGAGAAATAGCATTCCCACTGTTGCTCAGTGGTTAGAGCATTGGCCTGTTCACCAAAGGTTCAAGGGTTCGATTCCTAGTCAAGGGCAGGTGCCTGGGTTGCATGTTCAAGAGGCAACCAATGGAAGTGTCTCTCACATCTCTCCTCAGTCCCTCCCACTCTCTCATAAAAAAAAAAAATCAGTGGAAAATATATCCTCAGGTGAGGATTAACAAAAAAAAGAAAAAGAATAGCATTCCTAAGACCCTTCCTCACCCTGTACAGCCTAGTGATTACCCCTTCCCCAGCCTTGGCAGGAGGCTAGATTTTTGCTTGTCAGGAAATTGAGTCAGAGAGGCTCTGGACACATTTAAGTTACCAAACAAATTAACAATGAGGGGCTAGATTAAGTGGGAATCAAAACATACCAAAAAAAACAAGACCACAGACTCTCTTGTGCCACTGGCTCCAAGAACCTTGCCAACCAGTTGTTTATTTCTGCGATCATCACTCCTTCCCTCATCATCAGATAATTGGAAAATTCTTCTCTGGAGAAAAAAAAGGTAGCCTCAGAAAAAGAGATATTTGAATTTGAGTACCCCAACAAAAGGACCAGCTACCCATGTGATCATCCTTCCGTGAAACCAAACAGGTGGAAAGGCCACTCCCAAGTCAGCTTTTTAATGCACAATTATCAGCGGATAATAAAAGGAAGACTTCTTAGACAAGTAAAAAAAAAAAAAAAGGTTGATTAAATAGCTTCTGCACAACAAATGAGAGATTTCATAGAGAAGGCTGAGAAACTGTGAGACCTTTCTGGGATCTGAGGACTCTCCAGGATAGGAGGAATCTGTGACTGACGTTGTTTTCATATCCCTCCACTTGGATAATGCAGGCAGGAACTCTATCCGTGTGCTCCAACTGACGCCTAAGGCCAGCTGGAGCTTGATTCAGTGGGTCGAACAGGTTATAGCACTATACGCATTAGGCCACTGCTGTGTGTTCTCACAGGGCTGCCCTGCTATGACTGTTCCATAGGCAAAGAGCTGGAACAACAGGGAGTTACCGTATTTGCCGGCGTGTAAGACGATTTTTTGGCCCTGAAAAATATGCCTCCAAGTGGGGGGTCGTCTTATACGCCAAGTACACTTCAGATAGACTGCCCATAGTGCTTGCCCCGTGCCATAGTGGCCTCCCGATGCCCGCCCACTTCATTCCA
>NW_006299605.1:28535-50394 GCF_000327345.1 Myotis davidii | reverse complement strand
TTGCTAGGGACTTGCCCGGCACTTGCTCTCTACCTCTATTTGTTATCTTACTTCTATCATTGACAGTCCCTCTAGGTTGTGGGCTGCTTGCCTGTGTTCCTGAGAAGCATCTACGGTACCAGTCTATAGAGTGTGTTTTCTTTAGTGAATTACCGGTATGTTTACCGGTAATAAACTTGCACTGTTTTATGTATATGTTTGATTACATACAGCCTTGTGACAGTTTTCCTGCATGTCATAAGCATTTGAATATAAATTAAAATGTTAAAATCAAATCTGATATTGTTTTACCTTTTATTTGGTGTGTGGAAGGTGTGCGGAAGAGGGGGTAGTCTTATACGGCGAGTATATAACAAACTCTGTATTTTGAGTGGAAATGTTAGGGGGTCGTCTTATACGCCCAGTCGTCTTATACGCCGGCAAATACGGTACCACAGATGTGTGCATACCAGGCTATCCTTCCCCTAACCTACTCTTTGTGGCCAGGCTACAACCAAGGTGCCACATACTCCAGTCCTGATTTGAACCAGCTTACATAAACCAACTGGCACCCAGTCTACATAAAGGCCACTTCTACACAGACCACTTTTTCACGATTAGGAGAGATACCTATCACATCTATATTATAGAAACAGCCAGAGAAAGTCAAAATAAGACAGTAATATGCTCCAAATGAAGGAACAAGAGCAAAATCCAGAAAAATTTCCTAATGAAATGGAGGTAAGTAATTCCCATTATAAAGAATTCAAATAAATGACTACAAGGATGCTCAACAAACTTGAGAGTATAATAGGGAAACTCAGAAAGAAAGAAGAGAGTTAGAAAATATAATAAAAAGCCAAAGATAAAGAATGCAGTAACTGAAATGGGAAAACACATTAGAAGGAATCAACAGTAGATTTCATACAGAAGAACAGAGTAGTGATCTGGAGACAGAATAGTCAAAATTCACCAATCAGGATATTAATAAGAAAAAAGCATTTTCAAAAACAAGGATAGTATAAGGGGCCTTTGGAACATCAAGCACACTAGGGATACACACATTATGGGGATACCAGAAGAAGACAGAGAAAGGGGCAGAAAGTATATTTGAAGAAATAATGGCTGAGAACATTTCTAATCTGACAAAGGAAACAAAACAAACATTCAGGTCCCAGAAGCACAGTTTCAAACAAGATGAACCCAAAGAGGCCCACACCAAGACATATTGTAATTAAAGTGGCAGAAGGTAAGGATAAAGAGAGTCTTGAAAGCAGCAAGAGGAAAACAATTCACATACAAGGGAAACCCCGTAAGTTTATATCAGCTGATTTCTCAGCAGTAACTTTACAGGCCAGAAGGGAATGTCAGGAAATGGTTAAATTGTTGAAAGAAGAGAACTTACAACCTGGAAATACTGTATCCAGCAAAGTCATTGTTCATGGGAGAACCAAGATGGTGGCGTAAGGTACAGACCTATTTGTGCTGCCTCCCACAACATTGAAAATACCAACTATAAGACAAAACAGCTATCATTCAGAACCATGGGAAAGCTGGCCCAATGGAAGTTCTACAACTGGAAGGAAAGAAAGAAGAGTATTGAGACTGAGTAGAATCTGCAGAGGCACCAAGAACAGAGGTATGGAGGCGCGCGCCAGGCGGGCTGCAACTGGATGTGCGTTTTTTTTTTTTTTTCAATCTGGAGGGATTATAAACTCTCGCCACTGAGCTTGTTTGGCGCGGGATTCTGAGGTCCCAGACCCCTACAGGGAGAGGTGGGACGGCCTTGCAGCAGACCGGAAAGCGAGGGTGGCTTTCTCGCGGAGCTGCTTGCCAGCACTCCGGGACACAGAGTCATGGAGAGGCGAGGAGTCGCGGAGAGGCGAGGAGTCGTGGAGACACCATTGCTGTTTGCTCCACCCTGGTGATTCCCTGAGACCCTGCCCTACTCAATTTACATCCCCATCCAAGCTGTGCCAGAGGCACAAAAGTTATTGTTCATAATTGGAGGAGAGATTTTTCCAGACAAGCAAAAGTAAAGGAGTTTATCACCTAAACCTGTTTTACAGGTTATCTTAACGGGTCTTTGTACTCAAAAGACCATAACCAGAAATAAGAAACTTTAGGAAAGAAAAAAAAGCAGATATGTAAAAGCAAATAGAGAATTAACAGTGAATCAGCCACTTAAAATGCTAATATGAAAGTTAAAAAACAAAAATAGCAAGATTAACTATAACTACAATAAATAATTAGATGATACAGAAAATAAAGACATATACAATATGACATCACAAACATACATGGTGGAGTGGTGAGTAAAATGCTGGTGCTTTTAGAATGTGTTTGAACTTAAAGGCCTATCAGCTTATAATAGTGTGCTATAGATATAGATGTATATGTATGCATCTCATGGTAACCTCAGACCAAAAACCTAGAAAAAATACACAAAAAATAAATAGAAAGGAATAAATCCTCCTCCTCTCCCCCCTCAAAGAAAACTAGTAAATTTAATGGAAAGAGACCAGGAGATTAAAGGAATAGCAGAATTACAAAACAACCAAAAAACAAGAAATGGCAAGCACGTACCTATTAATAATTACTTTAAATGTAAAGGGCCTAAATGCACCAATCAAAGACATAGGGTAGGTGAATGGATTAAAAAAACAAGACCCATCTATATATGGCCTGCAAGAGACTCATTTCAGATAGAAAGACACATAGACTAAAAGTAAAGAGATAGAAAAAGCTATTCTGTACACATAGAAGTGAAAAGAAAGCAGGGGTAGCAATACTCCAGACAAAATAGACTTGAAAACAAAGTTTGTAAAAGGATAAAAAGCTGTTATATAATGATAAAGGGGTCCATCCAGGAACATATAACAGTCATTGATATCTATGCATCCAACATAGGAGTACCTAAATATGTAAAGCGAGTAATAACAGACATCAAGAAATTGACAGCAATACAATAATAGTAGGGGACTTTAATACCCCATTATCAACAATAGATTTATCAGATAGAAAATCAATAATTTGTCTTAAATGTCACATTAGATCATATCAACTTAATAGATATTTAAAGAACACTTCATTTAAAAACTATAGAATACACATTCTTCTCAAGTATACATGGAACATTCTCCACAGTTGAATATTGAAATCATATCCAGTATCTTTTCCAATCTAAACAGTTTGAAACTAGAAATAAACTATAAGATGAAAACTAGAAAGAATACAATCACATGGAGACTAAACCACATGCTACTAAGCAACCAATGGATCAAAGTGGAAATCAAACGGGAAAACAAAAACTACCTTGAAGCAAATGAAAGAGAAAAATACTGCTCTGAAAATGTTTTATAATACAGCAAAAGCAATACTAACAGGTTTATAGCTATACCTGCTTACCTCAGGAAACACAAAAGATTTCAAATAAGCATCTTACCTTTAAACTTACGAACTAGAAAAAGAAGAAGAATCAAAACCCTAAGTAAGTAGAAGGAAGTAAATAATATAGATTAGAGCAGAAATAAATGAATTAGTTACTAAAAAGTAATAGAAATGATCTATGAAACTATGAGATGGTTCTTTAAAGGATGAACAAAAATGATAAAGCTTTAACCATCCTCATCAAGAAACAAAGAACCCAAATAAATCAGAAATGAAAGAGGGTAGGTTACAACCAACACCACAGAAATACAAAGGATTGTTTAAAAAATACTATAAATACAATAAGTAATATGCCAGCAAATTGCACAAACTAGAAGAAATAAATTTCTAGAAACATACAACCTTTTAAGATGGAACCATGAATAAGCAAAATCTGAACAGACTGATAACGAGCAAGGAAATTGATGTAATAATGGAAAAACTTTCATCAAACAAAAGTCCAGGATCAACATAGTATTGGAAGTCTTGTCCACAACAGTTACACAAGAAAAAGAAACAAAGGGCATCAAAATTGGCAAGTAAGAAGTAAAATTGTCACATATGTTTTAAGATTGGATTATTAAAACATGTGACAGTTTTCTTTTGTAGAGTCTGTGATGCTATGTTTAGAGAACCTTAAAGACTATAAAATACTAATGGAATTAATAAGTGAATTCAGTCAAGTATCAGTATACAAAATTAATATATAGGAATCTTTCATAATTTTATACACTAATAACAGATGATCGGAAGGAGAAATTAAGAAATGAATCACATTTACAATTGCAGTAAAAAGAATAATATATCTAGAAATAAATTTAAACCAGGTGAAAGATCTATACTCTGAAAACTTTAAGATACTGAAGAAGTCAAAGAGGACACAAATAAATGGAAGGATACACCATGCACATCATTAAAATGTATTTACTACTCAAAGCAATTTACTGATTCATTGCTATCCTTATTAAAATACTAATGGCATTCTTTTCAGAACCAGGACAATTAAATGGAATTACAAAAGACCCCAAATAGTCAATGCAATCTTGAGAAAGAAGAACAAAGTTGGAGGTATCATGCTCCCTGGTTTCAAACTATATTATAAAACCATCTTAAACAAAACACTATGGCACTGGCCCAAAAGCAGACACATCAATGGGACAGAATAGAACCTGCAAAGAAACCCTCACTTATATAGTCAATTAATCTTCGATAAATGGACATGAATATACAATGGAGAAATGAGAGTCTCTTCAATAAGTAGTATTGGGAAAACTAGATAGATACCTGCAAAAAAATGAAACTGGATCCCTCTTTTATACCACATACAAAAATAAACTCAGAATGGATTAAAGACTTATGTAAGACCTGAAACCATAAAACTTTTGGAATGAAACATAATTAATAAACTATTTGACATCATTTATAGCATATCTTTTTAGATATGTCCCCTCGAGCAAGAGAAACAAAAGCAAAAATAAACAAATGGGGTTTCATCAAACTAAAAAGCCTCTGCACAGTGAAAGAAATGATCAACAAGATGAAAAGGTAACCTACTAAATGGGAAAAGATATTTGCAAATGATATATCCCATTAGAAGTTGATATTCAAAATATATAAGGAGCTTATACAACTCCATAGCAAAAATAATCCAATAAAAAATAGAGGGCACTGAATATTTCTCCAGAGAAGATGTACAGATGGTCAACAGACATCAAAACATGCTCAACATCACTAATGATTAGGGAGATGCAAATAAAAACCACAATGAGATATCACCTCACACCTGTCAAAATGGGTATTATCAAAAAGTCAATTAGCAAGTGCCAGCAAGGACTTGGAAAAAAGGTAACCCTTCTGCACTCTTGGTGTGATTATAAATTGTTGCAGCCAC
Source organism: Myotis davidii (assembly GCF_000327345.1). NCBI lineage: Eukaryota > Metazoa > Chordata > Mammalia > Chiroptera > Vespertilionidae > Myotis > Myotis davidii. Next base: position 45,095 of record NW_006299605.1, on the reverse strand, counting down.
TATAATAGAAAACAGTATTGATATTTCTCAAAGTTAAAAATAGAACAATCATACAAATCAGCAATTTCACTTCTACATTTTTATCCAAGGAAAACAAATACTAATTTGAAAAGATATATGCATCACTGAGTTCATTTAGCAATATTTACAATAGCTAAAATATGGAAGCAACCTAGGTGTCCATCAATAGCTGAATAGATAAAGATGTGATCTTTAGTTAGAAAATATTATGTATTTTCAGTTATTTTGCTAGTTGTATGACCTTTCTCTATGTTTCATTTGCTTTTTTTTAGGGTAAAGTAGCTGAACGTGGTACCCATCATGGTTTGCTTGCTAATCCTAGCAGTATCTATTCAGAAATGTGGCATACACAGAGCAGCCATGTGCAGAACCTTGGTAACTCCAAATGGCATGCAAAGAAAGAAAATGTATCCAAAGAGGAGGAAAGGAAGAGACTACAAGAAGAAATTGTGAACAGTGTGAAAGGCTGTGGAAACTGTTCCTGCTAAGTCACATGAGACATTTCCTTTTATTTTTATTTTTTGACTATACATTTGCACTGAAGCAAAATTGTTTCATTAAAAAATTATATATTCCCATTTTCCATACTCCTTCTTTTAGATAAGATTTATTTGAAAGTGGATTTGAGTTTTATATCTTTTACAAACTCTTAAACTATATTTAACCCCAAATTATTTTCTTGTTATTGTTTTCACTTTGCTCAAATCATTATTTTTGTTACTATCTGACTTTATCCCATTTCCAGTTTGGAGGCCTGAGAGCCATTTGATGATATTTACAACCAGATGAATCGGATTGGTTCCAAATTTTTATAGTTTTTAAAACCTCCTTTATGCTGACAATTTCGGTGGAAAATGTCTGTTTGTTTTTTATGAAAAAAAGAGGACAGTAAGGTTCATTGTTTTCCTTTTCTGCAACCTCCATTGAAATAATTCTGTGATAGATATCTATACTTACATTTTTAAAGTGTTCTCCACTATAACCTTTTTGAAGAAAAACCTCAATTCTCATGTTAGTTAATATAGAATGTTCTTCGTCATTAACCAGCATTATAACTATCATCTAGTGGTGAGAATTTTATTTTTTTTCCACCAAAATAAGATACTGCTTTCGTTTTGGACCAAAATTTATATATTTCTCTTTAAAGACTAAAGAACCCTGATATAATTTGATATTTGCCATACTGGCAGTAATAGCCTCGGAAATTAATAGCTTTTTCTGTTTCCATCTTAAATATACTGCTTTTGTTATCTGAAGTTACACAAAGAAGCAAATAAATGAGATATGTGCATGCATGTGTGTGTGCACACGTTCACACGTGAATATAGCAACATCCACTTAAACATTCTTAGAGACCTTTAGGTAAATAGGAGAGGGTTAGATGAACAGGACTCTAATCTGTATTGACACTTCAGAGTTACTTTATTTCAACATCTCCTCTTTTTCAGTAATTTAATGAGTCCCTTTAAGCTTGATTTAACAGGAGGAGCCCAAATGAAATATTGAAGTTTTACCTGCTGGAAATAATTAATAAAATGTTGATACTTGTTCACTGAGAAAGCTCTTCTCTCTTATAATTTGAATTTGCTTTCATTTGTTTGGTAGTAATCATTCAGTTTGAGAAACTGTATTTCATGACCAACCACATGACTATATTATGAGTCTTTATTTATCAGAAAAGGTTTTAAAGTAGTTATTTTATTGGTTTATGGGTTAGTGTGTTTTAAATGATAATTTGGTCTGGGTGAGACTAATGTTTCCTTGTTTTGTATATTCATTTGTGGGCGGATACTTATCTAACTTGAGTATCCAGTTTTGTTATATAAAGGCAATTTGACAAGTGGCTTGCAACCAGTATTTCATGATTAGTCTTTGACATCAGAGTAAGTGATGCAGGATCTTGCTTTTGAAGTTGTAGTTAATACTGAGATGCATAATCAACTGAAAAATGGGGGGAGGAATGAACATTTCTTAATTTGAAGCCATAGACATTATTACTCTTCTGAAGGAAAATAAAAAGCAATTCCTTTAAACAAATCAGCTGTATTACTAGAAATGTGCTTATTCTAGATAGAGATTTTGTTTCTGTTAACTCCTTCTATACATTTTCAATGATGCTGATGGAAAAGATTTAGCTTAGCTGTATAATCAAGCAGGTAAAATTGAAGTAGCCATCAGAAATATTCATTTTGAGTGTGAATAGTGATATTCAAAGTAAGTGATTCTGCAGTGTGTGAAACATTTAGTCAAAAACATTTAGTCAAAGAAAAATAGGAATGTTTTTAAGTTGGGGGTAATTTCCCCAGTAAGGGTTTTGAAGCACTTTTTTTTCCCATATGATTGGAAGTGGTTTCTAGACCATTGGGTCATTGTGGTCATTAACCAATATTTTCAGCTAATAAAAAGTTACCTGAAACACACAGATTTTGTAGGGGTCATAACTAAATCTTAAATATTTTTCTCTTCATCATATTAAGGTGAGTCCTTACAGTGAAATAATAGACTAATTAAAATGAAAGAAAAGTTTTCTAGGATGATTCAGAAGAAATGGCTAGAAAAAGAGCTTTTAGTATAATTACATTACAATATTACATACACAAAAGGATAAAGTGTATAAATTTTGCAAATCAGTACTGCAACATAGTTTTTTTAAAATATATTTTTATTGATTTCAGAGTGGAAGGAAGGAGAGAGAGCTAGAAACATTCACTCTCAATGATGAGAGTGAATCACTGATTGGCTGCTTCCTGCATATCCCCTCCTGGGGATTGAGCCTAGTACCTGGGCATGTGCCCTGACATGGAATCAAACCGTGACCTCCAGATTCATAGGTTGATGCTCAACCACTGAGCCACACTAGCTGGGCTGCAACATAGTTATGTATTGGGATAAGTTGGAGTTTTGAAAAAGAGGCTCTTAAGATGGAGCATGATGATAGGGTTTTATCTCATCCCATTATTTTAAACATTTACTTTCTTCATAAGGGAATTCCAGTTTACAAAAATTAAATTGAAAGCGAGGTAATTTGGGATCATAAAAAATGGGCCAGATGTCTTCTTGAAGGTTTTTAACATAGAAATAACTTGATGAGCACATAACCTCATTTGGAAATTGAGGGTCATTCTTAGAATCAGAAAGAAATCTTAGCATTTGGACAAGCTCACAGTATGTATTTACTTTTCTTCAGGGATTTGTACCTTTTATATACCCTAAGATAAATATTTTGCCTTTCCCTTTAGATACTGACAAAGCTCAGTTTTTTTTTTAAATATATTTTATTGATTTTTTACAGAGAGGAAGGGAGAGAGACAGAGAGTCAGAAACATCGATGAGAGAGAAACATCGATCAGCCGCCTCCTGCACACCCCCCACTGGGGATGTGCCCGCAGCCCAGGTACATGCCCTTGACCGGAATCGAACCTGGGACCTTTCAGTCCGCAGGCCGACGCTCTATCCACTGAGCCAAACCGGTTTCGGCAAAGCTCAGTTTTTAAAGATGGCTAGTTCAAAAATATATTTTACTTTAAAGACAAGATAGTTCAAGATTATATGATTCCTTATTTTGGATCACTTTGACCATACTGCCGTATTTCCTAATTGCTGGCTGTGTCAGTAAGTAGCAACTTTTGCCAGTGTATATACATAATTCTCCAACCTTGTAGGACTTTTGTTGTGGATTAGTAGTTGCAAGCATTTGAATGTTTGTAATGGCAGCTTTCTTAAATTATAGATTGAGGTTCCTTTTCTCTCTGCATTAAGTATGTAGATTTTGAATGTAATGGTATTAAGTGACAATATTAAGTCAAAGAAGCTGGTTGAAACTGATTAGTTAAGACAAAATTAGTTAAGAGTAGCAAGAGAGGCCCTTAATGACAGTTTGCTCTTACAGCAGTATGTGCAGATAATCAGCAGTGGGTGTCCCAATAAAGCAACTTTTTTTGCAATGCACAGGCAGAATTGATATTTTGTCCCTCACACACTTAAAATAAGTACAGATAATTAATAGGCACTGGGAGTATTGCCTTACAGTCTTATGCAGAAGGTGAAAACTTGGAATTATTTCAGAAAGAAATTAATTGCTTGGATAGCTTATAATATGGCTTAAAAGGTAACAAATTATATACTTTTTTCTCTTAGAATTGAGCTGTCATACTATTTTTTTTTTTTTTACAAATTAGTGAAAGGCAACTTTTTATTGCCCAGAGTTTCTGTTCTTAATGGTCAAGAAGGAAACTTTTGGGGTAGAGAAATGTCTTAACTGCAAACCATTCATTAAATTAGCATTTTGATTAGGGAGAGGCAGTTGAAATGAAATATGTTCTAGTTACATAACAGGTTAGAACATTTTTTATTTTAAAAAGGCAGCAGGGCCCTGACTGTTTTGGCTCAGTGGGTAGAGCATCGGCCTGTGGAGTGAAGGGTCCCAGGTTCGATTCCAGTCGAGGGCATGTGCCTTGGTTGCGGGCACATACCCAGTGGGGAGTGTGCAGGAGGCAGCTGATCGATGTTTCTATCTCATCGGTGTTTCTAACACTCTATCCCTCTCCCTTCCTCTCTGAAATCAATAAAAATATTTTTTTAAAAGGCAGCAAGTTATTTCCATATTTCTTGTTAAATTTCTATTTCATAAAATCATAGGATTTTAGAGTTGGAAGGAATTTAGAGGCCCTTTAATCAATTTACTTCTACAAATGTGGAAACTGAACTTCAGAAGAAATCACTGAGCTTGCTAGAGACCATGCTGGAATGAAAACTCTGGCTCCTGAACACCCAGTCCATTTCTCTTTTTGCTGGACTACATTTCCACTCAGATATTATATTAAAAAATACAGTTGCTTCTTGAACAGCATAATCTTTGTATAAGTGGACCCACACCCAGGACATAAAAGCAGAATGTGAGACAGACTTAAAAGCATTTTCCAATACATGCAGATCTGTGACACAGGATGTCATGGTTCCCACACAGGGCAATAAGTTTGCTGGCACAAGAAACTTTGCCAAACTGAGCAAAAAGTTGCTCTGCTCCACAGGTGACTCCTAGAAACACCAGCCTAAAAATAATATCACACTCATCCCTGGCAATCTGGAAGGCAATGTGTATGACCAAGGCTGTGCCTTCGCAGGACAGAAAAGGAATCACCATGCTACAAGTCCCTGGCTGAAAATCAAAAGTAAATTCCCTAAAATATGTTAGTGGCCACCAAGCACACACACAACCAATAGTGAAGGTTAAGATCTTACTGACCAGTAAATGTGTTATGCTGACTCAGGGACAATCAGGTAGCTAGAATAAAAGATAACATAGGACTGCATACTGCAGGGGAAATAAACAACCAAGCAAATAATGATCCCTCAGAGGAGGAGGATCATTATCCATAGTTGTTATCCTATCTAATAAAGTGGTAATATGCAAATTGACCATTACTCCAGCACAAGATGGCCGCCCCCCATGTGGACACAAGATGGCCAGCAGAGGAGGGCAGTTGCAGTTGACAAACCCTGCAGGGGAGGGCAGTTAGGGGCAATTGGGCTGGCAGGGGAGGGCTGTTAGGGGTGATCATTCAGGCAGGGGATAATGGTGATACACCTAAAACAAAAATGATCAAAGTCTCCCCAGCTCACGTCAGATGGAAAGACACATACAAACTGAAAGTAAAGGGATAGAAAAAGATATTTCATGAAAATGGATACACAAAAAAAGCTGAGGTAGCAATACTTACAACAGATAAAATAGACATTAAAACAAAGGTCATATAATAAGAGACAAAGAAGGATCCAGCAATTCCACTTCGGAGTATTTATCCAAAGAAACCCAAAACACTAAATCGAAACACATATTACTTACAATAGGCAAGATATGGAAGCACCCTAAGTGTTCATCAACAGATGAGTGGATGAAGAAGTGGTGCATATACACAATGGGATATTACCCAGCCATAAAGAAGATGAAATGCTGTCACCTGCAACACCCTGGATGAACCTTGATGGTATTATGCTGAGTGAAACGAGTCAGACAGAGGAAGACAAATGCCAGATGACTTCACTTATATGTGGAATATAAAGAACAAAATGAACAAACAAGCAGAACAGAAACAGAACCATAGGTAGAGAACATTTTGATGGTTGCCAGATGGGAGGGGGGGATTGGGGGAATGGGTGGAAAAAGTGAAGGGATTAAGAAGTAGAAATTGGTAGTTACAGAATAGTTATAGGGATGTACAGTACAACACAAGGTATATAGCCAATAATCTATAATAATAAAAGGGTAATATGCTAATTAGACCAGACGTCCTTCCAGAGGAAGCTGGGGCCGGAGGGAAGCCCAGGTCCCAGGTGCCTGTGGGCAGCCAGAGGGAAGCAAGCCCGGGTCCCTGGTGCCAGAGGGAAGCCGGTGCCGGCAGCCAGGGGAAGGAAGGCCTACCCTTGCACGAATTTCGTGCATCAGGCCTCTAGTACTGTATAAAATGTCTGCTTTATAACAACAAAACACGAGACATGCAGAGAAACAGGAAAGTGGCACCCATACACAAGAAAAATAAAAGGCAATAAACACTGCCTTACAAGGGGCCCAGATGGGGAGAATAGCAAAGATCAGTAAAATTATATATATATATGTATGTATGTATTTGTATTTATATACTTTTTAAAAAAATAGAAATTTTTAAGTTGAGACGTATAACAAATGAGAAATTTACTAGAGGAGCTTATACTATATTTGAGCTAGCAGAACAATCAACAAATGAAGATAGATCAGTAGAGAAGACATCAATATGGAGAAGAGAGAAAAAACAATGAAGAAAATAACCTCAGAGAAATGTGGGACATCATTAAGTATACCAGCATAGGCATAATGAGAGCACCAGTAAAAAGGAAAGTAACACAAAAATATTCAAACAAATGGATGGAAATGTTTAATTTGATGAAACACCACATAGGATCAAAACAGAGGTCACACTCAGACACATTAGTTAAACGTGGAAAGCTAAAGATGAGAAAATTATTAAAGCACTATGAGAAAAATGACAAGACATATAGGTGAACCCCAATATGATTAACAGGTAAAGTTGCATCAGGGACAGTGAAAAGATGGTATTTTCAAATTGCTGAAAGTTTTAAAAAGTTTTTATCAACCAGGAATAATTTATCCAAAGCTATCATTCAAAAATGAAGGTGAAATAAAGATGGTGCCAGATAAGTAAAAAGAAAATCAATTGTAATAGACCTGTATTATAGGAAGATTTCATACCTATTCTCAAGCTCTTCCAAAAAATTGAAAAAGCAGTACTTTCTAACACATTACCCTGATAGCAAGAGCTGGCAGGGATGACACAAAAACAGAAAATTGCAGATCAGCAGCTCTGATGAATCTTATCTAAAAAAAGAGAAACATCCAAATTGACTGTACCTCCACTACACTCACAAACCATGCCCACCAGTCAATCAGAGCGACTATATGCAAATTAACCCAACCAAGATGGCAGCCGGCAGCCATGGAGCAGGAGCAAGCAGGAGGCTTGGTTGCCCCGGCAATGGAGGAAGCCAAGTTTTCCACCTCCCCTGGCCAGCTGGGGCCTCTGCTCAAGGCAAAAAGTTTCAATTATAGAAGATAAATAAATCCCAGATACCAGCTTCCAGCCAGCCTCCACTGGGAGCTTGGGTGGCTGGGGGCCGTGGCCAGCCTGCAAACAGCCATCAGTCCCTCACCCAGGCTGGCCAGGCACCCCAGTGGGACCCCCACCCTGATCTGGGACACCCTTCAGGGCAAACCAGCCGGCCCCCATCCATGCACCAGGCCTCTATCCTATACAATAAAAGAGTAATATGCAAATTGACCCTAACAGCAGAATGACTTGGAATGACTGGTCACTATGGCACACACTGACCACCAGGGAGCAGACGCTCAATGCAGGAGCTGCCGCCTGGTGGACAGTGCGCTCCCACAGGGGGAGCTCTGTTCAGCCACAAGCCAGGCTGACAGCTGCCAGTACAACAGTGGTGGTTTGGAGCCTCTCCCGCCTCCTCAGCAGCTCTAAAGATGTCCAACTGCAGCTTAGGCCTGGTTCCCGCTGGCAAGTGGACATCCCCCGAGGGCTCCCAGGCTGCCAGAGGGATGTCTGACTGCCAGCTTAGGCCCAATCTCCTGGTGGTCATGCACTGAGGGGTCCCAGACTGTGAGAGGGCACAGGCTGGGCTGAGGGACCCCCCTCTAGTGCACATATTTTTGTGCACCGGGCCTCTAGTACAGATATAAAATTCTGAACAAATGCTAGCAAACCGAATATAACAGTGGGGTTAATTTCAGGGGCACAAAGATGGTTCAACATATGCAAATCATATGATCATATCAATGGATGCAGAAAAAATATTTGACAAAACAAAACATCCATTTATGATTAAAACACTCAATAAATTGTGTATACATGAACCCTGGTTGGTTTAACTCAGTTGAGGGTCGTACCATGCACTAGAAAGTCTCTAGATTCAATTACCCCTCATGGCACATGCCCCTTAGGGGTGCATGTGGGAGGCAGCTGATTGATGTTTCTCTCTCCCTCTCCTTCTCTCTTCTAAATTCAATAAAAACATTTTTTACAAAAGACTGAGTTTTGGGCCGAAACCGGTTTGGCTCAGTGGATAGAGCGTCGGCCTGCAGACTGAAAGGTCCCAGGTTCGATTCCAGGTTCGATGTACCTGGGTTGCAGGCACATCCCCAGTAGGAGATGTGCAGGAGGCAGCTGATTGATGTTTCTCTCTCATCGATGTTTCTAACTCTCTATCTCTCTCCCTTCCTCTCTGTAAAAAAACCAATAAAATATATTTTAAAAAAAAAAGACTGAGTTTTGGGACACCTCAGCTGGGAAAACCATAGGGAAGGTACTGTAGCACAGCTCCTGACCCCTGGGAGCATGAAGGGGAATCCACGTAGCATCTAGCAGTGGAAATCAGTGGAAATTCAGTCCATCAGGGGAACTTGGATTGCCTTATCCAAGGCAAAAAGCGAGTGCTGGGTTACAATACCAACCTGGGAAGCTAGCCTGGATTGGTATCTTTGGGTCACTTAACAGAATGTCTGACTGGTAGCGTGGTCTTAGCAGACCACCCAGCAGTGAATCTGAAGGGTTGATTATTCTCTGGAAGAACTTTCAGCAGAGAGTAGGATGGGTGCCAGCCTGAGTGTCCTGGAAGAGACGTGATACTCCCTACCTCAAATGAAGAGGAGGCACCCTTTCCTCTACCTGTGTAACAGCTCTAGGCTGGAAATCTGCACCTGTGCCAGGGACTTGGACATCTGGTCTAGGGGGAGCCGGAGCAGAAGCCCTGCCTAGTGATTGATTGGTGGCTGTACTGAAAGATTACAGAGCCAAGTGAAGTGGGTTTTTTATTGTTTTGTTTGTTTGTTTGTTTGTTTATTGTTTAAATCCCTCCTAGAGGTGGCAACAGAGTGTGCCAATGACCCAGGCAGATCTGAGGCATTGTAAGGAAGGAAGCACCTGCCCACCTCTCCTACAACCGATGGTCACCCCCTCACCTCCACTTCCCAATGCAAAGTTGTTGAAACCATTCTGACTGGGATCAGATAACCCACAAAGCCCAGTCCTGTAGTGGAAGGGAAAGCAGCCCAGAACAAGTACATTCAAGGGGCAAGCCTGAAGCAGACCCAGCCTCTGGGCTAACCTAGCCCCGCTCACTGGAAAACTTGAGGACCCACCCTGCAGGCCTTCAGCCAGCCAGGCTGCCTAGGGCAGGCAGAGACAGTGACTCACAATGGCCTGCACCAGAGAACTGCCCAGGAGGCCCAAGACCCACACACCAAGGGGTCAGATACAGCAGCACAAAAGCAAATTCCAGTGAGCTCCACAAATACCAAAGCCAAAGCTTTTTTGTTGTTTATGTTGTTGTTTGTTTGTGTGTTTGCTTTCCCTTTTTTTTTTAATTTTCTCTCCTTTTTTTAACCATATTCGCTAATTGCTATCTTTTATTGTAGTTTAATTTTTTCTTTCTCATTCTCTTTATTCTGTGTTGTTATTTTTAATTCAATTTTTCTCCTTTTCTCCCTTCTTTTCCCTTTTTTCCTTTTCCTATACTATATTTTATTTTATTTAGTATTATTACTTTTTAAAAATATTATTATTTTACTAATTATTTTCTATATTTTATTTTTATACTTATCCTATTTCTAGTCTCTTCTTTGCTGTAATATTTTCTTACAATTATTTTAGTGTTTTTGTTTCCATCTCTAATTCTTCTGGTCTCATGTTTTCTAGTATTTATTTTTTGAGTCTGTTTGTTTGTCTGATTGTTTTTTAGTCTTGGGGTTGAGGATGTTATTTTAATTGTTGGTGGTGTTTTGTTTTTTGTTTCTTTGTTTTTGCTTTATGTTTTTGTTGTTTTTTTTCCTTGATGTTCTTTTTTATTTGGTCTGGTTTTGATTTGTTTTGTTCTGTCAGCACCTGTAAAATAGTTGGCATGATGTGGTTTGGGTTGAGACTCACAGTCAACAAGCCTGAAGGTTGAGCCCACCCACAAATGGAACAACATTCAAGACCCAAATTCAACAGAAGAATCTATATAACCCACACAAGAATAATTCCTAGAGTATCCAGCACAGAAGATCATGAAGACTACACCACTGGGTCCCACAAGAAGGTGACCTACCAAGACTAGAAGGCACAGCAGTTTTTTCTGACACACAGAAACAAACAAAAACAGAAATAAAAATGGGGAAACAAAGAAACATGCCCCAAATGAAAGAACAGAAGGAATCTCCAGAAAAGAACTAAATGAAACTGAGGTGAGCAATTTATCAGATATAGAGTTCAAAGTAATGTTTATATGGATGCTAAAACAACTTACTAGTAAAGAGAAGTGTAAGGAGCTTAGTGTAAACTATATCAGCATGAAAACAAATATACATGAATAAGAATCAATTGGAAATGAAGGCTGACACACCTAAAATAAAGAATATGCCTGGAGACCAGTAGAAAGAATGGCAAGGGCTCAAGAGGGATGGCAAGATGGCAGGTAGAGGGAGAGGAGGAAGCTGCGTTACAGGAGTATCAATTCCCTCAGAAAAATAGAAGCCCAGCCCAGACTGAGCACTAGAGCCCAGTCCCTTGGTGGCAGGCCTAACATCCAACTGTGAAAAGGAAAAGCGTCAGTGCTGCTAGCTGCTAGGGAGTCTGGACCTGAGACCACAGCCTCAAAAGGCTGCCTTTTCTAAGGCAAGCCCCCAGAAAACGCAGCCCTGTGCGAGGGAAAGCAGCCTGTGCTAGGGGGAGAGAAAGCCAGAGTTTCGTTGTTGTTTTTGTTTTGTTTTGTCTTTGTTCTTATTCTCTAAACCCAGAATACAGAACTTTTCAGTTGCAATCACTCATCCAAGGCTTTGGTGCAGGGAGGGAGGTGCAGAACTGAGGTGCCTGAGGAGAGGCTGGAGAGGGAAGTAGGGCAGGGAAACATGGCCAGGAGATCTTAAATCTTAAGTTCTTTGGCTTCCAAACCTGAACAGCCATTTCTCCCCAGAGTAGCTAGCCCCTCCCAATAGCCCCAGGGCAGGAGAAAAAGCATGCAGCACCCTATATTTTGAGCTTTACTGAGAAAACAAAGGCAGAGGCCAAGCTTATAGGTCTGAATAGTCTGAAGAAGCCCTCAGTGACTGGATTGGAAGAGGGGCTGTCCACCCCACTATTCTGGGAACCAGACTGATAAAAAACCCAGGTTCCCAGCCAACCCCATTGATCTCCATACAAGAATCTCTGTCTAACCAAAGGCACAGTAATATTTTGGGCCATTTGTGGAGGAGTAGCTCTGGATCAGGAAAAAAAAAATCACCCATCTTATTCCCTGAAAACAAAACAGCACCAACCTCACATAAAGCCGTGTCAGAATCAGATGCTAGTGATTAAGATTGACAGCTTGCAGACAGGCAAAGGGGGCAGATTGGCCCTTCCTGCTTGAAGCCAAGGCCTGTGGAGACAGACACAAGCAGAGGACCAGTGGATCACTTGGAGCATCAAGCAAGATGCTAAAAGCCAAAAGACAGTGCCTGACATTGGTTAGCACCTGAGTAACTAAAAGGAAGCCCAGAATTGGCAGACAGAAGAGTAGGGTCCTAAACCAGTTCCTATGGGGGTATTAAAGCTCAGCTGAAACAAATGATACTTCACTTTTTAAAAATTTTTTACTAGAGGCCCAATGCACGAATTCATGCACCAGTGGGATCTCAGCCTGGCCTGTGGGATAGGGCCAAAACTGGCTCCCTGACATCCCCTGAGGGGTCCCAGATTGTGAGAGGGTGCAGGCCAGGCCAAGGGACCTCACCAGTGCACGATAAGGGCTGGGGAGGGATGCAGGAGGTTGGCCAGCCAGGGAGGGACTGCAGCAGGGCTCCAGGGCATGTCCGGCCCATCTCACTCAGTCCCGATCAACAGGACACCAATAGCAAGCTAACCTACTGGTCAGAGCATCTGCCCCCTGGTGGTCAGTGCATGTCATAACGAGTGGTTGAGAGGCCTTAGCATGTCCTTAGCATATTACTCTTTGATTGGTTGAACGCCAATCGGATGACCAGACACGTAGCATATTAGGCTTTTATTATATAGAACTAGGGGCCCAGTGCATGAATTTGTGCACCTTGAAAGGAACTGTGGGCCAAGGTGGACACAAGAGGCGGGTCTCAGTACATCCTCTGTGCCCCAACCCAGTCCCTCCCACCATGGCCCCTATCCCCTGTCTGCAGTTAGCCCTGCTCCTGTCGCTGCCGCTCCCACACACTGACAGTGCCAGTCCTGTTTGCATCCTCTGACAGCATGGAGCAATTGGGACCAGCGTCAGCAGTGGGTGCAAGCGGGGCCTGTGCTCTCAGCGGGTGTGAGCAGCAGCTGCTGCCTTGATTGCCCCTCAGGAGCAGGGGGAGGTGGAGAAGCCCTCATGGGCGATCTGGGCTGGCAGCCACCACTCTCACCCGCTGATGGTGCTGAGCGATTTGGACGAGTGCTGGGTGCCGGCAGCGGGTGCAAGTGGCAGTTCCAGCACCAGCTGTGGTGCAAGCGGGGCCGGTGCCAGCAGTGGGTGTGAGGAGGGCTGTCACTGGCAGCGAGTGTGAGAGGCAACAGCTGGCCCTGATCACCCCTCAGGAGCAGGGGCGATGGAGAAGCCCTGAGAGGTGATTGGGGCGGGCAGCTGCTGCTTGCACCTGCTGATGGTGCAAAGCCATCGGGGCCAGCAATGGGGCACTGGCAGCGGGTGCAAGTGGCGGCTCCAGTGCCAGCAGTGGGTGCAAGTGGGGCCTGCACTGGCAGCAGGTGCAAGTATGGACAGGACTGTGGCGCATGGGAGCAAAGAAATTTTAGTGACCACCAGAGGGTCGCCCCAATGACAGTGAACAGCGCTCTGCCTTGGTCTGGCCCCTCTTCCACCATCCCACTGCGGCTGATACCTGCCATGTTCCACATTCTGCTGCCTGCTGCCAACACCCTCTATGTTCTGCATGCGCCCCCTGGTGGTCAACGCACATCATAGCAACTGGTTGTTTAGTTTTGCCATTTGGTCTATTTGGATTTTAGGGTTTTATATAGAGAGATTTTAAAATATTTATTTTATTTTTGCATGTTTTTCTTCCTCTTTTTTCTTTTTCCTTCAAGTTTTCTTCTCCTTTCTACATTTTAGTTTCACTATTTCCTTTCTTTTTCCCCTTTTTTAAAAATTGATCTTTAACTGCTTTATTGATATCTTATTATTATAGTCTCTGTTGGTTTATTCATATATCTAATTCCCTCTTCCCTGCTTCTACTGCACTTCCCCTTCTCTTTTCTTTTTCTTCCCAACACATTTTTTTCTCTATTCTCTTGCTCTTTACTTCTCTGAATTTTTAAAACTTGTTTCACTTCTTAAATTTAGGCCTATCTGTTCTCTCCTCTATTCTGCTTGTCAAAAAAACTTTTTTTCTTGTTTTCTCATTTCTTTTCTTCCTCCCCTATTCTAAACGGTGGTACTTCCTCTATTCCTCCAATTCCTTAACCTTATTTTTTTTTTTATTTAAGATCTACTTCTGCATATTCTGCCCCACCTTTTTTGTTTTTAAAATTTTTTTGTTTGGTTGTGCTTCTTGGTTTCTTTGTTTGTTTTGTTGTATTTTCTCCCCATATTCCTTCTTTCTTTCTTTTCTTTATAATTTTTACTCTCTTTTCTCTGTCCTAATTCTCTTTTCTCTGGTGGTGACTTTTGTTGGGGTTATAAGTGTCTTGTGTACATTCATGTTCTATTCCTCCTGTGTTGTGTCTTCTCATGTTTTAATTTGTGCTGTTCGGTCAGTACCTCCACAATGGCTGACACAACATGGTAGGGAGAGAACCACATAATGAGACATCCTGAGAGGAGACTCTATCCATGAACATGGCAATAACATTCAAGACATAAGTAAATCAGGAGAACCCAGATATCACAAGTAGGGGGCCTCCCTAGAAGACTCAGCCCAGAAGACCTGAAAGGCTGCACCACTGGGTCTCACAAAACATCTACTACATAAGACCAATCCCCAAAAAATCTGGTAGGCATAGCAGTTTGATCTAAGACATAGAAACAATTATAAAGGAACAGAAAAAATGGAGAGTCAAAGAAACAACCCCCAGATGAAAGAAAAAGAGGAATCACCAGAAAAGGAACTAAATGAAATGGAGGCAAGCAATTTGTCAGAGAAATAACTCAGAGTAATGGTAATAAGGACGCTCAAAACGTCTGGATGAGAAATTCACCAACATCTGTAAGACTCAAGAGGAAATGAAGAATGACATAGCTACAATAAAGAACCCAATGGAATGTTTCAACAGTAGAATAGAAGAAGATGAGGACCAAATGAGCTAGTTAGAAGACAAAGTAGAAAAAAACCCAAGCAGAGCAACACATGAAAAAAAAATTAAGAAGCAGGAGAAGAGTCTAAGGGAGGTTTGGGACCACACAAAACAAAACACCATCCCTATAATAGGGTTGCTAGAAAGGTATGAAGCTGAGCAGGGAATGGAAAACCTGTTTGAAGAAATAATGACAGAAAACTACCCTGACTTTGGAACTTAAGAGTCACTCAAGTACAAGAGGAACAGAGATGAACCCAAAAAGACCAATGCCAAGACACTGCATAATTAAACTGGTAAACGTAAAAGACAAAGAAAGAATCTTAAAGGCTTCCAGGGAGAGACAGAGAGTTACCTACAAAGGATCTCCCAACTGATTTCTCAACAGAAGCACAGCAGGTAAGAAGGGAATGTAATTAAGTACATAAAGTAATGAAAGGCAAGGAACTGAATCCAAGAATACTCTATCCAGCAAGGCTATCATTCAAAATTGAAGGTGAAATCAGGAGCTTTGATGACAAAAAAAGAGGGAGTTTATTACCAGCAAACCAAGACTGCTAGAAATGCTAAAGGGACTGTTATAAAAAGAAGAACTAGAAAGGGAAGAAACACAGGCATAAAGGATAAAAATGGCAACAAAAAAGTACCTATCAATAATAACCTTAAAAGTAAATGCATTAAATGCTCCAATCAAAAGACAAGGGGTAGCTGAATGGATAAAGAAACATGACCCATATATTTGCTGTCTACAAGAGACCCACCTTAGAACACTTAGAACAAAGGATTCACAAAGACAGATATTGAAGGGATGGAAAAAACTTTTCAGACAAATGGAAATGAAAATAAAACCTAGTGTAGCAATACTTATATCTGACAAAATAGACCTCAAAATAAAGGCCACAACAAGATAAAAGAATACCACTTCATAGTACTATTTTTGGGGATCAGTACAAGAGGCTATGACTCTGGAAAACATTTATGCACTCAATACCGGAGCATCTAAGTATATTTAAAAAATTAGCCAGGCTCACCAAGAAACAAAGAGAGAGGATCAAAATAAACAAAATCATAAATGAAAGAGGTGACGTAGTAATCGTCCCCACAGACATACAAAGGATTGTAAAATAATACTATGAGCAACTCTACTACAAAAAACTGGACAACCTTGACAGAATGGACATGTTCCTAGAAAAATAAAAGCTTCCAAAACCTCAATCATGAAGAAGAAAAAAAACTGAATAGAGGGGACTTTAATACCCCCATTGACATCACTGGAAAAATCTTCTAGAAAAAAAATCAACAAGGAAACAGTAATCCTAAATTACTCACTAGATCAGATGGACTTAATTGACATCTTCAGAATATTTCACCTGAAAGCTACAAACAGTAATCAAAAAGCTTCCAGCAAACAAAAGTTCTGGACCCAATGGCTTCACAGGGGAGTGTTACCAAACATTCAAAGAAGAGCTAAAACCTATCCTCCTCAGACTATGTCAAAAGATCCAAGAGGAAGGAACACTTCCAAGCTCATTCTATGAAGCCAACATCACCCTAATCCCAAAACCAGATAAAGACAATACAATGAAAGAGAACTATAGGCCAATATCCCTCATGAACATAGATGCCAAAATCCTCAACAAAATCCTAGCAAATCGGATCCAGCAGTACATCAAAAAGATCATACACCATGACC
>NW_006299605.1:20778-28514 GCF_000327345.1 Myotis davidii | reverse complement strand
GCATGCATATGAGCCTAACCAAAGGACACAGACACCAGGGGTGTGAGGGCATGAGTGGGGGTGGGGGGTGGGGGCAATGGGAGGGATAAAAACACATTTGGAATACCTTAATCAATAAAAAGTTTTTAAAAAAGCGGTGAAACAAACAAAAGTCTCTGCTGTTCCCTCGTTTCTCTGGGTATGGAGAGAGCGGGGCAGCGCACACACCTGCTGCGGGTTGTGGGCAGGGGAAAAATTTACTCAGAAAATTACAGGATGCTGAAAAAAAAGATGGAGGAGACATAAACAAATGATAGAATATACCATGCTCATACTACCAAAAGCAATCTATAGATTCAATGCACTCCCCCATTAAATTACCAATGGCATATTTCAAAGACTTAGAACAAACTCTCCACAAATTCATCTGGAATAAACAACGACTCCGATTAGCTGCAGCAATATTGAGAAAGGAGAACAAAGTTGGAGGGATCACAATACCAGGCATCAAGCTATATTACATAGCTGGTAGACCAGAGCAGGTTGGAGAGAAAGCCGCAGTTTCTTTTTTGTTGTTGTTGTTTGTTTGTTCTTTCGTTTTTCTAAACCCAGAGCACAAGATTTATCATTTGCAACTACTCACCTGTCTTTGATGAAGGGAGGGAGGTGTGGACTTGAGGTGCATAAGGAAAGGCTAGGGTGGGAATCATTGCAGGGAGACATGGAAAAGCAGCAGCCAGGAGTCCTGTATGTGGTTGTGTGTCCCCAAACCCAAATCGCCATTTTTCCGGTGGGGAGCTAGTAGCTCCCTTTAGCCACAGGGCAGGCACAGAAAATAAAAACCGCCCTAGGTGATACAGCCCTCCTCACCCTCTAGTGCCCTTCCTGCCACACCCCGCCATTTGACCTTTTCAAAGCAAACAAAAGCAGAGGCCAAGTCTAGGGTTTGTAACAGTCTCAGGGGGCATCAGTGACTGGATTGTGGTAGGGGCCTTTCACTGCACTATCCTGTGAACCTGACTTGTAGGTTCCCTACAAGGAAGAGCTGATAGAAAATCCAGGTTTCCAGCTTATCCTACTGTATTACATACAAAGATTTCTGTCCAGCTGAGGGTAGAGTAATATTTTGGGCCACTTGCAGAGTAGCTCTGGGACAAAGAAACACACCAAACACATTCCCTGAAATCTGAACAACACCTCCCCTACCTACAGCCCTTTCAGAAACAAACTTTTGAGTGTTTAAGATTGACAGCTGGCTAGCAAGCAAAGGTAGACAGGGGCAAAGTCTAAGGACCTAGCAGGGGTGGGCAAACTTTTTGACTCGAGGGCCACAATGGGTTCTTAAACTGGACCGGAGGGCCGGAACAAAAGCATGGATGGAGTGTTTGTGTGAACTAATATAAATTCAAAGTAAACATCATTACATAAAAGGGTACGGTCTTTTTTTTTTTTTTTTTGTTTTTTGAGTTTTGTTCATTTCAAACAGGCCGGATCCGGCCCGCAGGCCGTAGTTTGCCCACGACTGACCTAGGGGAAGTTTGCTTACCCAGCCCAGGTCCCTATGCTGCTAACAAACTTGCTTTAGAGGGCCACTCCTGCTTGCAGCTAAGTCCTGTTTGGGTCGTTTAAAGCTTCAAGGAAGTTACTGAACACCAAAGAAGGTCAGTTTCTGACAGTGGGTAGCAGATAAAATCTCACAGGAAGTCCATAAGTGCCAGACAGAATAGTCTGCCACACCAATCAGAACAGTAGGATCCAAAGGTAGCTCTCATGGAGACTGTGATCTGCTGAAACAAATGCCACTTCACTTATTTCTTTTTCTTTTTTCTTCTATTTTTTCTTTTCCCTTTTAAATTTTTTTTCTCTTTCTGTTCTATTTGGTTTGCTGTTGTTGTTATTTAAATTTCTCATCTTTTTATATCTGGTTTAATGATTTGTTATTATTCTAGTCTCTATGGTTTTGTTTATATATCTAGTTTTCCTCTTCCCTTTTCATACTCAACCCTTTTCTCCCCCTTTTCTTTATTTTCCTTTTCCCCTGCTGTCTTATCTTTTTTTACTTTTCGTATTTGGGGTCTACCTGCTTTCTCCTCTATTTAGCTTTTCAAAACTTTTTTTCCTTTTCTTTTCTTTCTCTCTCTTTTTAAAACTGTTTTCCTTCCTATATCCCCCCAATTCTTTATTCTTATTTTCTTTATTTCAGCTCTGCACCTACATATTCCTTTTTCTTCACCTACCTTTTTTGTCTTTTTTGTTTTGTTTGTTTGTGTGAGGTTTTTTGTTTGTTTTGTAATTTTTCTCCTAATATTTTTTTTCTTTATTTTCTTCCACCATTCTTGCTCTCTTTTCTCTTTCCTAATTCTTCTTCTATATTGGTTGCTTTTATTGTTGTAATACGGGTCTGGTGTATGTTATTATTTTGCTTCGCATTTTGTTGTTTTATATTTTGTTCTGTTCTGTCAGCACCGCCACAACAGCCCCCATGATGAAATCAGGGGTGAGCCAGCCTGAGAGGAAATTCCATTCATGAATGGGACAATAACATTCAAGACCCAACTACAACAGGAGAACCTAAATAACACATCAAGGGGCTTTCCTAAAGCACCCTGCTCAGGAGAATGCACCAACGGGTCCCACAAAATAACCATTACATAAGACCACCCCACAAAGTCTTGGAAGCATATCATTTTGATCTAATACATAGATATAAATATAAAGGGACAGAAAATGGGGATATAAAGAAACAACTCCCAACTGAAGGAAAAGGAGTAATCACCAGAAAAGGTACTAAATGAAATGAAGGCAAGCCATTTGTCAGATAAAGAATTCAGAGTAATGGAGCCCATGCCATCTTGAAGGGGAGAGTGGCCTCTTCTAGGAACTCATCAGCACAACTACCCAGACAGGCCTTGGACACTGCTCATGACCCAGCAGCCACTCCAGCCAAAATCCTGCTGCCCCACCCGCAGACCCACAGATCCTGGGACCTCTGTCTCCAAAGGTGCACAGCTCCCACGGCAGTAAGTGCAACTTCCCCCCTCCCCCAGTGGCAGACCTCCAGACACCACATCCACACATTTCCAACATTCGTGTGTTTCCAGTACGCAGACTTCCAGGACACACAACTCCATAGGCAGCTTTTGGGAGCTACTATGAACCCCTGCTGGGTGTGATTTTGTACAGGCTTGGGTGTGCTGCCCCACAGTAGAAATTCTGAATTCCCTCTTCCTTAATAACTGCCCACAGACAACCCAGTTGTGCAACTTCAGCGCCAGGGTCCCTCAGAGTACTTCAGAGCTCTGCACCAACAAAGGCACTGCCACAGTCATGCATTTCCAATGAGCAGGCACCCTGAGCCCATCTATCCACAGGGCTCTCTGGGGAGCTGCTGTGAGCCTTGGCTGGGTGCGATTTTGGACAAACAGGGATGCACTCCCCCAGAAGTAGAAATTCTGAATTCACCCAGCGTGGACACCTGACCACAGACGCCTCGATTATGCGGCTTCAGTGCCAAGGCCCTTCAGAGTGCTTCAGTACACTGAGCTGCCAAACGCACCGCGCGTGCCCCTGTGAGCCGCCACTGGGAGAGGGCACTATTCCACTACAGATGCAGCAGCAAAAACTGTGTCTTCCCACCCCACAGCTGCAGATCTCTGAACCCTAAAGGCACACGCTTTTCTGGCATGCAGGCCTCCCAAGCACACCCCTCCACAGGCAGCCCTTGGGTGCTGCTATGAGCCCTGCTGGGTACGCACTTATACAAACAAGAAGGGACGCACTGCTAGGCTGTAGAAACGCTGAATTCCCTCTTCTGGGATACCTACCCACAGACACCGCAATCCTGTGGCTTCAGTGCTAGGGCCCTTCAGAGTGCATCAGTACACCCTGCAGCAAATGCACAGTGGGTGCTCCTGTTAGCCACCACTGGGGGCACGTGTATCCAACCATGGAGGCAGCAGCAAAAGCTGAGTCTGCCCACCCCAAAACTACAGAACTCTGGACACCACAGTCACACCTTTCCAGAGCACAAGCCTCCTGAGCCCCACCACCCCAACAGACTATTCCTGGGTGCCACTGTGAATCCCCACGGGGAATGCACCATTTCAACCAAGGGCGCAAGACAGCAAAAAATGGGACACTATCCTCCACAGCTGCTGACTTCTAGACACCACAGTTGTGCCTTTCCAGCTCGCAAGCCTACATCAAGAGAACCCAAATAACTCAAGTAGGGAGATATGCTAGATTACCAGGCCCAGGAGACCTGAGAGATCACACCAGTAGCACCATCTCCAAAAGAACCTGGGGAGCAAAGCAAACAGATCTACCATTAAAATGTTACAGCAAATCATGTGA
Source organism: Myotis davidii (assembly GCF_000327345.1). Lineage (NCBI taxonomy): Eukaryota > Metazoa > Chordata > Mammalia > Chiroptera > Vespertilionidae > Myotis > Myotis davidii. The sequence continues at coordinate 24,182 of NW_006299605.1, read as the reverse complement.
AGACAAAAAACAATCCCCAAAGGAAAGAAAAATAGGAATCACCATAAAGGGAGTTAAATGAAATTGAGGCTAGCAACATATCAGAGAAAGAATTCAGAGTAATGGTTATACGGATGCTCAAACAGCTGGATGACAAATACACACAACTCAATGGCAAATACACACAACTCAGTGAGAATTATACGGAGCTGAATGAGAATGTCACCACATGAAAAGGAACCAAGAGGAGATGAAGAATGCCATAGCTGCAATAAAGAACACAATGGAAGGCTAACCAGTAGACTAGAAGAGGCTGCGGACCACATCAGCAAATTTTGAGACACAGTAGGAAAAAACACACAAACACAGCAGCAACCTGAAAGAAGATTTAAAAAGCAAGAGGAGAGCCTAAGGGAGCTTTGGGACAACACAAAACGAAACAATATTTGCATAATAGGGATACCAGAAAGAGAGGAAGAGAAGCAAGGAATAGAAAATCTGTTTGAAGAAATAATGACAGAAAACTTCCCTGATATTGGCAAGAAAATAACTACACACATCCAGGAAGCACATGGAGTCCCAAACAAGATGAACCCCAAAAGACCGACACCAAGACACATTATAATTAAATTGGCAAACACCAATGACAAAGTAAGAATCTTAAAGGCTGCCAGAGAGAGACAGAATGTTACCTACAAGGGATCTCCTATTAGAACATCAACTGATTTCTCACCAGCCCAGAAGGAATGGAATGAAATATACAAAATGATGGAAAGCAAGGTACTGAATCCAAGAATACCATACCCAGCAAGGCTATCATTCAAAATTGAAGGTGGAATCAGGAGCTTCACAGACAAAAAAAGGGTTAAGAGAGTTTATTGCCACCAAGCCAGCAATGCAAGAAATGTTAAAGGGACTGCTGTAAAAAGAAGAAACAGAAAAGTAAGAAAAAACACAAGCATTAAGAATAAAAATGATGACAAACAAGTACTTATCAATAATAACATTAAACATAAAAGGACTGAATGCTCCAATCAAAAGACATAGCATAGCTAAATGAATAAGAAAACGTGATCCATGTATTTGCTCTCTGCAAAAGACCCACCTCCAAACAAAGGATTCACACAGACTGATAATAAAAGGACAGAAAAAAATTTTCAGGCAAATATAAATGAGAAAAAAGCTGGGGTTGCAATGCTTATATCTGACAAAATAGACCTCAAAGTAAAGGTCATAACAAGAGATGAGGAAGGCAACTACATAATACTAAAGGAAGCAATTCATCAAGAAGATATAACTTTGGTAAACATATATGTACCCAATACAGGAGCACCCAAATACATAAAACAACTTCCGGAAGATATTATATTAGGACACAGGGAAAGTCTCTTCAAATTTAAGAGAAAAGAAATCATAACAAGCGTCTTCTCAGATCACAATGGCATAAAACTAGAAAACAACTACAATAAAAATATTGAAAAAAATCAAACACTTGGAGGCTAAATAACATGCTACTAAACAATTATTGGGTTACCAAAGAGATCAAAGGAGTAATAAAAAGCATCCTGGAAAAAAATGATGATGGAAACAAAACAATGTAAAATCGATGGGACACAATAAAAGCAGTCCTGAGAGGGAACTACATAGCTCTACAGGCCTACCTCAAAAAACAAGAAAAGCTGGCAATAAAGGATCTAACCTTGCAACTTAAAGAATTAGAAAGAGAGCAACAAGAAAGTCCAGAGTGAGCAGAAGGAAGGAAATAATAAAGATCAGAACAGAAATAAATGATATAGAGACCAACAAACAATACAAAAGATCAATGAAACCAAGAGCTGGTTCTTTGTTCTTTGAAAGGATAAACAAGATTGATGAAATGCTAGCCAGGCTCACCAAATAAATAAAATCAGAAATGAAAGAGAAGAAATAACAACAGAACCCACAGAAATACAAAAGATAGTTAAAAAATACTATGAACAACTCTATTCTAACAAACAAGACAACCTGGAGGAAATGGACATATTCCTAGAAAAATATAACCTTCCTAAACTCAATCAGGAAGATTCTAAAAACTTAAATAGGCTGATAAACAAGGAAGAAATTGAAGCAGTCATCAAAAAGATTCCAGCAAAACAAACAAACAAACAAAAAAACCCAAAAAAACTGGAGCCAGATGGCTTCACAGGGGAGTTTTACCAAATGCTCAAGAAAGAACTAAAACCTCCCCTCCTCAGGCTATTTCAAAAAATTCAAGAAAAAGGAACACATCCAAGCTCATTCTATGAAGCCAGCATCTACCCTAATACCAAAACCAGATAAAGACAACACAATGAAAGAGAATTACAGGCCAATATCCCTCATGAACATAGATGCCAAAATCCTCAACAAAATCCTAGCAAATCAGATCCAGCAGGACCTCAGAAAGGTCATACACTATGACCAAGTAGGTTTTATCATGGGGATGCAAGGATAGTACAGTATTCACAAATCAATAAACGTGATACATCAGCAAATTGAGAGATAAAAATCACATAGTCATAGCAATTGATGCAGAGAAAGCATATGACAAAATCCAGCACCCTTTCTTGATAAAAACTCTCAGCTAGGTGGGAATAGAAAGATCATACCTCAACATGATAAAATCCATATATGACAAACCCACAGGCAACATCATACTCATGGGCAAAAACTAAAACCATTCCCCTAAGGACAGGAACAAGGCAGGGATGCCCACTCTCATTGCTATTATTCAATACAGTACTGGAGGTACTAGCCATTGATATCAGACAAGAAGAAGAAATAAATGGCATCCAAATTGAAAAAGAAAAGTAAAACTGTCCTTATTCACTGATGACATGATACTATACATAGAAAACACTAAAGACTCCATCAAAAATTATTAGAATTAGTAAATGAATTTGACAATGTAGCAGGATACAAAATTAATGCCACGAAATCTATGGCATTTCTATACACCAACAATGAACTTACAGAGAGACTAAAAGAGCAATCCCATTTAACATTATACCAAAAATTTAATATACCTAAGAATAAGCTTGACTAAGGAGGTAAAAGACCTGTACGTGAAAAACCACAGGACATTGAAAAAAGAGATAGAGGAAGGCATAAACAGATGGAAGGACATACTGTGTTCATGGATTGGTAGAATCAACATCATTAAACAGTCCATACTACTCAACGCAATCTATAGATTCAATGCACTCCCCATTCAAATACCAACAGCATACTTCACAGACCGAGAATGAACTCTCCAAAAATCCATCTGTAATAAAAAAAAAAGACCCTGAGCCCAAACAGGTTAGGCTCAGTGGATAGAGTGTTGGCCTTCAGACTGAAACATGCCAGGTTTGATCCAGATCAAGGGCATGTGACTTGGTTGGGGAAACATCCCTAGTAGGGGGTGT
>NW_006299605.1:17635-20057 GCF_000327345.1 Myotis davidii | reverse complement strand
TCTCCAATTGGGGGAGGGCGGAGGGGGGTGAGCAGCTGATCTATGATTTTCTATTGACGTTTCTGACTTTCTCTCTCTCCCTCTCCCTTCCTCTCTGAAATCAATAAAAATAACTGGAGAGCATTATGCTAAGTGAAAGATAAATACCACATGATTCACTCATTTGTGAATTATAATGAACTACATAAACCAATGAACCAAAATAGATCTAGAGACAGAGAAGCATCGATCAGATGCTCAAACTTCAGAGGGAAGGCAGGGGCGGGTGGGGATAAGGGGGAGAGATTAACCAAAGAACTTGTATGCATGCATGTAAGCATAACCAATGGATATAGACACTGGGGGTCGAGGGCATGAGTTGTGGGGTCAGGGAACAATGTGGGAATAAGTACACATTTGTAATACCTTAATCAATAAAGGGAAAAAAAGAATTCAGAGTAATGGTAATAAGGGTGTTCAAACAATTTAGTGAGAAGTACAAACAGCTTAATGAGAATTAAAAGGAACTCAATTGGAATTATAAGAGACTTAATGAGAGTTACATCAACATGTAAAGAGAGTTGAAACAATAAATAAGAGTCAATTGGAAATGAGGAATGACAGCGGAAATAAAGAATACGCTGGCAAAATTAAACAGTAGACTAGTAGAAGCTGAGGACTAAATCAGCAAATAAGAAGACAAAGTAGAGAAACACCCATTCAGAGTGGCAGATGGGGAAAAAATTAAAAAGCTGAAGGAGAGTTTAAGAGCTGTGGGGCAACATGAAACATAACAGCATTCACATCATAGGGGAACTAGAAGGAGAATTATCCAAGTAAGGAAGAGAGAACCTCTTTGAAGAAATAATGACAGACAATTTCTCTAATTTAGTGAAGGAAATAGTGATTCAACTTCTCAAGATCAGGAAACACAGAGAGTTCCAATCAAGATGAACCTCAAAAGAGGTTAATTAAAATGGCAAATATTAAAGACAAATATATGCTGGGGTCCAGCCCCAGCAGGTCCAGGGGTCCCCAAAGGTGTGGACGGAGTCGGTGAAGAAGGAAAGACTCGGAGACAGCGTTCAGTTGATCAGCACCTTGCCAGGATCTCTAGCCACAATCTCCAGCCAAGTTCTGTGTCCATGTTCTCTTGCTAGGTTCTCCAGCCAGGTTCTCCAGGTTCTCCAGCCAGGTTCTGTAGCCATGTTCTCTCGCTAGGTTCTCCAGCCAGGTTCGGTTTAGGTTCTCCAGCCAGGTTCAGTCGCCAGGTTCTGTAGCCAGGTTCTTCCGCCAGGTTCTGTCTTCTAAGTTCTGTGTTCTAGGTTCTGTCTCCTGTTGTCTTGTTGCATCTGTATTTATACCAGTTGATTCTAATCCTATCAATCTCTATGCCAAAGGTTAGGGCGTTTCTTATCTCCATTCCAGGGAGTAAAGATTATGTACTTAAGCATGATTGTTCGTAGTTAAAGTGATTAATTACCCGCCTGGCAGTTAAGAGGTTTTATTCCCTCCCTAACTTCAGGGGAAAATCCCTACCTGGGGAAACAACCTTTCTCGGAGAGGTGACCTTGGTTAAAACACATAGTGCTAAGAAGGTGACCAAACATATTAAGAACAGTATGCCATATATGCCAGGTCCCTTGAAACAGCAAGGATGGACCGGCTCCCGGCAAATAATCTTAAATGCTGCAAGAGAGAGACAGGAAGTTACTTCCAAGGAAGCTCCATTTGAACTGTCAAATTATTTCTCAATAGAAACACTTCAGGCCAGAAGGGAGTGGCATAAAGTATATACAAAGTAATGAAAACAAAGGGGCTGAACCCAAGACTACTCTGTCCAGCGAGGCTATCATTCAAAATTAAAGGTGAAATAAAGACATTCTCAGCCAAAAATGGCTAAAAGAATTTATTACCACCTAACTAGCACTGCAAGAAATGCGAAATGGAATGTTGTAGTAAGAAGAGAGAAAGATTAGAACATTAGTATAAAGAATAAGAACGACAACAAGTAAATACCTGTAAATAATAACCTTAATTGTAAATGTCTTAAATGAGCCAATCAAAAGATATAGGGCAGCTGAATAGATAAGAAAATATTATATATATATTATGTTTATAATATATATTATCCTATCTAATAAAAGAGAAACATGGTAATTAGCTGTACATCCGCTACCCTTGCCATTGGCTAATCGGTGTGATATGCAAATTAACTGCCAGCCAAGATGGCGGCCGGAAGCCAGGCAGCTTGAAGTGAACATGAGGCTTGCTTGCTTAAGTGACGGAGGACTCCAACATTCCCCGCCTGCCACTGCCAGCCTCTGAGCTGCAACTCTAAGCAACTATGTTATAAATATAAAAGCTAAACAAACCCCCAGAAACCTGCTTTAGTCCACCGGGCTTCAGCCAGCAGGATTGCAACATTGTTTCAAATACAGTA
>NW_006299605.1:11750-16528 GCF_000327345.1 Myotis davidii | reverse complement strand
ATTGATTTTTGTGTTATGCTTTTGTATCCTGAAACCTTGCTGAACTTATTAGTTCTAATAGGTATGTGCACCAGGCCTCTAGTATATATATATACTAGTGGCCCAGTGCATGATATTCATGCACAGAGGAGGGGTTCTCTCAGCCCAGACTGCACCTTCTCCAATCGGGGACCCCTATGGGGATAACCAGCCGTTGGACATCCCTCTCGCAATCCAGGACTGCTGGCTCCTAACTGCTAACCTGCCTGTCTGCCTGATCACCACTAACTACTCTGCCTCCCTGCCTGGTTGCACCTAACTGCTCTCCCCTGCCAGCCTGGTCCCACAAACTGCTCTCCCCTGTTGGCCTGGTTGCCCCTAACTGACTGCCTCTGCCTCACGTCACACCTGGGACCCGGGCTTCCCTCCCTCTGGCCATCCACAGTCATGCAGGACCCAGGCCAGCTTCACCCAGGCCGGCCGCAGCTGCAGGAGACCTTGGGCGAGCGGCTTCACCCAGGCTGCAGCCACAGGCACCCAGGACCACAGGGCGTGCAGCCTGTCCCTCTCCTGGGCCACAGGCACAGGCGCAGCTGCTGGTGCCAAGGACCGCAGGGCAGGCAGCTTGTTCCTCTCCTGGGCCGCAACCCCAGCTGCTGGCACCCAGGACTGCGGGGCATGTGGCTTGTCTCTCTTCTGGGCCAGAGGCACAGGTGCGGCTACTGGCACCCAGGACCCTGGGGCGGGTGGCTTGTCCTTGTCCTGGGCCGCAATCTGGATGGTCCCCATTCCTCTCTCCCCAGTATTAGAGTGTCTGAGCCATTATGGCATGATGGCATGAGGGCATGATGACTATTTGCATATTAGCTCTTTATTATATAGGATTTTAACTTATCATGGTCTGTCTTCAAGTGGATATTATACCACTTCACATCTTGTATAGAAACTTCACTGTAACAAAATTTCACTTTTCCTGGGCAATCTTTGTGCTATTGGTGTCATGTATTTTACTTTCACAGATGTTATAAAACTGACATTACATTATTATTTTTTTAAATAGTTAATTATCTTTAAATATATTTAAATAATAAGAAACATATTTTTTCCTATGAATTTACTATCTTTGCATTTCTTGGCATAGATCGTTATTTCTATCTGGCAAATTTTTATTTCTGCTTTCAGGACTTCTTTTACTATTTCTTACACTCCAAATCTGCTGGTGATAAAAAAATTTCAATCTTTTATATATGAAAAATATTTTTCTATTTTACTATTTTTGAAAATATTTTCACTCAGTCTAGAATTATAAATTGAGATGAACACAGTACTCTTGTGAGTACTTTAATGATGTTGCTCTTCTATCTTCTTCCTTACACTGTTTCTGATGAGAAATCTTTTGTAATCCTTATATTTATTCCATGAATAGTGTGTCTCTTTTCTTCTGACTACTTAAAAGATTTTTCTTTTCATCATTGGTGTTGAGCAATATGATTTTTATGTGTCTTGGTGTAGCTTTATTTATGTCCTGTGCTTGCTATTCATTGAGCTTCTTTGATCTATGGGTTTATATTTTTTACTATATTTTGCCAAATTTGGAAATTTTTGAATCATCCTTTCTTCAGATTATTATATATATACAAGTTCGGGTCTCTAGAGGAGGCTGGGGAGGAAGAGAAGTGAACCCAAGCATAAGGTCAGGACCTCAGCTGGCAATTGAGTGTGGGGATGGCCAGCAGGGCCATTCCTGCAGTGGTCAATTCATGACCAGCTGCCTGAGAATGGCTCTTTCCTGGGCTGGGGGGTTTCATGCACCTGCTCTGTGCTGCCCAGCAGTGCGGTGCCTGTTGCGGCTGTGCATAGCTTATGGGGAAGACATGGCCTGGGGAGCCAGAACCTTGATCCCACGTAGTAACCAGATCTGGGCATTGGGAAAGTGGCCAGTTCTCTGCACCTTGAGTCACCCCATGGTTTTGTCCCCAGAGCAGTCATGGTGCCTTCTTCCATCACAGTCCCCTAAGCTCGCAGTGATGGAGGTGTGCTGTCATAGGTTTGAGTGAATGGAACATGGAAGAACCCTGGGTGATAGCAGGTACAGGGTGCTGGCTGGGGAGGCGGTCGTGTGGGTTTGCGTGAAGCGCTCACAGTTACAGCTTTGGAAGCCTCTTTCTTAGTTTCTCAGAGAGCTCAGTGGTGAGGAAATGCAGGTCTCGTCCTGCATTGCAGTTTCCGTGGGAAACCTCACCTTTGCGGGTGTCAGAGGGGTTGGCCGGGAGTGCCTGCGGCAGAGAGACACCATTCTCTAATAAACTCTTTGCAGGCGGACTCGTCGCCAGATGCCCTGGAACTGCTCAGCTGATCCCTGCTATTCCACAGAGTTCTCTGAGCAACCACCCATCGTCCATGGGAAGAAAGGTGTGTGCTTGTGCACAGTCACTGCCTGGCCCTGGGTGGGCAGTGGCACCCCGACTTCAGATGTGTTCTCTCACTAGGTTCGCAGAAGTTGGACAATCGTTGTCCAGAATTCCCTTGTTTAACAAAGAAAGTTAAGTTCCTAGTGAGGCCCATGGTTAGAAAGGGAGGGGATTGGGGAGAAGAGGAGGAGCTGAGCTGCCTCTTCCTTGCCTGCTGGAAGGCGCGGAGCCCAAGACATGACCTCCAGCCCACTCACTTGCCCTGGGAATCTGTGTCCAGAGAGACCGTGAAGGCTGGACTCTGCTCCTGTATCCTGGTGAGTCTGAAAAGCAGGAGGCAGAGCCATGCTCTCACCTGGGCCTTGGTGCAGTGGCCTCCTGGTTCTCGGCAGAGATGGTGGCCCTGAGGTCTGACTGCTCCTCAATGGTTGGAACTGTGTGTAGGAGCCGCTGGTGCAGGTGTGCCCCTGGGAGTCAGATACAGCGGGCAAACCATCGACTCATTGCCCAGGTGACAATGCCAGTGTCCTGCCCGGCTGCTATGGATGCCTCCATTTTTGTTGTGGAGTGACAGTTAATTTGCATATTCCCTCTTTATTAGATAGGATATTATAACATTATGCTCAAGAAACCCACCTCAGAGCAAAAGACTCACACAGAATGAAAGTGAAGAGATGGGGTAGAAACAAGATGATGGCATATGTAAACACCTGTACTTGCTGCCTCCCACAACCACATCAAAATTACAACTAAAATAAAGACCAACCATCATCCAGAACCACTGGAAAAGCTGGCTGAATGGAAGTCTTACAACTAGAGAAGAAGAAAGCGCACTGAGACTGGTAGGAGGGGCAGAGCTGCAGAACAGGTTGGTCCGACACCCACATGTGCTGCCTTTTTAATCAGGAGGGAGATCATCTCTGCAGAGGCCACTCATGAGAAGCAAGGGGTCCAAGCCCCACACCAGAAGCCCATCTCAGGATTCCAGAGCCGGGAAGAGAAATCCCCATAACTAAAAGCTGTAAAAACCAGTGCAGATTGGGGCTCAGTGACACAGAGGCTGCTGGAGACGCAGCTGTTCCTCTTAAAAGGCCAATGTATGAACAGAATTCACAAAGTCCTACTTCCTCCCACTTCCTCCTGCTCTCTCTGAGCTCCAGCACCAGGACGAGGCTCTGGGGGACATAGATACCTACAAGGAGGAACCGGATTGTCTGGCATCAGGGCAGGATCTTGGGGTTAGTTTTCTCCCAGATGGAAGTGCTCACAGGGATCATTCTTCCTATGCTGGGACTTCCTCTGTCACAGGGCTGACTGGCAGCCATTTCTGTTTGCTCTTCCCTGGTGATTCCCTAAGACCTTGTCTCACCCAATTTACACCCCTACACAAGCTGTGTGCAGCAGCTTTTGCATATGAATGTACTGTCCTTGCTCAGGTTAAAATCAAACACACTGCAGCTGGGTGAAGGAGCCCCAAACCTATCAATACAAGGCCTTTGGTTCATAGCTTGGCTTTGTCTGGCACTTCAAACTCCATACAAAGAGAAAGAATCTGCAGATCTCTCTATAGCTCTTGCTGGGTGGTCCAGACAGTGGCTGACTTTGCACCTACCTGGAGACCCGAGGGCCAGTGTATGCAGTGGTCAGTGTTAGACTATACCAGGTTACAACTCTACACATCCATAGGCGATACACTCAAGGGGTAGACTCAGTGAGCACCAAAGCCCCACTGAAGCAAGTCCTGCTCCATAGTGGGGTCTCCTGCACAGCAGCTCTCCCACTGTAGTCGCAGCTGGTCCTCACAGCCAATTGGCCTGGAGGTCAATTCCTCCCAGTAACACTAACAGCAATCAAGCCTCAACTATAACAAGATTGTGCTCACAGCACACAAAGAGGTACACCCAGAGCTCCATCCTCAGGTGACGACTGGGGAGGCTGAACCACTGGGCCCTATAGAACACCTACTTCATAAGGCCACTCTACCAACTCAAGGAGACATAGCAGTTCTACCCAATACATAGAAAAAAACACAGGGAAGCAGCCAAAATGCAGAGACAAAGAAACATACTACAAATGAAAAAAATGGAAGAAAGCAAACTACTGGATGTAGAATTTCAAACCATGGTTATAAGGTTACTCAATAATCTTCTAGAAACCTCCAAGGGACTTAGTGATTCTTTCAAGGATCTTAATGAGAATTTTTAAAAAAGGGAAAAGGACCAGTCAGAAATTAAGCATACACTGACTTTAATAAAGAATAATATACAGGGATTCAACAGTAGAGTAGAGGATTCCGAGAATCAAATCAATGTTTTGAAATATGACAAAGCAAAAAAACACCCAACCAGAAGAGTAAAAAGAAAAAGAAATAAAAAAATGAAAATAGTT
>NW_006299605.1:9908-11513 GCF_000327345.1 Myotis davidii | reverse complement strand
TCATAATTAAAATGTCAAGGGCCAAAGATAAAGAGGGAATCTTAAAAGCAGCAAGAGAAAAGCAGTTAGTGACCTACAAGGGAATGCCCATATGACTGGCAGCTGGTTTCTCAAAAAACAAACAAACAAAAAATGCAGGCAAGAAGGGAGTGACAAGAAATATTCAGTGATGAATAGCAAGGACGTACAATGAAGATTACTCTACTCAGCAAAACTATCATTTAGAGTTGAAAGTCAGATAAAGAACTTCACAGATAAGAAAGGGCTAAAGGAGTTCATCACCACCACACCAGTATTGTATGAAATGTTGAAGGGTCTTCTTTAAGAAGAGGAAGAAGAAGAAAAAGATAAAGATAAAAAATATGAACAACAAAATGGCAACAAATACATACCTATCAACAATTAAATCTAAAAATAAATGAATAAGAAATCTAATGAACAGAATAAACTGATGAATAAAATAGAATCAGAGGCATGGAAATGGAATAGACCAGTGGTCGGCAAACTTCGGCTCGTGAGCCACATGCGGCTTTTTGGCCCTTGAGTGTGGCCACAAAGTTTCAATTGCACTGTACGTGCACGCCTGCATGTGGTATTTTGTGGAAGAGCCACACTCAAGGGGCCGCAGTTTGCCGACCACTGGAATAGACTGACGATTCTCAGAGGGAATGGGGCGGGGGTGGGAAGAGATTAAACAAAGGTCTTATATGCATATATGCATTATCTATGGACACAGACAATAGGGTGGCTAAGGCCTGGGGTGTGGCAAGAACCAGGTGGAGGGGGACAATGAGGAGAAAAAAGGGACATATCTAATACTCTCAACAATGAAGATTTTTTTAAAAAAGAAAGTGAAGGGATGGAAAAATATTTTCCAGGCAAATGGAAATGAAAAATTAAATGCTGGGGTAGCAATACTCATATCTGGCAATATAGATTTAAAAGTAAAGACCACGACAAGAGACAATGCAGGTTACTACATAATACCAAAGGGATCGATATAACAAGATGGTATAACTCTGGTAGACATATCCAATACAGTAGCATCCAAATACATAAAAAAATTTTCTGGAGGATTTTAAGTGAGAGGTGGATAGCAATATAATCATGGTGTGGAACTTTAACAACTCACTGAAATCACTGGATAGTTCTTCTATACAAAAATCAACCAAGAAACAGAGATCCTAAATGACACTCTAGATCACTTGGAATTACCATTTTCAGAACATTTCACACCAAAGCTGCAGAATATACATTCTTCTCAAATGCACATAGGACATTTTCAAAGATACACCACATGATAGGACACAAGCTGAGTCTATACAAGTTCAAGAAGATTGAAATCATGTCAAGCATGTTCTCATTTACAATGGCATGAAATTAGAAATCAACTACAATAAAAACACTCAAAAACATTAAAACTCATGGAAGCTAAATAGAACATTATTAAACAATGAATGGCTTACCAAAGAGATAAAGAAATAAAAAACTTCCTGGAAACAAATGAAAATGAACACACAACAACCAAAAATCTATGGGACACAGTGAAAGCAGTCCTGAGAGGAAAGTTCATTAGCACTATACGCCTACCTCAAAAAAAACAAA
>NW_006299605.1:7336-9785 GCF_000327345.1 Myotis davidii | reverse complement strand
CCCCGTGCGCCCTGCCCCCCAGCCCCCAGACTGGGGTAATCCTCAAGCCTGCGATGCCTGGGGCTTTGAACCAGAACTGAGTGAAACTGAGAAACCCAGGCTGCCTAGTGCCAGTCAGATTCCAGTCTCCCAATGAATTGGTAAACTAGCTTTAAGAAATGTATAAAAAAAAAAAAAAGAAAGAAAGAAAAGAAATGAAAAGAAAAACTTACAATAAACTATGTAAACCTACAGCTTAAAGAATAAGAAATAGAATGACATAAAATCTCAGAGTAAGTTGAAGGAAGAAAATAATAAATATCAGAGCAGAAATAAATGACATAGAGACTAAAACAAAAAATACAAAAGATCAATCAATCCAAGAGCTGTTTCTTTGAAAAGATAAATAAGATTGATGAAACTTTAGCCAGATTCATCAAGAAACAAAAAGGGAGGACCCAAATAAACAAATCAGAAATGAAAGAGACAAAGTAACACTGACCCCACAGAAATGCAAACAATCATTAAAAATATTATGAACAACCATATTACAACAAGCTGGACAATGTGGATGAAATGGACATATTCCTAGAAAAATAAATCTTCCAAAATGCAATCAGGAAGAATCAGAAAACCTGTATAGGCTGATAACTACTGATGAAATTGAAGCAGTAATCACAAAACTCACAGCAAACAAAAGTCCTGGTCCAGATGGCTTTCCAGGGGAGTTTTACCAAACATTAACACCTAACCTTTCCAAACTATTCCAAAAAATCCAAGAGGAAGGAACATTTCCAAGCTCTTTTTTACAAGGCCAGCATTAGCCTAATTCCAAAATCAGATAAAGACCCTACAAAGAAAGGGAATTACAGGTCAATATCCTTGAAGAACATAGATGCTAAAATCCTGAACAAAATATTAGCAAATCGAATCCAGAAATACATTAACATCATGATCAAGTGGGATTTATTCCATGGATGCAAGAGTGGTACACTATTCGCAAATCAATCAGTGGGATATATCACATAAACAAATTGTAAGACAACAATCACATGGTCATAGCAATTGATGCTGAAACAGCACTCAACAAAATTCAACACTCTATTTTGATAAAAAATCTCAGTGATAAAAACTTTCAAGGATCTTAGTGAGAATTAAAAAAAAATGAGAGAAAAGGAAAAAGACCAGTCAGAAATTAAGCATACACTGACTGTAATAAAGAATAATATACAGGGATTCAACAGTAGAGTAGAGGATTCCGAGAATTAAATCAATGTTTTGAAATATGACGAAGCAAAAAACACCCAAACAGAAGAGCAAAAAGAAAAAAAGAAACCAAAAATGAAGATAGTATAAGGAGCCTCTGTCACAACTTCAAGCATACCAACATTCACATTATGGGGGTACCGGAAGAAGCACCCCCATAATGTGAATAGAGTAATCATACATCAAAGTATTAAAGGCCTTATATGACAAACCTACAGCCAACATCATACTCAATGGCTAAAGACTAATAGTATTTCCCTTAAGAGTAGGAAGAAGACAGGAATGTCCACTTTGACCACTCTTATTCAATATAGTACTGAAAGTCAGCCACAGCCATCAGAAAAGAAGAAAACATAAAAAGCATCCAAATTGGAAAAGAGGAAGCAAAACTGTCATTATTTACAGAGGACATGATATTGTACATAGAAAATCATAGACTCCACCAAAAAAACTACTAGACTTATCACATAAATTCATCAATCTAACAAGATAAAAAATTAACACCCAGAAATCAATGGCATTTTTAAACCAATAATGAACTATCGGAAAGAGAAACTACAAAAAACAATCCCATTTACCATTGCAACAACAAAAAATAATATACTTAGAAAAAAAACTTAACCAAGGAGGTAAAAGACCGGTAATCTGAAACTAGAGGATGTTGAAAAAAGAAATAGAGGAAGATACAATCAAGTGGAAAAATATACCATGTTCATGGATTGGTAAAATCAACATCCTTAAAATGTCTATACTACCCAGAGCAATGTATATATTCAATGCAATCCTTATTAGAATACCAATGGCATATTTCACAGATCTAGAACAAATACTTCAAAAATTTATATGGAACCATAAAATACCCCGAATTGTTACAGCAATCTCTCTCTCTCTCTCTCTCTCTCTCTCTCTCTCTCTCTCTCTCTCTCTTTATATTAATTTTTATTTATTTATTTATTTATTTATTTAAAGACAGAGAGAAATACTGATGTGAGAGAAACACATCGATTAGTTGCCTCCTGCATGCACCCTGACCAGGGCCTGGGCAGGGGAGGAGTCTGCAACTGAGATACATATGTGCCCTTGGCCTGGATCGAACCTGGGACCCTTTGGTCCGCAGACAAACCAGCTAGGGCTAATTTTTGTTTTTGCTTAATCCCTTCACCTGTTTCACCCAGCCCTCCAACTCCCCCCCCCTCTGACAGTG
>NW_006299605.1:0-5759 GCF_000327345.1 Myotis davidii | reverse complement strand
ATTTGGAACCAGAAAAAGAGGCAAATAGCTGCAGCAATCCTGAGAAAGAAGAAAAAGTTGGAGGGATCATAAGAGCAGATATTAAGTTATATTACAAAGCCACTATAATTAAAACAACCTGGTATTGGCTCAGAAACAGACAAATAGATAAATGGAACAAAACAGAGAACACAGGTATCAACCCAAGCCATTATGCTCAATTAATACTTGATAAAGGAGGCAAGAGTATACAATGAGAAAATATAGTCTCCTCAATAAATGGTGTTGAGAAAAATGGACAGGTACATGCAAAAAAAAAAAAAAAAAAAAAAGGAAAGAAAGAAAAGAAAGAAAAGAAAAAGAATAAAAAAAACCTAGACACCAACTTACATCAGGCACAAGAATAAACTAAAGAAACGCTTTCCTTCCATGGTTCAAGTGAAGGAGGTTCACTCTTTTCCACTGGATGGAACAGAAAGCATGGTCCTGTTGCTGCTCATGATCTTCTTTCAACAGTGAAGGAAGCCAGCCCCAAACAAAACCCACACACAGAGGAGGGCAAAGCAAGAGAATTGCAATGAAATGGTGCCAGAGTTCTTCACTCAGAGTTCTGTGACCTCTGAATTTTCCAGTGTATGAGGGAAAGCCACAGTGAAGTTGAAAGTTGGACAATCAACCAGGATATGAGTTCTAATGCTGACACTGGCACCACAGAGCACTCTCACCTCAGAACTTTCCAGCCCAGCTGGCACTCCTCTTCCTGTGAATCCGCAGAACAGATGGAAGTAGGAACCTGATTTTGACTGAGATTTAATCCAGCCATAAGAAGAACTTTTATAATCTCCCATAAGTATTCCACTAACTTTTGATGTTTTTGTCTGAGTGGACTGGCTTCCCTCAGCAGAAACTGAAAGAGAAAATCACAAAGGAAACTATG
This sequence comes from Myotis davidii, assembly GCF_000327345.1. NCBI lineage: Eukaryota > Metazoa > Chordata > Mammalia > Chiroptera > Vespertilionidae > Myotis > Myotis davidii. The sequence goes on along the minus strand of NW_006299605.1, from coordinate 4,843 downwards.
CTTCCCACCATCTTGGCATTAATGAAGACATCAAGTCCTTCCAGCCAATCTAAGCTTGAAACATGCATACAATGGTTTAAGAATAAACAACCATCTTGCCTGAATCAAGTACCAAGCCTCAAGTACCAAGAAGATATGCTCATTGATTCTAGAGAGAGAAGAAAGGAGAGAGAATCATTGATGCAAGAGAGAACATCGATCAGTTGCCTTCTGTACTTGGTCTGACCATGGATGAAACCTACAGCCTTTCGGTATACCAGATGACACTCCAACCAACTAAGTCACACCAGTCAAGGCTCTTATCTTCCTTTTTAAGATCATTTTTGGTTCTGCTTTCAATAATTATTTTAAAAGTAAATTTTGACCGTTCATTCAAGTTAATACTATTATTGAATCAATGCTGGTTGTGAAGGCCTTGGTAAACTTATCTAACATCTATCTTGTTTCTATGGGTTTTCATTTACACATATAATGGTACATACAGTAGCTTGCATACTGTCTTACACACAGAAGATACTTAATCACTGGAATCAAATAATGCACTTAAACTGACATGTTTCTCATAACTGCTTACTATGTCAACAGCCAACAAAAATACATCTTACATCCTGTTAAGAAAAAAAAAAGAATAAACTAAAAATAGCTAAATGAGTGAAATGTAAGTTGTGAAATCATAAAAATCCAAGAAGAAAGCAGGCAGCAAATTTTCAGATATCTCATGTAGCATATTATTCACTCTAACATCACTTAGGCAAGAGAAACAAAGGAGAAAATAAAGAAATGAGACTACATTAAACTGAAAAGCTTCTGCACAGCAAAAGAAACCAACATCAAAATGAAAAGGGATCCTACTGTATCTGAGAATATATTTGTCTTTGATACATCTGTTAAGTTGTTAATTTCCAAAATATATAAAGTACTCATGCAGCTCAATAAAAGGAAGACAAAAATCCAATTAAAAATGGGCAGAGGACTTGAATTGACACTTTTCAAATGTGACAGACAGATGGCCAAGACACATGAAAATAGGCTCAACATCACTAATCATCAGAGAGACACAATTTAAGATGAGCATGAGCTAACACCTCACACCTGCCAGAATGTGTACCATCAATAATATAATATTTCTAACTGTTTTCTCTTTCTAATAGAGAGTTAGAAACATCAAGGAGAGAGAAATATCAATCAGTTTCACACCCCTTACTGAGGATGTGCCTGCAACCAAGGTACATGCCCTTGACTGGAATTGAACCTGGGACCCTTCAGTCCATAGGCCAATGCTCTATCCACTGAGCCAAACCGGTCAGGGCTCCACAGGGAATTTTTTGTGCGTTGGCACACAAACTGTCTAATATAATTATTATAATATAAAAAACAAGTTCTGGTGAGGATGTAGAGAGAAAGGAACCCTAGTACACTGTTGTTAGGCATGCAGACTGGTACAACCACTATGGAAAACAGTATGGAGTTTCCTCAAAAAATTAAAAATGGAACTGCCATTTGACCCAGTGGTCCCAATTCCAGAAATATATCCTAAGATGCCTGAAACACCAATCAGAAAGAATATATGCACCTCTATGTTCATAGCAAGATAATTTACAATAGCTAAGATCTGAAAACAACCCAAGTGCCCACCAAGAGGTGAGTGGATCAAAAAGCTGTGGTTCTTTCACACCATGTTATACCCTTTGAGACAACTTGCAGGAACCTGGAGATTATGATGCTATGAAAATAAGCCAGAGAGCAAATATCACAAGATCTCAGTTATATGTGCAATCTGGTGAGCAGTATAATTTGAGAAAAAATCGATCCAGAGACATGGAAGCATGTAATAGACTGACAAATCTCAGAGGGAAGGGGGCAGGAAGAGGTTAACCAAAGTACTTATATTCATATATGCATAACCCATGGACACAGATAGTAGTGTGGTGAAGGCCTGGAGAGGGGGCTGGAATGGGGAGGGACGGGGCCATTGAGGGGAAAAGGGAGATCAGTAATACTTTCTATAATAAATGTAAATTTAAAGAGTAAATAAATAGATTAAGAATGGCAGCAGAGTAGGTGGATGCTACACAGACATGCTCCCAGGAACAAGCTGGAATTGCAACTGAAATATAGAAAGGCTTCCTGAATAATAAATGGAAAATTCACAGGAGAGAACCCTGATACCCAAGGACTGAAGGTGGAGACTGGTAGAATGGGAAGAGGCACAAAAGAGCTGGCTGGGCACCCACAGACAGCAACTGAAATCCTGGAGAGATATCTCAGCTGTGTGTGTGCGTGTGTGGAGGTGCCACTGAGAACTTTGGGATCTAATCCCCAAGCTGGGCTCCCCAGCAGAGAACACCAAATCTGAGAGTACCCACATAACATCTAGCTGTGAAAAGCAGTGGGGTGCTGTCTGCCAGGGAGCGGCAGCTGAAAGTTCAAGCACACTTTTGATGGGCCAACGCACAAAAATTCCCTGTGGAGCCATGACCGGTTCACAAGAGAAAAACAACAACAAACCTCCTTTAATTTGGCAAGTATTTCCAGAAGGTCACAAGAGACCCAATTGATAATAAAAAGTATTGCCCATAAAAACCTAAAAGTGAATGGTCTAAATAAAGATAAAAGAGAAAGAAGTTAAAAGGAAGTTAAAAGAGAGAGAAAGTGCCCTAACCGGTTTGGCTCAGTGAATAGAGCTGACTGAAGAGTTCCAGGTTTAGTTCAGGTCAAGGGCATGTACCTTGGTTGCGGGCACATCCCCAGTAGGGAGTGTGCAGGAGGCAGCTGATTGATGTTTCTCACTCATTGATGTTTCTAACTATCTCTCTCCCTTCCACTCTGTAAAAAATCAATAAAATATATTTTTAAAAAATTCCCCGTGGAGCTACCCAACTTGTGCTCTGGCAGATGGAGGATGAAGTGGACTGGAGCTGTGAGAGCAGAACCCAGGACTGGGGACATGGGGGATAGAGTACAGAAGGCAGACACCCCAAGTTTCCTGAGCTGAGTGATTCCCTCACACAGTGGAGGACATCTTTCCCACATACACAACTGCCTTGCCTGGGGGGAAGACAATCGACAAGACACACCTTATTGGAAAACACCTTTCCCTGAGGCCATTTAAGAGATTAAAAGTAACAATTAGCCTCCAAGCAGAAGCAACTGCCCCACCCTTTAAAAAACTCTTGCTACACCCAAGGACAATTGCCTGAGGGCAATACAAGTTGGAATCCTATTAGTCCTTAGACAGAGGCTGTCTCTGGATGCTTTGAGACTTTGCCTGATCCAATTAGTAAGAAACATCCTTTATCACTGTCCTGCACTAGAGATTGAGAGGTGTAGAGGATCTACCTAAAACATAGTCACAAACCCAAACAGACAACCAAAATGAGGAGAAAAAGAAACAACCCCCAACTGAAAGACCTAGAGAATTCTCCAGAAAAAGAGATAAATGAAGCAGAGATAACAAATTTATCTGAAACAGAGTTTAGAGTTATGATGGTAAACATGCTCAACAGTATGGGAAAAAGATATGGTAACTATGAAAAAAATAGTCTGAGATAAAGAATGACATAACACAAATGAAGAACACATTGGAAGGAATACATAGCAGATCAGGGGAAGCTGAGGGTCAAATCAGTGAATTAGAAGACAGAGTTCAAAATATCACTTAATCTGAGAACCAAAAAGAAAAAAACAATTAGAAAACAGGAGGACAGTTAAAGGGAACTGTGGGACAACGTGACATGTAACAATATTAGAATAGCAGGTGTGCCAGAAGAGGCAGAAAGGGAGAAAGGCACAAATTCTTTCTTTGCTTTTAAGAACTTAGAAACAAACATTTGCAGGTATTACAGATGTAAGGCTTTATAGGGCAACCCAATCTAAGCATGAACTCTAGAGTCACCGCCTGGGTTTCCCCAAATAAGAATAACCCAAACAGACTCCCACCCAGACACATCATAATTAAAATGCCAAAAATTAAAAACAAAGAGAGAATCTTGAAGGCACCAAGAGAAAAGAAAACTGTTACCTACAAAGGAGTTTCCATAAGGCTGACACCTAATTTCTCATCAGAAACTCTACAGGCCAGAAGGGAATGAGATGAAGTACTCAAGGTAATGGAAAGCAAGGATCTGAGACCAAGATTACTATATCCAGAAAGGCTATCATTCAAAAATAAATGGTCAAATAAAGAGCTTCACCCACACAAAAAGGCTAAAGGAGTTCATCACCAACAAGCCAGCGTTGCAAGAAATGCTAAAGTGATTGCTAAGGGATTACTGAGAAGATGAAACAGAGAGAGAAACCTATCCACACAGAATTAACTGGCAATAAATAAGTACCTCTCAATAATAACCCTAAATGTAAATGTAGTACATGCTCTAGTAAAAAGGCATAAGGTAGCTGAATGGACACAAAAACATGACCCAACTACATGCTGTCTATAGGACACCCACCTCAAAACAACAGACCCACGCAGGATAAAGGGGAAGAGATGGAAAAAATTTTTCCATGCAAATGGAAAAGAAAAAACATCTGGAGTAACAATACTCATATCTGACAAAATAGACTTTAAAATGAAGGCCATCACAAGAGACAACAAAGGTCATTACATAATACTAAAGGTATTGATCCAACAAGAGGATATAACCCTGGTAAACATATATAGGTGCACCTAAATATATAAAACACCTTCCAGAGGACTTTAACAAAGAGATTGACAATAATATAGTCATAATAGGAGACTTTAACACCTCTCTGACTTCACTGCCCAAATCTTCCAGACAAAAATTTAACAAGAACAGCTGAAACTGATTTGGCTCGAGAAACTAAGATGGCGGCAGAGATAAAC
>NW_006299604.1:0-353 GCF_000327345.1 Myotis davidii | reverse complement strand
CCTAAAAATATTTTTCCCAAAATCATGTTGTTATGTTGTTTTGTTTAACTTGTTCTTTTTTAAATCATGACACTGAAGTATATTATTAAAATTTGTATACGACTCAAATACAAAAAAAATATATTTAATGTAAAATCTTATGTAATAAAGGGGTAATATGCAAATCAACCCTCACTCCATCACATCATCAAAAGATGGCTGCCTAGGAAGTGGAGCTTTTGACACTGACTCGCATAGAAACTGACCAATCAGAACCTAATCTGGGAGAAGTGCGAAGGCAGAACCTAAGGTGTGGGTGAGGAGGGCTTTTAAGAGCAACTGCTGTTTGGTGTAAGGTATAAGAAAGCAGTTCA
>NW_006299603.1:2158276-2162528 GCF_000327345.1 Myotis davidii | reverse complement strand
GGTTCATCAATCTTGTTTACCCTTTCAAAGTACCAGCTCCTGTTTTCATTTATTCTTTTGTATTTTTTTAGTCTCTATGTAATTTATTTCTGCTCTATTTATTATATTATTTCCTTCTTACTTTATTATTATTATTATTACCTTCCTTCTACTTACTCTGAGCTTTTCTTGATGGTCTTTATTCAGTCCTTTAAGTAGTAGGGTTAAATAGTTTATCATTAATTTTTCTTGTGTTTTGAGGCAGGCCTGTAGTGCCATGAACTTCCCTCTCAGGGCTGCTTTTGCTGTGTCCAAGAGATTTTGTGTTGCTGTGTGAAACAAATTTTCATTTGTTTCTAAGAAGGTTTTTTTCTCTTTCTTTTTCTTCTTCTTTTTAAAAAATCTTCATTGTTGAGAATATTACAGATGTCTCCCTTTCCCCCCCTTTGCTTTCCTTCATCTGATCCCCGCCCTGCCCCACCTCAGAACTTCACCACCCTATTGAGATTTGTCAGTTTGAGGTTCGTTAGTCTGTTCCATGTTTCCATACCTCTGATTCTATTTTACTTACTAGTTTATTTTGTTCATTAGATTTTTTGTTTATTTATTTTGATTTTTAGAATCAATTGTTCATAAATATGTATTTATTGTCATTTCATTGTTCATATTTTTAACCTCCTCCTCCTCCTCCTCCTCTTCCTATTCTTAAATAATACCCAATACACCCTGACCACCAGAGGGCAGCTTCTGCATTGGACGTCTGCCCCCTGGTGGTCAGTGTGTGTCATAGTGATCAGTCTTTCCCAGTCCTTCTGCTGTTAGGGTCAGTTTCTATATTACCCGTTTACTATATAGGATAGAGGCCTGGTGCACGGGTGGGGGCTGGCTGGTTTGCCCTGAAGGGTGTACCTGATCAGGATGGGGGTCCTGCTCGGGTGCCTGGCCAGCCTGGGTGAGGGGCTGATCCCTTCTGGCCTGCAAAGTTTCTGTTGAGAAATCAGCTGACAGTCATATGGGCACTCCATGGTAGGTAATTAACAGCTCTTCTCTTGTTACTTTTAGGATTCTTTCTTTGTTTTTAACCCTTGGCATTTTAATTATGATGTGTCTTGATGTGGACCACTTTGGGTTCCTCTTGTTTGGGACTCATTGTGCTTCCTGAACTTGTAAGTCTATTTCTTTCACCAGGTAGAGGAAGTTTTCTGTCATTATTTCTTCAAATAGGTTTTTAATACCTTGCTCTCTTCTCCTTTGGCACCCCCATAATTCAAATGTTGGCGCACTTGAAGTTGTCCCAGAGGCTCCTTATACCATCTTCATATTTTTGGAATCTTTTTTCTTTTTGCTCTTCTGATTGTGCGTTTTTGCTTTCTCATATTCCAAATCTTAGATTTGATTCTCAGAATCCTCTATTCTACTGTTGAATAATTTACTGTTGTAAATTATTCTTTATTTCAGTTAGTGTATGCTTAATTTCTGACTGGTCCTTTCTCATGTCTTTGACATTCTCACTAAGGTCCTTGAAAGTCTCACTAAGTCCCTTGAAGCCTTCATGAAGATCCTTGAGTAACCTTATAACCATAGTATAGAGCTCTGTATCTAGTAGTTTGCTTGCTTCCATTTCTTTCATTTGTGACGTTTCTTTGTCTCTGCATTTTGGTTGTTTCCCTGTGTTTGTTTCTATGTATTAGGTAGAGCTACTGTGTCTCCTGGAATTGGTAGAGTGGCCTTGTGTAGTAGATGAAAGGTACGGCTCAGTGGCTCAGCCTCCCCAGTCACCTGAGCTGGGCACTCTAGGAGCATCACTGTGTGGGCTATGTGCACAGTCTTGTTCTAGTTGAGCCTTGATTGCTGTTGGTGTCACTGGAAGGAATTGACCTCCAGGAAAATTGGCTGTGAGGACCAGCAGTGGACTACAGTGGAAGAGCTGCTGTGCAGGAGACACTCCTATGGAGCTTGTTTCTGTGGGGCTTTGGTGCTCATCGAGTCTGACCCTTGAGTGTGTCCCTTGTGGATGTGTAGAGTTATAATCTGGTATGGTTTGAACCTTTCCACTGGGTGCCCTGGTTCTGGGGCTCCCAGGAAGATGAAAAGTCAGCCACGGTTTGGGGCCACCTGGCAGGAGCTATAGAGATATCTGCAGATGGCTGCTACTTGTATTGGGCTTATGAAGTGCCCAGGCAAAGCCCAGCTGTGAAGCAAGGCAGGCTGGTGCTAGTGCTGGGTCTTGGGCCTTTTTATTAATAGGTTTGGGGTACACTGATGCCAGCTGCTGCTTGTTTGAAAGATTTTAGCAAAGTCTGAAGCCTGAACAAGTACAGGCCATTCATATGGAAAAGCTGCTACAAACAGCTTGAGTGGGGCTGCAAATTGGATGGGGCGGGGTCTCAGGGAACCACTAGGGTGGTGTGGAAAGTGTGAGCCAGGCTAATGGAAACTCAGATATGGTTTCTAATTAGCTATGCAATGGGGGAGGTCCCAGCACAGGAACAGTGACCCCTGCAAGGATGCCCGCCCAGCATTCTTGCTGCAATGCCAGACAATCCAGTTCCTTCCCATATGTCCCTGGATCCCCCTAAGCTGCCTCCTAGTGCTGGAGCTCAGAGGAAGTGGGACCACATAGTTTGTGCTCTAGCTCTTTAAGGGGAACTGCTGGGTCTCCAGCAGCCTCTATGTCACTCAGCCACAATCCCCATTGGATTTTACAGCCTGAAGTTACAAGGACTTCTCTTCCCAGCTCTGGAATCCTGGGTTGGGGACCGGGTGTGGAGCTGGGACCCCTTTGCAGCAGAGATATCCCTCCTGATTAAAAAAAGGCACACGTTGGTGTTGGACCAGCCTGTTCCATGCTTCTGCCCCTCCTACCAGTCTCTGTGTGCACTTCTTTACTTCTCTAGTTGTAGGGCTTCCATTCAGCCAGCTTTCAGGTGGTTCTCAATGATGGGTGTTTTGTATTTTCGTTTTAATTGTGATGTGGTTGTGAGAGGCAGTGAGAACCAGTGTTTACCTATACTGTCATCTTGGTTCTCCTTTTTTCTTTCCTAATATAGCCCTATACAGCTATACATTTCCCTCTAAGCACTGTCTTAGCTGCCACCAATAAGTTTTGGCATGTTGTACTTTCATTTTCATTCATCTCAAAACATTTTCTAATTTCCTTTTTTATTTCTTTTTTGACCCCTTAAGTATTTAGGAACATGCTGTTTAATTTCTACATGTTTGTGAATTTCCCAAGTTTCTTTCTGTAAATGATTTTAATTTCTTTTTATTGTTGTCAGAGAAAATACTTTATATAATTTCAATCCTTTTAAGTTTATAGAGGTTTTATGTTCTAGCATATGATCTCTTCTAGAGAATCTTACATGTGCACTTGAGAAATCTGCATGTTTTTTGCTGTTGTTGGGTGGAGTATTCTATAGGTTCTATGGGTCTGGTTGGTTTATAGCGTTCAGGTTTTCTATTTCCTTGTTAATCATGTGCCTTATTATTTCATCTGTTGTGGAAAGTACAGTATTAAAGTCTCCAACTTTGTAGTTAATGGTCTATTTCTCCCTTTATTGCTGTATGTTTTTGATTTATGTATTTTAATGCTTTGTTATTAGGTACACATATGTCTATAATTGTTATAGCTTCCTAATGGGTTGGTCTTTTTATCATTAAAAAATGTTCCACTTTATCTCTGGTAACATCATTTTTATATATCATATTATAACTAGAGGCTTGTTGCATGAAGATGTTCGTGCAAATAGGCCTTCCCCTGGGTGCCGGCACTGGTTTTCCTCCAACACTGGGACCCAGGCCTTTGGTCCTGCCACAGCGGAGAAGCCAAGCCTTGAGGCTAGGCTTTTTTTTTTAATGAAATCTTTACTGTTCAGATTACAACAGTTGTTCCTCTTTTTCTCCCCCATAGCTCTCCTCCACCCAGTTCCCACCCCACCCTCTGCCCTTACCCCTCCCACTGTCCTCATCCATAGGTGTACGATTTTAATCCAGTCTCTTCCTGCACTCCCACACCCCTTTCCCCCCAAGAATTGTCAGTCCACTCCCTTTCTATGCCCCTGGTTCTATTATATTCACCAGTTTACTCTGTTCATCAGATTTTTTATTCACTTGATTTTTAGATTCACTTGTTGATAGATACGTATTTGTTCTTCATAATGTTTATCTTTATATTTTTCTTCTTCCTCTTCTTAAAGGATACCTTTCAGCATTTCATATAATACTGGTTTGGTGGTGATGAACTCCTTTAGCTTTTCTTATCAGTGAAGTTCTT
>NW_006299603.1:2154240-2156803 GCF_000327345.1 Myotis davidii | reverse complement strand
CAGTGATCCTCTGAGTCTCAGTGTGCTTTTCTCTTTCCTTCTAGTTGTAGAATTTCCACTCAGCCAGCCTTCCTGTGGTTCTGGATGATGTCTGTTTTGTCTTCTAGTTGTATTTTTGAAGTTGTTGTGGGAGGCAGCAATTTCCAGTGTTTACCTATGCCGCCATCTTGGTTTCTCCCGAGGCTAGGATTTTCCCCTCCAACCACACAGAGAAGCCAAGCCTCTTCAATCTTCAGTCTTCGCTCTGTACCTGCATATGCAAATTAACCGCCATCTTTGTTGGGTTAATTTGCATAGTTGCTCTGATTGGCTTTGTGGATGTAGCAGTGTGACACCAATTTGCATGTTTCTCTTTTATTAGTGTAGATATATTATAAGAATATATTTAAAATACATTTTTTATTTATTTTAGAGAGGAAGGGAATTAAACTGTGACCTCTTGGTTCATAGGTCAACACTCAACCATTGAGCCACCATGGTTTATTTTAAAGCCACCACATCATTTATTTTAAAGTCTATTTTTTTATAATATTAGTGTAGCCACACCTGTGATTGCTATTTGATGTTATATTTTTTCCATCTTTTTACTTTCAATCTATTTGTATCTTTGAATCAAAAATGTGTCTTCTGTGGACAACATATAATCCTGTTTTTATAAAATTTGACAATGTCTACCTTTTGATTGGATTATTTAATCCATTCAAAATTGGTGATATTATTGATATAGATGGATTTATGGCAGCTCTCTTATATTTTCTTTTTCTATATATCTCATATCTTTTTGTTCTTCTGTTACTCCTTTATTTTCTTTTGTAATCAGTGGATATTTTCTTTTGTAACAATTTAATTTCTTTAATTATTTTTGAACTTTTTTTGTTATTTCCTTAATGACTGCTCTTGGGCTTACATATACATCTTAACCAATCAAAATTGACTCATATATATACTAACTTAATTCCAATAAATATAGAAACTTTACTACTGTGTAGCTCTATTCCATTTTCCTCTTTTTATGATATTATTTTATACATAGACATGTTTATACATATTTTATACATGTTATAACTTACATAATTCTATGTCTTTTCAAGAAGCCTAGAGAAGAAAGAAGAACAAGTATATAATTATAACTTTTGTCATAATAGCCTTCTTATTTACCATTTCTGGTTCACTTCATTGGTTCCTGTGGCTTCAAGTTACCATCTGGACTCCCTTAGCCCACTCTCTTTTTTTGTGCTATTATTATATTGCATTTCTATGATAAAGGCCCAACTACACAATTATATATACACATATTGTTTTATACCATTGTATTTTATATTTATTTAGAGTAGAGAGGAAAAGCAATATGCATTTTTACTGCCTTTTATAGTTACCTTTACTGGTGTTCTTTGTGTGTGTGTGTTTTTTATGTATAATTGAATTACTCTCTAGGATCACTTCCTTCCAGCTTGAAGAACTTCCTTTGATATGTTTTGTAAGGTGGATTTCTAACAACAAATTATCTCAGTTTTGTGGAAGTCTGTTATGCCTTCATTTTTAAAAGAAAATTTTATTAGATACTAGAGGCCCAAGGCACGAATTTGTGCATGGGCGGGGTCCCTTGACCTGGCCAGCGATCCAGGCTGATCAGGGCTGTGGGAGGTTGGCCAGGGGGGAGGGGCTTCAGGAGGTTGGCTGCTGGGGGGAGGGACCATGGGAGGTTGGCTAGCCAGGGGGAGGAGCTGTGGAAGGTTCTGATTGGGGCCATTGGGGTTGGCTGGCTGCGGGGAGGGACCGTGGGAGATTGGCCAGCAGCGGGGGGTGAGGAACCATGGGAGGTTAGCCCAACTTGTGCCCTATCGGGGCTGATCGGGCTGGCCAGGGGGAGGGACTGTGGGAGGTTGGCTTTGGGAGCACACTGACTACCAGAGCAGCTCCTGCATTAAGCATCTTCCCCCTGGTGGTCAGTGCGCATCATAGCAACTGGTTGTTCGATTGTTTGGTTGCTTAGACTTATATATATATATATATATGGACTAGAGCCCTGGGTGGGGTCCCTAGGCCTGGCCGGTGATCGGGGCTGATTGAGGCCGTCTCACACAGTCCCAGTCGGGGCCAGTCGGGGCTGGCTGACCGGGGGGGAAGGACCGTGGCCAGCTGCGGGGAGGGACCACGGGAGGTTGGCTGGCCGCAGGAGGTTGGCTGTTGAACGCACTGACCACCCAGCTGGCTGGGGGAGGGACTGCAGGAGGTTGGCCAGCCACAGGAGGTTGGCTGTGGGAGCGCACTGACCACCAGGGTGCAGCTTCTGCATTGAGCGTCTGCTCCCTGGTGGTCAGTGTGTGTCATAGTTACAGGATGATTGTCTGGTCGTTAACAATCGCTTAGGCATTTATATATATACTAGAGGCCCGGTACACAAAAATTTGTGCACTTGGGGGGGGGGGATCCCTCAGCCCGGCCTGTGCCCTCTCGCAGTCTGGGACCCCTCGGGAGATAACACCCTGCTGGCTTAGGCCTGCTCCCAGGTGGCAGAGGGCAGGCCCAATCCCTAGGTGCAGCCCCTGGTCGGGCTCAGAGC
>NW_006299603.1:2150059-2153246 GCF_000327345.1 Myotis davidii | reverse complement strand
AGTGGCAGCTCAGAGGCCAGCAGCGGCAGGCGGGGAACGCTGGAGTCCTCCGTCACTGAAGCAAGCAAGCCTCATGTTCGCTTTAAGCTGCCTGGCTGCTGGCCGCCATCTTGGCTGGCAGTTAATTTGCATATCACCCTGATTAGCCAATGGGAAGGGTAGCGGTCATACACTAATTGCCATGTTTCTCTTTTATTAAATAGGATAGATAGAATTCTTGGTTGACAATATTTTTCTTTGAACACATTGACTATGTCATTCAAGTGCTTTCTGGTATCCATTGTTTCTGTTGAGATCAGCTATTAATTTACTGGGATTACCTTGTAGGTGATGGTTCATTTTTCTCTAGTTGCTTTAAAGATTTTTTTCTTTGTCTTTGTCTTTCAGCATTTTTTCTAGGATGTGTCTGCTGTGGATCTCTTTGTGTTTTTCCTACTTGTAGTTTATCCAGTTTTTCAAATGTGTAAAGTTTTTTTGTTTTGTTTTTTCAAATTTGGGGAAATTTTAGCCATTGTTTCTTCAAATATTTTTTGTTCTGCTTTCATTGTCTCCTGTCCTTCTGGCACTCTTATTACACATATGTTGGTGCACTTAATGGTATCCCACAATTCTATTAGCTCTGTTCATTTTCCTTCATTCTTTTTTTTTTCTTTTTGTTCTTCAGATTATATCATGTTTATTGGTCTACAAGTTCACTAATTCTTTCTTGGGCTAGTTCAAATATACTGGTAAGCCTACTATAGTGAATTTTTAATTTTAATCATTATACTTTTCTGCTCTAGCACTTCCATTTTATTCTTTTTAATCATTTATACCTCTTAATGATATTCTCTATTTCATTAGACATTGTCATCATACCTTCTTCACTTTAAACATGATTTAGTTTTGTTCTTTGAAGATATTTATGACTACTTTGAAGTCTTTGTTATATCAAGACACCTGGTCTTGTTCACAGGAAGTTTCTGTTGCCTGATTTTTTTCTCCATGTATGGGTCAGGCTTTCCTGTTTCTTTGTTTTGTTCTGTTTTTCTTCTTCTTCTTCTTCATGTTGTGATTTTTGTTGTTGTTGGAAACTAGGCATTTTAGGTAACATATGGTAGCATCTCCAGGTTCAGGTCTCCATCGATCCTCTTCCCCAGGACTTTGTTGTTTGTTGTTTATCTGCTTAATGAGTCACTGGGGGCATCAGTTTATCCCAGCAGAGCCGAAGCCTGTGTTGCTCCTGGAAGGCACAGCTTGAGCCTGCGCAGGCACCGGGGATAACAGCGATGCTGGCCTCTTTGGTTGTCTTTTCCTGCCCACACCAGATGTGCGGCTTCATTAATTGCTGACTGATTGCTCTGCTGTTTCTGACACGGCCCTGGGGCTTACAGTGCTGCATGGATTGATTAATTACACTTGGGCTCCTTTACAGGGATAATGTTGAAGTCAGTGTTTAAGATTTGTCCTGGTTGCAGGAGGCCTCTTAACTGTTTCATTTCCTGGTTCTCTCTGGTAAGCTGTGGTTTAGCTTACATTTCTAATAAATCTACCCCCTTTGTATTGTTTTCATCACACCATCCATTGTTTTTCAGCACACCTTCAGGCTTGAACATTCTTAACTCTCTGTTGAAAACAAACTCAGTTCTTTTTGGAAGAGCTTCAAAGTAGCCTCTCTCTCCCTCTGGGTAAAATCTCTGAGCTGAGAGAAGGAGCCGTGGCATGCTTCTCTCTGGGAGACGCCTGCTTTAGGGTCTTGGTGCTCCATAAGAAAAGAAGGGGAGCTGCAGTCTCTATTCTTGGCTTGCCTCTCTCTCTGCCTTACAAGCTAGCTGGGGCGAGCATCACCAGGGCCCCTGGATGCTCAGGGCACCACACCCAAGGGAGAGCCTCGGCCTCATGACCGGGGCCTGACAGAAGACAGGAGCCCCATCTCGTGGCCACACGCACCAGAACTTAGCCACTGCAATGGGCAGCACGGGTCAGAAGGAGAAATGCCGATGCCTGCCTCTCTGGGGAAGATGCCACAGGCCTCCAGTTGAGGGTGGGGGTGAGGTGCCTGTGTTCTTGGCTGCTCTGTCCGGAGTGGAGTTCCTGTCACTGAGCTCGAGTCCCTGAGGGAGGCAGCAGGTTGCCGTTCAGTTGCCACAGACTCTCGCTGTTCTTACTGGGTTTAAGTAGGTTTTTCTGAATAAATGTTTCTTCATTTTCTGTCTGCCCTTAGGACCATTTCCAGAGGCGTTAAATGGTCATTCTAAAATAATTTTTCACCACTTTCCATATAGCTCCTTATGTCATCGTGCCAGAGGTGGAATCTATGCTAGCATTTTTCTTTTTTACTCCAGATTAGAGAATCTTTAATTGTTAATAACCATGTTTCAAGTTTTCTGATTATTACATTTATAAACTTAAAATTATTTTCCCTTCCAAACACTAAGTATTCTGAAGCTAGGCAAACCTGAGGTTAGACAATACCTCTACCTCACTGGCTTCGTGAGAAAGCTGACTGTCTGTCATTCTGGGAGGCACTAGGCGTCCAGTCGCTACTCCTACAGGCGGCGGACTCCGGCCGCCCTGGGGCGTGGGCTCTGCCTCCCTCCTCTCTTGGAAGGAAGGTGAGCTGAGCAGAGCTGACGACGACTCTCACCCCAATTATCCGACCCCGTGTGTCATATTCCAAGCTGGACAGGACAACAGGCCGCCAGCTCCGCCTGGTGGAAGAGGCGAAGCCAGAGCTGGCGGCTCACTTCCTGGCAAGCTCCAGCACCTTCGTCACCATGGCCCCGATCCCGTCGTGGATGTGGTGGAGCGCCGTCTCACACATGAAGGCTGGGGTCGTGACCACCTTGTTTTTCTGGTCCACGTGAGCTTCGGTCACTCCCTCCACACAGCGCTTGGCCCCCATGGCTTTGATGGCTTCCGCGGCCCCGGCATACGGCCACTTGCCGCCTTCCTCCTGCTGGTGGCCACGGTGACCTGGACGCCAGGGAGCACTTTGGCCGCGAGGACAGGAGCGATGCAGCGGCCGAGGGGCTTCCCCGCCTCGTGGAAGTCCTTCAGGACGCGCTCCACGTGCTCGGGTTTCTGGCAGCTCAAAGCCCCCGGGAAAGGGGGCGGCATCATGGCCGGCTGCGCGTAGCGGGCCAGGTCAGTGATCTTGCCACGGGCGGTCCTCCTGACTCAGCCAGAACGTTCTGGTCTCGCTCTC
>NW_006299603.1:2149306-2149836 GCF_000327345.1 Myotis davidii | reverse complement strand
GCCGCCATGGCCGCGCGGGGACGGCGGGGTCAGAGGGTCACAACGCAGAGGAGACCCGCGCGGGAACCCGCTCCCATGCTGGCATTTTTGCTAAGTTCCTATCACGTGTGTTTCTAATGTGTTGCTGATGAAGTTTCTGAGTGTTGTATCCCTGGTCTCATTTCTCCCTTATGCTCTGTGGTTTTTAGTGTGAGGTTTTCATAGTATGGTAATTTTTAGAAACACGTATGTTAAATTAGAGGAGAATTGACTCTGGATTGGAAGTAAAAGGAGATAAAAGATGGACCACACATACTCGCCAACAGAAAGCTGCTGTGTCTACAATAATGCCAAGTAGACGTTCTGTTATGATGTATTACAAGAAATAAGTTACAAATATCACATATAACTAAAAGGGTCAACCCAACAGGATGATATGTTAATCTTTTTTTTTTCTTCTATATAGCTACCTAGAAAGCATGGTTCTTCCCTATTTACTATAATAAAAATACTTCACCCAATGATGTGAAAATTATCCAAGGATATAACCG
>NW_006299603.1:2137520-2146043 GCF_000327345.1 Myotis davidii | reverse complement strand
AGAGAGGAAGGGAGAGGGATAGAGAGTTAGAAACATCGACGAGAGAGAAACATCAATCAGCTGCCTCCTACACACCTCCTACTGGGGATGTGCCCGCAACCCAGGTACATGCCCTTGCCCTGACGAACCTGGGTTGTATGAGTTCCCTATAAATGTTGGAGATTAAGATATGTTAATCTTAAATATGCATGCTCCTCAGAACGTTTTTTAAAAAATATATTTTATTGATTTTTTTACAGAGAGGAAGGGAGAGGGATAGAGAGTTAGAAACATCGACGAGAGAGAAACATCAATCAGCTGCCTCCTACACACCTCCTACTGGGGATGTGCCTGCAACCCAGGTACATGCCCTTGACCTGAATCGAACCTGGGACCTTTCAGTCTGCAGGCTGACGCTCTATCCACTGAGCCAAACTGATCAGGGCTCCTCGTAATGTCTTATCACAATACATACAATTCATGAGAGGAACTGCCAAGCCGCATTGTGAAGGCCATGGACACAGACATGAGTAAGGGATGGTAGATATCTTTGTGATCTACCACATTACTAAAAGAAAAAACGAATAACAATGAAAAGCACTTGATTAACATGTTGGAAAGCAAAATACAAATCACTTTGTTAACCTATGGAACACAAATACATAAAAACGATAATATATATTCAAATTACATGAAGCAAAAATGAACCAAACTGAAAGGCAACTTGACAAACCCAAATTATAGTTAGAATTTTAATATACCCCTTTCAGTAGCTGACAAAATAAGAAAACACACAAACAAAAAGTTAAAGATACAGGAGATTTGGACAACACAACTGACCAACTGGAGTTAGAGGCCATGCGTAGTGCCACGCTGCACTAAGCAGTCTTTCCACGTATATTTTTTCAAGCATACATCAGACGTTTACCAAGATAGACCATATGTTGAGCCTAAAAGCAAATTTCATTGAATTTCATAGAACTGAACTCAGAATACATTCTCTTCACAGGCAAATTAAACTAGAAATAAAGGTAACTGAAAAATGCCCAAATATTTGTAAATTAAATAACATATTTCTAAATAACTCATAGTTCAAAACAGACATTCTATTCAAAATTAGAAAATGCTATGATCTGAATTATAATAAAGTATAGCAAATTAAGACTACAAAACATTATATATAGAAATGAAAGCTAAGTGGCTGGACATAGCATGTTCATGATTGAAAATAGTTAAGATGGTAATTCCTCCAAATACATTCAACATAATTCCAATCAAAGTTCTAGCAGATTTTTCATTTCTGAAAATGACCAAGCTTATTCTAAAACTAGGGGCCCGGTGCATGAAATTCGTGCACTGGGTGTGTGTGGGGGGGAGTGTCCCTCAGCCCAGCCTGCCCTCTCTCACATACTGGGAGCCCTCAGGCGTTGACCCCCATCACCCTCCAATCACAGGATCGGGACCCTCATTTCCCCCCATTACTGGTTCTGCCCCCAGGCCAGGCCTGATGCCTCTGGCCCAGGCATCGGACCCCCAGACCCCTCCGATTGCTGGCTCTGCCCCTTGCCCAGGCCTGATGCCTCAGCCAGAGGCATAGACCCCCATTACCCTCCCTTGACCAGGCCTGAGGCTTCCGGCAGAGGTGTCATGCCTGGGCAGAGGTGTCAGGCCTTGGCAGGGGACCCCCAGCTCCCCTCGGTTGCAGGCTCTGCCCCTGCCCAGGCCTAACACCTCTGGCCAAGGCATTAGGCCTGGGCAGGGAACTCCCAGCTCCCCGAGATCTCCCGCTCTGACCCTGCCCAGGCCTAAAACCTCTGGCTGAGGCATTAGGCCTGGGCAGGGGACCCCCAGCTCCCTGCGATCTCCTGCTCTGCCCCTGCCCAGGCCTAATGCCTCTGGCCGAGGTGTCCTGCCCGGGCAGCGGGGACCTGCAGCTGCAGCGGCCCCATGATCGTGGCCTCCACTTTAGGCCCAGGCAAGGGACCCCTAGCTCCCCGGACTGCCAGCTTCGACTGTGCCCAGCTCCCATCGCTGGCTCCACCCGTACTTCCTGCTATCACTGGCCAGGGTGGCAAAGGCGCCTGATTCTCTGATCATGTCTCTTAGCTCCCCCCTGGGTTTCTGATCACTGTCAGTGGCAGGGGGCTTCTTCCTGCTTTCCCTTTCGCCTCCCTGCATTGTGCCTACATATGCAAATTAACCGCCATCTTGTTGGCAGTTAACTGCCAGTCTTAGTTGGCAGTTAATTTGCATATAGCCCTGATTAGCCAATGAAAAGGGTAGCGTCGTACGCCAATTACCATTTTTCTCTTTTATTAGTGTAGATCAGTATGAAAATGCAAGGGGCCAATCAAAAGTTAGCTACTCTGGGAAAAGATGCATGAATTTCAACAATTAGCATTCCCAAATAGTAAATGTTATTATAAACCATGGTGGTTACAACTGTGTGGTGTAGAGACAAGAGCAGGCAAGTAGACAAATGAAACATAACAGTCCAGAAACAGACTCTTCCATGGAAGGTGACAAATGTACCTCGGCAATGCTGGGGGAAAGATGGGTTACTTCAGTAAATTATGCTGCCAATTAAATAACACTATGAAAAGGCGAATATGGAGATCTATCTTACATCATACACAGAAATCAGTTCTAGGTAAATTGTCAGTCTCACTATGCAAAGGGAAAGCTATCCCTGAGAAAAAAGGGTAGGAAAATATCATTATGACTTTGGAATAAGCAGAAACATTTTAGAACAGAACACAGAAAGGTTATGCACAAACGGAAAAGATTATAAGATGGACTATACTAAAAATCATAACTTCCATTTATAAGAGACAGCATTAAAATAATGCACAGAGCCCGGCCGGCATGGCTCTGTGGCTGAGCGTCAACCTATGAACCAGGAAGGCACGGTTCGATTCCTGGTCGGCGCACATGCCAGGCTGCGGGCTCAATCCCCAATAGGGGGCGTGCAGAAGGCAGCCCATTAGTGAATCTCTCTCATCATTGATGTTTCTCTCTCCCTTTCTCTCTGAAATCAGTAATAAAAATATATTTTAAAAAATAATAATGCAAAGACAAGTCAGTAAGTAGATGATTTTTGCAATGCATGCACCCATCAAAGGATTTGTCTACAGAATATGTAAGAAGTTCTACAGATTAACAGAGACAATCAAATAGAAAATAGGCCAAAGAATTGAACAGATACTCTAAAACTGGGAATACCCAAATAACCAATTATACAAATGCAAATTCAGTCAAAATGACAAATTTCCAGTATGACAAATTTTCCTTGTTACCAAAACAGCTATACAATTGGGCATCATATTGAAACAATGCTCCTCTGATATTGAACAACAAACCAGGTGATCCCTACGTATATTTCAGCTTTCTGGCTGGGTATGTCCTACACATTTTTTCAACTTTCTAGATCGTGGCCCAAGGACAGTAAACCCAAATAAAGCATGATGGGCCTGCTGAGTTGAAATCACAGACCTGAGCATTAGGAAGGCCAAAGCAGCTGGAACTTCTGGCACAGGGCATGGGCCAGTTTGAGTTACGCAGAAAGAGCCCTCCAGAATCTGAAAATGAGTCACATTTTCCCCCCGAGTGCTGGGTTATATTTTCCTTTGCACAAGGCAAAATTCAAGAGGCTGGGCAAAGGTCTACAGGCAGATCAATCCCAAGAATTCAAAAAGGGCTTGAAACAACAGTCAAATGCAGAGAACTTGTTGCACATCTGAGATGTTCCGTAGAAACCCTAAAAGAATAAAGCCTTAGAAGGAAGATTCTACATCTCCACAGAAGAGCTTAAAAGTAGGTGTTAAAAGAAGCAAGCTGCCGAAACCGGTTTGGCTCAGTGGATAGAGCGTCGGCTTGCGGACTGAGGGGTCCCAGGTTCGATTCCGGTCAAGGGCATGTACATGGGTTGCAGGCACATCCCCCAGTGAGGAGTGTGCAGGAGGCAGCTGATCGATGTTTCTCTCTCATCGATGTTTCTAACTCTCTATCTCTCTCCCTTCCTCTCTGTAAAAAAATCAATAAAAAAATACAAAAAAAAGAAAAAAAAAAGAAGCAAGCTGATCTGTAAGTAAGCTAACTCTTTGCCAAAACAAATATTAGTACCCTTTGAAGGAATATAACAAACCCAGATATTCATCAGTGTAATATAAAAAATGTCCCACATCCAATAAAAATTACTAGACATGAAAAGAAGCAGGCAAAAGTGACACAAAACCAAGAGAAAAACCAGGCACAGAAACAAAACCATAAACAAGAGAGATGATGAATTTAGCAGACAATGACTTTAGAGGAATTATAAGAAAATTGATTTAAAAAATGAGCATAGAAATGAAATACATATAAAAAGATCAAATGGAATCCTGGAGCTAAAAATTACAATATCAGAAATAAAAATTTCATTGGATTGGAAAAATTGGGCAGGTGTATGGAAAAAAAAAGAAAAGAAACTAGACCAGCAACTTACCCCATACACATGAATAAACTCAAAATGGATAAAATACTTAAATGTAACTCAAGAAACCATAAAAATCCTAGAAGAAAACATAGGCAGTAAAATCTCAGACATCTCTTGCAGCAATATTTTGGCCGATGTATCTCCTAGGGCAGTGGTCGGCAAACTCTTTTGAGAGCCAAATTTTTTAAACTTAAACTATATAGGTAGGTACATTGTTATTAATGTAATTAGGGTGCTCCTAAGCTGGCCTTTGCTAAAAACAGCCTCAGTCTGATTGAGGTACGTTCGCTGAGGTCGAACCCTTCCAACTCTCCCATCCACTCGTATTGTATACAGTGGGGCCTTCACTTACAAGTGTCTCTACTAACGAGTTTTTTGAGATACCAGCTGTCTCTTGGCTGATTTTTTTGCATTGAGTTGATAGAGTAATTTGAGTTTACAAGCTCCTTAGGGAGCTCCTTAATGAGCTTGGTCTTGGAACGAATTAAACTTGTAAGTCAAGGCCCCACTGTACTTGTTTCGTCTATCTCAGTAGTCAGCAAACTGCGGCTCTTTGGCCCCTTGAGTGTGGCTCTTCCACAAAATACCGACTTCTGCGCATGGACCACGAAGTTTCAATCGCACTGTATGTGCGCGCCCGCACGTGGTATTTTGTGGAAGAGCCACACTCACGGGGCCAAAGAGCCGCATGTGGCTTGCGAGCCGCAGTTTGCCAACCACTGTCTAGGCGGGCAAGGAAAATAAAGGAAAAAATAAACAAATGGAACTACATCAAACTTAAATATTTTTGCATAGCAAAAGAAACCATAAACAAAATTAAAAGAGAACCCACTGAATAGGAAAACATATTTATCAATGATACATCTGATAAGGGGTTAATTTCCAAAATATGTAAAGAATTTATATAACTCAACACCAGGAAAATAAACAACAATTTAAAAAGTGGGCAAAGGATCTGAGTAGACATTCCTCCAAAGAGGACATATAGATGGCCAACAGACATATGAAAAATGCTCAATGTTACTAAAAATTAGAGAGAATCAAATTAAAACCACAATGAGATACCACCTCACACCTGTCAGAATGGCTATCATCAATAAATCTACAAACAATTGCTGGCGAGGATGTGGGGAAAAGGGAACCCTAGTACACTGCTGGTGGGAATGCAGACTGGTGCAGCCACTGTGGAAAACAGTATAGAGTTTCCTCAAAAAGTTAAAAATGGAACTGCCTTTTGACCCAGTGATCCCACTTCTGCGAGTATATCCTAAGAATCTCGAAACACTAATTCGAAAGAATATATGTACCCCTGTGTTCATTGCAGTGTTATTTATAATAGCTAAGATCTGGAAACAGGCCAAGTGCCCATCAGTAGATGAGTGGATACAAATCCCTGGTATGTTTACACTGTGGAATACCATGTGGCTGTAAAAAAGAAGGAACTCTTACCTTTTGCAACAGCATGGATGGACCTGGAGAGCATTACGCTAAGTAAAAGAAGCCAGTTAGAGAAAGACAGATACCATATGATCGCACTTATGTGTGGAATCCAATGAACAAAATAAACTGACACAGCCCTAGCTGGTTTGGCTCTGTGGATAGAGCATCAGCCTGTGGACTGAAGGGTCCCAGGTTCGATTCCAGTCAAGGGCACTTGCCTGGGTTGTGGGCTCGACCCCCATTGGGGGGCATGAGGGAGGCAGCAAATCCATGATTCTCTCTCATCATTGATGTTTCTATCTCTTCTCTCTTCCTTCCTCTCTGAAATCAATAAAAATATATTTAAAAAAATAAACTGACACAGAGGCATGGATACATGGAACAGACTGACAGCTATCAGAAGGGCAGGGGAGAAGGGATTGGATGAAAGAAGGTGAAGGGCTTAACCAAAAAACATATACACAGAACCCACAGACACAGATAATAGTGTGGTGACAGCCAGAGGGAAAGGGGACTTGGGCGAGGTGCAGGTGAGCAAAGCCGGGAGGCTTGGGGACGGAAAGAGACTTTGCTCAGGGTGATGGGTGCACGGTGCGGTGTGCAGATACTTTGCTGAGTTGTACACTTGAGACCTGTATGGTTTTGCAAACCAGTGTCACCCCAATGAATTCAATAAAAAAATTTTAATTTAAAGAAAAGAAAATTTCATTGGAAGAGCTTAAGAACAGATTAGCAAAAAAATAATAATAATACAAAAACAAGAAACTTGAAAAATAGCAATGAAAACTACCCAATGGAAACACATGAGGGAAAAGGGCTAAAAGGAAAATACCAACCCAATTCAACAAATGAGCAAAGGCCTTGAATAGACATCTCTCCAAAGATGCACAAAGGCCAAGAAGCCCATGAAAATATGCTCAACATCACTAACCACTGCGGGAGTGCAAATCAAAACCACGAGCAGTACCCCTCACACTCTAGGCGGCTCCTATCAGAAGAAAGAAGAAAGCTAGTCTTGGTGAGGACGTGGAGCGACTGGAACCACGGTGCACTGCTGGTGGGAGTGTAAAATGGTGCAGTTGTTGTGGAAACTGGATGGAAGTTTCTTTAGAAATTAAAAATAGAATCACCATATAAGCTAGCAGTTCCTTTAGCTATATACCCAAAGGAATTTAAATCAGGAACTTGAAGAAATATTTGTACAACCATGTTCATAGCAGCATTATTCACAATAACCAAAAGGGAGAAGCAACTCACGTGCCCATCAACATCTGGATAAACAAAATGTGGTGTATACACACACAATGAAATGTTATGCAACCTTTACAAGGAAGGGAATTCTGCAATACACTACATGGATGAACACTGAGGAAGCTGTGCTAAGTGAAATAAGTCAATTATGAAACTACTAATACTGCATGATTCCACTTACATGATGTACCCGGAGTGGTCAGATTCATACAGGTGGAAAGTACAATGTTGGTTGCCAGTGACTGGGAGGAGGGAGAATGGCGGGTTATTGTTTAATGGGAACGGTGTCAGGATTGCGTGATGGCAAGAATTCTGGAGCTGGATGGCGGTGATGGCAGCACAACAATGTGAGTGTGCTCCATCCCACAGAACCGTGCTCTTAAAAATAGTTCAGATGGTACACTTTCTCTTGCGTGCATATTATTACAGTTTTTTTAAAAAGATAGAGCCCTAGCTGGTTTGGCTCAATGGACAGAGCGTTGGCCTATGGACTGAATGGTCCCCAGTTCGATTCTGGCCCAGGGCACATTCCTGGGTTACAGGCTTGATCCCCAGGAGGGGGTACGCAGGAGGCAGCCGATCAGTGATTCTCTCTCATCATTGATGTTTCTATCTCTCTCCCTCTCCCTTCCTCTCTAAAGTCAATAAAATATATTTAAAAAAATAAAAAAGATACAAAGGTTAAAAATAATGAAGAGAGCCTCAGGAAACTCTGGGACAATATTCTTGGAAGCAGAGTCCCAGAAGGAGAGAGAAATGAAGACTTTCAGACACACAAAAGCTAAAAGAATTCATCACTAGCAGACCCACACTAAAAGAAATGTTAAAAGAAGTCATCCTCCAGCCCTGGCTGGTTTGGCTCAGTGGATAGAGCGTCGACCTGTGGACTGAAGGGTCCTAGATTCAATTCTGGTCAAGGGCACATGCCAGGGTTGCAGGCTTGATCCCTAGTAGGGGGCCTGCCGATCAATGATTCTCTCTGATCTTTGATGTTTCTTGCTCTATCTCCCTTTCCTTCCTCTCTGAAATCAATAAAAATATATTTTTAAAAAAGAAGTCCTCCAGGCTGCAGAAAAATGATATCTGATGAAAATATGAGATCATCTGCCCTAGCTGGTTTGGCTCAGTGGATAGAGCATCGGGCTGTGGACCGAGAGGTCCCAGGTTTGATTCCGGCCAAGGGCATGTACCTTGGTTGCGGGTACATCCCCAGTAGGGGGTGTGAGGAGGCAGCTGATTGATGTTTCTCTCTCATTGATGTTTCAAACTCTCTATCCCCGTGGTTGGCAAACTGCGGCTTGCGAGCCACAGACGGCTCTTTGGCCCCTTGAGTGTGGCTTTTCCTAAGCCTTAGGCATACCCTAATTAAGTTAATAATA
>NW_006299603.1:2129509-2136132 GCF_000327345.1 Myotis davidii | reverse complement strand
AACATCCTTTCTAGTTCTTCTATAATTCATTCTCTCTCTCTCTCTCTCTCTCTCTCCCCCCCCACCAGAAAAAAACATTTTATTTGTTTCATAAAAGTGATTGAAATAAAATCCCCAAGTTATAAAGTAAATTTCCACCAAGAAAATGTTTAGTATTCATCTATATAATAAAAGCCTAAGCGACCATTATGGCAGAATGACTAGGATGACCAGTCACTATGATGCGCACTGACCACCCAGTGGCAAATGCTCAATGCAGGAGCTGCCCCCTGGTGGTCATTGTGCTCCCACAGGGGGAGTGCTGCTTAGCCAGAAGCTGGGCTCATGGCTGGCAGGTGCAGCAATAGTGGCAGGAGCCTCTCCTGCCCCTGCGGCAGTGCTAAGGAGCAGTGAGCCGAGTGGTAAGGAGCCTGCTGCTGTGGAGCAGTGAGCTGAGAGGTAAGGAGGGACAGGCAGGAGGTGAGGAGCAAGGGATCCTGGACTGTGAGAGGGATGTCTGACTGCCGGCTTAAGCCCGATCCCTGGGGATTGGGCCTAAGCTGTCAGTCGGACATCCCCTGAGGGGTCCCGGACTGCGAGGACTGTGAGGAGAAATAAAATTAATATCTGGGTGCATTAGAGGGAAACTACAGAAAAAAACAAAAGCAGAGAATACCTTAAAAGTAGTCAGAAGAAAAGTGGCAGTCAAACATTCCCCGAGAGGTCCCAGACTGCAAGAGGGCACAGGCCGGGCTGAAGGATCCCCCTTCCCCCCCAGTGCACGAATTTCATGCACTGGGCCTCTAGTAAATGATAAATATACAATATTTTATTATTAAAAATGTAAATGACTGCTGAGACAAAAATAATGGCAATGTATTGTGTGGCTTATGATATGTACAAGTGAAATGAATGGCGACAATAATTTACAAGCTGAGAGGGGAGAATGGAGGTAAACTATTGTAAGAGTTTCATATTATGCATGAAGTGGTATATTATTACTTAAGGGTGGCTATTATGAGTTAAAGATGTATACCACAAATGGTAAAGCAACCTCTAAAGTCAGAAAACAAAGAGTTTTAGCTAACAAGCCAACAAAGGAGATAAAATGAAGCCAATAAGAATACTAAAAAAAAAAAGAAAGAAAAAAAAAAGAAAAGAGGGAGAGGAAAAAGGGAACAAAAACAGGTGGGATGCCTGGCCCGTGTTGGTTAGTGGTTGAGCATCCACCTAGGAACCAGGAGGTCACGTTTGGATTCCTGGTCAGGGCAAATGCCCAGGTTGTGGGCTCCATCCCAGCAGGGGGCGTGCAAGAGACAGCAGATCAATGGTTCTCCTCATCATTGATGTTTCTCTTCCTCTCTGAAATCAATAAAAACATATTTTTTAAAAAGTATAGGTGGGATGTATAGTAATTTAATGAACAAACTGAACTAACAAGCAAAACAGAGACAGCCTCATTGAGCAAAAAGGAAAAAGAGAGAGAACCCATGGTCGCGGACAACAGTGTGGTGATTGCGGGGGGAGAGGGGGTGGGTGGAGGTGGAAGAGGGCATAGGGAGGGTAAACGTCGATGAAAATAAATCAATAAATAAATAGATTTTAAAAGACGGCAAATTTAAAACTGACCATGTCAATAATCACTTTGAGTGTAAGTGAATTAATCACCCAATTAAAAGGTAGAAATGGTCATGTTGAGTAAAAAAGCAAGACCCAACCAAATGCACACTTAAACACTCTTAAAATATAAAAACACAAATAGGTTAAAAGTAAAAAGCTGTAAAAACTTTTTACGTCATGCTAACACTAATCTATATTAATACTGGACAAAGTACAATCCACAACTGAAAAGTTCATAAATTGGACTTCATTAAAATTAGGAATTTGCTGTTCAAAAGACACTGTGAAGAGAATGAAAAGACAACTCACAGCCTGGGAGAAAATATTTGCAAACATTTCTGATAAAATACGTGTATCTAACCCTAGCTGGTTTGGTTCAGTGGATAGAGCATCAGCCCAGGGACTGAAGGGTCCTGGGTTCGATTCTGGTCAAAGGAACATACCTTGGTTGCAGGCTCGATCCCCAGCTCTCGTTGGGCATGTGCAGGAGGCAACCAATCCATGTGTCTCTCTGTGTGTTTCTCCCTGTCCCTTCCACTCTTTCTAAAAGTCAATGGAAAAATAGTGAGGATTAACAACAAAAAATAATTTGTAAAAAAAGGAATGTTTCCAGCCCGGCCAGAGTAGTTCAGTGGTTGAGCATTGACCTATGAACCAGGAGGTCATGGTTCGATTCCTGGTCAGGGCACATGCCCGGATTGCGGCTTGATCCCCAGTGTGGGTGGGGCATGCAGGAGGCAGCTGATCACTAATTCTCCCTCATCATTGATGTTTCTATCTCTCTCTCCCTCCCTCTACCTTCCTCGCTGAAATCAATAAAAATATATTTTTAAAATAAATAAATAAAGGAACATTTTTTAAAAAAGATTGTATCTAGAATATATAAAGAATCCTAAAAACTCAGAATTAAGAAAACAAACTACCTCATTTAAAAAAAATCAATTGTTATTTTTATATACAAAGAGCAATCAATTAGAAAAACAAGGTATCAGCACACAATTTTTTAATAGCATAAGAATATTAAATACCTAGGAATTAATCTAACAAAAAAATGTCCAAGAACTCTACACAAAAAACAATAAAACATTATAAATGGAGATTATAAGAATAATCTTAAAAATTGAGAGATATCCCATGTTTATGGAAGGAAAGTCAGTTTTCCTCAAATTGGTCATAGATTTATTATAACCCCAATCAAATCTCAGCATATCCCATGTGGATGGAAACTCATGAGGTCAGTTTAAAATTTAAATGGAGCCCTGACTGGTTTGGCTCAGTGGATAGAGCGTCAGCCTGCGGACTCAGGGGTCCCAGGTTCGATTCCAGTCAGGGGCATGTACCTTGGTTGCGGGCACATCCCCAGTAGGGGGTGTGCAGGAGGCACCTGTTTCTCTCCCATCAATGTTTCTAATTCTCTATCTCTCTCCCTTCCTCTCTGTAAAAAACCAATAAAATATATTAAAAAAAATATCTTCATGACATCAAGATAAAGATGTCTTTGAAAGGATACAGACAGCACCACCCACAAGGAAAATAACTCAGAAGGTTTCTGTATTGAAACTAAGATCTTCTGTCCACCCCCCCCCCCCCCCCCAAAAAAATGGTTACTATTAAGAGAATGAAAAGGAAGATTCTGAACGGAGAGGCGATTTGTAGCACATGTGGTCACACGTGGTCAAGTGTGTCCTCCAAAGATGGCCTCAACAATACTTCCCATTTCACACGCTTTTCTGCGTGTGACCTTCCCTCTCCCGCTCCAAGAATTGGGGAGGATGACCCCCAGGCAGGCTGTGACTACTATGAAATCATGTTCTACATGAGGGAAGCCAGTTCAACACCCTGAGATTGGCATCCTGGAAAGGCCATGGGTGGGTTTGTCCATTGACAGCCCCAGCCAATCTCCATATAAGTTCAGCATCAACTGCTGGCCATGCCACCCAGCCCAGCCCTCCAAGAACTGACAACTGTGTGAGAGGCCCCAAGAGAGAATTCCTGACTCTCACAAGTATAAACAAAACCAAAAACATTGCTGTTTTACACCACCACATTTTGGAGTAATTTGTTACACAGCAATAATAATCAGAACTGGCAAGGACTCATATATATACTAATAATAGAGGAATATGCAAATTGGCCAGGACACCATCATGTAATGACCAATCAGGATGGTGGTGGGACTGCTGTGGAGAGCTCTCAGCACATCTGTGTCGGGGTTCGAAGGGCGCGGAGAGGAAGGGAAAGCAGATAGGCAGTTAGGACGATCATGCCAGGAGGGGAGTGCAGTTAGGGCCATAAGGCCGGCAGGGGAGCAGTTAGGGGCATCAGGCAGGCAGGCAGATGAGCGGTTAGGAGCCAGTGGTTCCGGATTGTGAGAGGGATCCCGGATTGGAGAGGGTGCAGGCCCGGCTGAAGAACCCTACCCCCTACCCCCCTGCACAGAATTTCGTGCACCAGGTCTCTAGTCCAAAATATAAAACGAACTCCTACAAACTAATAAGAAAAAGACAATGGGTGGTAGTAAGGAGCAAAAGACTTGAAATCCAATGGTCAATTATAAAAATGTGCTCAATCTCAGCAGTAATTAAGGAAAAGCCAGTGGAAACCATAATGCAATGGATCCCACTAGAATGGCTAGATTTTTAAAATAAAAACTGACAGTGCTGTGTTAGTGACGATGGAGAGCACCGGGAACTAGTGGCTGCTATGGAGTGCAAAGTGGTACAATGAATGAAAAACAGTTGTCACCGTCTACGAAGTGGAAGGTCACATTCTGTGACCTAGCAGTGTCACTCCTAGACGCATACCCTGGAGCACAGGGTACAAGTACACGAAGAAACCTATACAGGAGCGCTCGTGCCTGCCCGGTGCCGTCCGTGGTTAGAGTGTCAGCGTGTGCACCAAAGGGATCGCTTCCCGGTCAAGGGCACACACCTGGGCTGTGCAGGAGGCAACCAGTTGTGCCTCTCTCACATTGATGCTTCTCTCTCTCTCCCTCCCCACTCCCACTCTGAACAGCAATGGAAAAAATATCTTCAGGTGAGGTTAATGAATAAAACAAAACAAAAAAAGAAGAGTGTTTATAACAGGAAAAGTTGAAAACTGGTACAGCCCAACTTCCCTTACAGTTCAGTACATAGACAAATAGTTTCACACGGTGGAAAACTGCACCAATGAAAATGAGCAAAATAAAGGGCAGCAGAGCAGCACACGTGAATTTCAGAAAAGATGCCGAGCAAAAGAATATATGTGAAAGGAACCCATTTAAATAAGATTTTAAAACAAACAAACGTGTACTTGGGTCATAAGATGACAAAAGCTGGGGGATGGTAAAGGCAGGGTTTGAGGACTGGGGAGGAGTTTGTGGTGGAAAAGGGGGGCTTCTGATATTCTGGTGCCATTCTGTACCCCTTGATCTGGGGTGGATCATGGGTGTGTGCTTTAAATTGTATATTTGTAATACGTTAGTATGTACTTTCCATGTGTGTTACCTCTCACAAGAATATTTCTTAACTTGAAAACTAAAGAATATTGGAAGAAAATCAATATATGGGTGAAAAAAACCTAACTTCATTTACTATTTGATTGCCTAGTTTCCTCCACGTTGTTTATTAAATCAGCAAAACTAATCCCATTGATTTGCGATTCCAACTTCATAAAATATTCACTTCTTTTTTAAAATATATTTTTATTGATTTCAGAGAGGAAGGGAGAGGGAGAGATAGAAACATCAATGATTATCCACTGCTTCCTGCACGCCCCACCCTGGGATTGAGCCTGCAACTGGGACAGTGAGTGCAGTGAGCTCCCCACCCTCCGGTGGGCGCGGCTGACCAGGATTCCAACCGTGACCTCCTGGTTCATGGGTCCATGCTCAACCACTGAACCTATGCCGCAAGCAGGGCATGTACTCAATTCTTAGTCACACTTGTTATCAACAGCCTGGTCTTTGTCTTTGGCTAGGATGAACAGATGGGGGAGGGGTGGGGAAAGTGTGAATGAAGTAGAACAAAAGCAGACGGAGATAGTCATCGTCATGGGACATTTATTTATTTATGAGAGGCCCGGTGCACGAAATTTGTGCACAGTTCTGGCCAGCGATTAGGGCTGATCTCTGGGGCAACTGGTGGGGTGATGGGGAGGTCCTTGCTGGCACCCACCTTGGCTGGCCTGGGGCCTGCAGGCTGGGGGCAGCTCCTGCATTGACACCCTGGTGGTCAGTGTGCATCATAGCCACCAGTCCTTCTGCTGGTTCTGTCGATTTGCATATTAGCCTTTTATTATATAGGATTTATTTATTGGTTAATCTTCACCGGAGGATATTGTCCCATTGATTTCCAGAGAGAGTGGGAGAGAAGTGGGGGCTGGGGGGAGAGAGAGAGAGATAGAGAGAGAGAGAGAGAGAGGTGTGAGAGACACATCGATTGATTGCCTCCTGCTCATGCCAGCACCCAGGCGGGAATTGAGCCTGCAATGCGGGTACTACCCCTGACCAGGAATGGAACCCTTGACCCTTCTGTGTGTTGGCCAACGCTCTAACTAGTGAGCAACACCGGCCAGGGTGGGGCTTATTTTAAATAGGAAAATTCTAGAGACAACTGAAAAGAGAAAGGAAGTCATTGGGAGGGTTGCCAAGTCAGGGGGTTAAGTATCACCTGATAAAAGAATGAGCTCAGAGCAAAACTATTTAGGGGAGACCGACCTAGGAGCGGGCGGTGCCTGAAGGGTGGGGTGCACTACCCGGGATGCCTGGCCGCGCGGTACGCACAGCGGCCGTCTGCACCATGTAGGTGGCAAGATAAAGCCTGAGGAATGTTCCCCAACATTTGACACAGAGCTATGTTTAAGTTATATTATTGCTTTTTTTATTTCCTTAAATGTAGCATTTACTGATGGGAGGAAATTAAAGAAAAACGCGCGCTGCCACAGTTTGTCCTGCCCTGGCTGCTGGGCTCCATTCGGGCGGGAGCGCACAGCTCAGGCCGGTGGTACCTGCTCTCCGCCCGGGGCTTGGCCGAGGGGCACCC
>NW_006299603.1:2127336-2128633 GCF_000327345.1 Myotis davidii | reverse complement strand
GCGAGGAGGGCAGAGGGGGCTTGGATGGAGTGTCAGGGATCGGAGGAGCTGGGAGGAGCTGGGATTCCACACGAGACCTGGTGACCCAGGAAACCAGAGGGCAGCCCTGGGTCCCAGAGGCTGGGGAGGAGTGCGGGAGGCCTGAGGGGAGAGACGGTGAGCTCACCTTCTTGGAAAACTGTGGGCAATAGATACTGGCTTGTATGCTTCGTCTCTTAAGCCTCACCGGGGAGTGTTAGACGCATTTCTTAGACGGGGGCGCTTAGACACGGACGTGTAGCCTCTCTGCAGTCCCCAGGAAGCCATAGTAAAGGAGGGAGTCAGCCAGGCCTTTGGGAGCAGAGCCTGACGGGCTGAGGCCGGTGTGGGGAGCCCAGAGAGGCCGGAGGAGGGCGTCTGTCTGGGCCTCACGCTGCACCAGCCTGAGCTGGTCCCGCCTCGCCTGGGCTCTCCTCACCCCTGCACCCAGCCCAGGGCCAGGCCCTCAGGTGTTTGTGGAGTGGCTGAGTGAGTGCAGGGGGAGAAGTGCACAGTCCCTGGTTGGACCGAGTGGGTGGGAGGCCGCCTTGAGGAGACATCTGGCAGGCAGCTGGGAATGGTGAATGAGAGGCTGGGCTGGGAGCTAACGGGGAGCAGAGGAGAGGGCCCAGGATGGGCGCCCGCTCACAGGGGGCCCGAGAGGGAGAGGCATCCTGGGAGATGGGACGCTGCAGGGCGTGAGCACCAGGAGAGGCTGGTGTCCCGCTGGCTCCGGAGGGAGGAGGGAGAGCGGTGAGGCCCGTCCTGCGGGGAGGATAGCGGGGCAGTTTTGGCAGTGACAGGGAGGAGAGCGATGTTAGCTGCTGGAGGGGGTGCCCAGGCTGGATCGGAGCTCGGCTGGTTGGAAGACGCCCACGGAGAGTAGAGGAGACCATTGCTGGCTCCTGAGCCCGGCTCCTGCCCCAGCCGCTGCTGTGGGGAGGACCGAGCCTGCTGGGGGGTGAGGGGGGGGGGCGCTGGAGCAGAAGCACAGACACTTGAGTTAGTGTCGGCCCAGCCGGAGTGGGCAGCCAGGGGCCGGCAGGTGAGAAGCCTCGGGACCCTGAAGCTGACCCCTCCGAGGTGCGCTCTTATCCTAGTCCCAAGCCCTGCCCTGCTCTCCCTGTAAGCCAGTCGCTTATGGCCTGGGCGCCTCTCTCCCTCTCCCTGCGCCAGTGCGGCAGTGCTTGGGCTGGCGAGGCCTGTGGGCAGTGCTTGGGCTGGCGGGGCCTGAGGGCAGTGCTTGGGCTGGCGGGGGCCTGAGGGCTGTGTGACGGGC
>NW_006299603.1:2125987-2127168 GCF_000327345.1 Myotis davidii | reverse complement strand
GGGTGTCGGGGCCTGAGGGCAGTGCTTGGGCTGGCGGGGCCTGAGGGCAGTGCTTGGGCTGGCGGGGCCTGAGGGCAGTGCAACGGGCTGGATTTCACAGCCTGGCGTCTCGGTCCAGTTTCCAAAACGTTGCTCTGGCAGGGTCCCTGTCGGGGGGCAGGTGGCAGAGGTCGGCCCAAGAGGCTTCTCTCGGGGGCTCAGTCTAGAGAGGCTGTCTGCCCCTCTGGACAGTGGGCAGTCAGCTCGGGGACATGCAGAGGAAGCAGGTGGCAGTCGGGCAGCTGTGGTGGCCCTGCTGTGAGCTGAGTGGCACTGGGCGTCCCCGCTCCCCCGTCCCAGCTCCTCAGCCTGAGCCGGACCCATGTGCTCGGGACAGAGAGGGGATGGGGCAGGGGTGGAGGATGGGGCAGGGGTGGGGGATGGGGCAGGCAGGGTGTGGCCTGGCCCACTGGCCCCGCTCAGCGCTCCGGGACATGGAGGTAGGATGTAGGTGCTCCCGCTCCGGGACATGGAGGTAGGATGTAGGGGTGGCTCACCAGCCTGGGGTCAGTGTGGCTGAAGGGTCCTGGCTCCCAGAGCACAGTGGCGTGAGGTGTCACAGGAGAGGGGCCAGCTCCAGGCTGTGCCGCCCACACCCGGCCCCAGGCTGTGCCTTCCCGACCAGAGAAGGCAGCTGTGGTTCTGTGTCACCAGCTGTGGTGCTCACGGGGACCCGGGGGGCCTTGGACCTGGACCCGTCCTGCAGGGATTTCCTGGGTGCCAGACCGGCAGGAACACAGAGGTGGCATCAGACGTCTGGCACAGGGACCGAGGTGCTCAGTGACCCCACGGAGGCCCAGCTGGCGGCGGTGGCTACACAGGAGGCAGCGACACTTACAGCCCAGAGCTTCCGGGAGGGTCTGCAAACTCAGGACGGGATTCCAGGCAGCGCATGGAACCCCCTCAACCCAGAGCCGGGAAAGCCCAGCCAGTGTACGGGGTTGCCTGGGTGGTTCGATGTGGCTGGGGTCTGGGGTTGGAGGGGGACAGGCCAGGTGGGGGTGACAGGAGCCAGCAGCACCTGTGGAGGGGGTGGTTCTGAGCGGGGAGCCACCTGGCCGGGGTCCATGGAGGCATCGCCAGAGGCACGGACCAGATGGAGCCCTGGCAAGGCGTGAGAACAGAACCCAGGGGGCGCCCCG
>NW_006299603.1:2123146-2125697 GCF_000327345.1 Myotis davidii | reverse complement strand
GCCAGGCTCTGGCTTCTGCAGCAGATGGGGCCCCTGGAGGAGGATCGATGCGGGGAGAGGTGAGGCACCCCCCTGGAGGCAGGTCCTCTGGGTGGAGGTGGCCAGCAGGACTTCCCGGGTCTGGGCAGGCGAGGAGAGAGGAACGTTGGGAGCGCTTGAGGAGGTGGGGCTGAGGGCAGTCAGGGGGCCCAGGGCCCTGGCTCCCACCCCTCCTGCGTGTCTGGGTGTTTCCTCCACGTGGCGGATTCCTGTGCCCGCAGCCCTCTGAGACGCCCCTTGGAGAGGGGTGGGCAGGGCGAGGGTCTGGAAAGCCGCTCACACTCCCTGCACCGACCTCTGAGCAGGACCTTGCCAATGTGTCGGGGCTGGAGCCAGGGATTCCTGAGTTTCGATCCTTTTCAGACACTGGCTTCCTCTGGGATCTGGGTTTTCCGGTCAGGCCCGAGGCGGGAGTCTGGGAGAGGAAGGTGCGGGTCTGCATCGCGCTGTGGCTGAGGCTGGGCGGCCGGACCACAGGCGCTCCCCGCCCGGGCCAGGCCGGGAGTGGGGGCCCCTCCAGCAGGCGCAGGTCAGGGTGGTGAGTGGGGGACCCGCCACGTGGCCAGCGAGGTCAGCAGGGGTTCATGGGAAAGGACTTGTCGGCCGCAGGAGAGGACATCCTGCCTGCATTTCCCTCTTCCTGCGGCAGAGCCCATGGCCCGATTTAGCAGGGGCCACCTCGGAGGCAGCTGGGCAGCCTGATAACACCGCCTGCCCTGACCCCGGGCAGGGCCACTGCCCAGCACAGCTGGCTGCACCCACAGCTGTGCTGAGCTGGGAGCCCGCATGTGCCAGGTCCTTCCTCCCTACACCCCTCTCCTGGGGTTCTCAGGCCGCCCCCACTCCCACTCGGCCTCACCACTCCCTGCTTCCCGAACTTGCCTCAGCGGCTGCCTCTCCATTGATCGGAGCATCCTCCCCGCACACCAGGCCTGTGAGTGGGACCCTCAGGGCACATACAAGAATCAACCAGTGAATGCACAAGCAGCGGAACAGCAAAACCTCTCTCTCTCTCATCAATAAATTTAAAAATGAGTTTAAAGCAGAACCCTGAGCCTTCAGTGGCCCCCAGTCCAGCTTCCTGGGGGTGGTAGAGGTCCCCATAGCAAACCTAGCCCCAGGCCCACCTAGCACTCCCCCAGCCCCGGCGCTGCCCTTCACCCCGCCTTCCAGAGGCTGCAGAGGGAGAACTCCAGGCCTGCCCTGCCCGGGTGCTGCTTCGAGTGGGAGGGGCCTACGGAGGGGGGGCGCTTCATCCCCACTGCTGGGCCCTGAGAGCCCAGAACCCAGGCCTTCAAGCGGGCCTGGGGGAAGCTCTTATCCTCACTCAACCTAAAGCTCTGTCCTCAGAGCCACTGGCACTTAACCCGATGGAGATAGTTCGTATTAAGCAGGAGCTCAAGGGCCCGGGCGCACCTTCACACTTGGACTCCGGTTAATCAGTTTGCTCTACACCAGTGGTTCTCCACCTTCTGGCCCTTTAAATACAGCTCCTCATGTTGTGACCCAACCATAAAATTATTTTCGTTGCTGCTTCATAACTGTAATGTTGCTACTGTGATGAATCGTCATGTAAATATCTGATCTGCAGGATGGTCTTAGGCGACCCCTGTGAAAGGGTCGTTCGACCGCCAAAGGGGTCGCCACCCACAGGTTGAGAACCGCTGCTCTACACGGTGGTGTGCAAAGGTTGTAACCTTGTGACGTAGGCTTCTGTGCCCATTTTGGAGGCTAGGAAATGAAGGCGGGAGGGTGAAGGGGCCACTAGATGCTCGAGCAGCTTCAGGAGGTGACAGGTGTCTGGCCCAGGTGGCACGGGGGCCAAGGGGGTAGAAGGGGCGGGCGGGCAGGCGGGCACGTTCCCCGGGGAAGGCTCCAGAGAGGAGGGTGTGTGGATCCTAAATGTCTGACCACCTTGGGGACATTTTCACCTCCTTCCCCAGAGACCTCTCAAAAGGCCGCTCCACACAGACGCGTCTTCTCCCAGGTCCGCGCCTCAGAGCAGGACACCTCACCCCCATCCCTCACCTCTACACCTGCCACACTGTGTGCTGTCCCTCTGTCCCCGAGAGCCTCCAGCCGGTCAGGGGCCATCACTGCCGGGCTGACACCATGGAAAGGCCCTCCTGGGAAGTCAGTGCAGTGAGCCGGTCCGAGGCTGGGGCTGGGGCTGTGGAGCTGTGCAGGGGCCCCTGGGAGGCATCTCAGCCTGTGATTCTGGGGCTGGAGTGGGCACCAGGCACCAGGCAGGTATTGGCGTTCGATGGAGGGTCATGGGAGGAGCTCAGGTTCTGCCCCCAACACCGGGGAAGCAGGGAACGGTCTTAGGCAGGAGAGGGACTTGTGTTCTAGAAAGATCCTCTGACCACTTAGGTCTCAGGTGAGGGGAGACACTGGTGTGTTGAGTCTGGGGAGGGGCAGGGAGGCTGGCCAGAGGCAGGGGCTTGGGAGGGGCAGCCTGGAATGTCTAGAGCTGAGTGCAAAGCACTTTCCCAGGGTGGCAGGGAGGAGA
>NW_006299603.1:2121345-2122626 GCF_000327345.1 Myotis davidii | reverse complement strand
GGTGGTGTGCAAAGGTTGTAACCTTGTGACGTAGGCTTCTGTGCCCATTTTGGAGGCTAGGAAATGAAGGCGGGAGGGTGAAGGGGCCACTAGATGCTCGAGCAGCTTCAGGAGGTGACAGGTGTCTGGCGGGCGTGCAGGCGGGTGTCCTGTTCCCCGGGAAAGGCTCCAGAGAGGAGGGTGTGTGGATCCTAAATGTCTGACCACCTTGGGGACATTTTCACCTCCTTCCCCAGAGACCTCTCAAAAGGCCGCTCCACACAGACGCGTCTTCTCCCAGGTCCGCGCCTCAGAGCAGGACACCTCACCCCCATCCCTCACCTCTACACCTGCCACACTGTGTGCTGTCCCTCTGTCCCCGAGAGCCTCCAGCCGGTCAGGGGCCATCACTGCCGGGCTGACACCATGGAAAGGCCCTCCTGGGAAGTCAGTGCAGTGAGCCGGTCCGAGGCTGGGGCTGGGGCTGTGGAGCTGTGCAGGGGCCCCTGGGAGGCATCTCAGCCTGTGATTCTGGGGCTGGAGTGGGCAGGCACCAGGCGGCAGGTATTGGCGTTCGATGGAGGGTCATGGGAGGAGCTCAGGTTCTGCCCCCAACACCGGGGAAGCAGGGAACGGTCTTAGGCAGGAGAGGGACTTGTGTTCTAGAAAGATCCTCTGACCACTTAGGTCTCAGGTTAGGGGAGACACTGGTGTGTTGAGTCTGGGGAGGGGCAGGGAGGCTGGCCAGAGGCAGGGGCTTGGGAGGGGCAGCCTGGAATGTCTAGAGCTGAGTGCAAAGCACTTTGCCAGGGTGGCAGGGAGGAGAGGGGAAGCCTGGTGTTCCCAGCCTCCGCCTTTGATGCTGGACCTGAGAATGGACGTGACTTGGCAACCAATGGCTGTGGGGGCGGATAGCGTCCGAGTGCCTGTCACAGGAGGGAGCGCAGCGTTTCCGGGTGAGGACGAAGGATGAGCCGTGGGGTGTCGGGTGAAGGCCTTTACATTTCGTAAACTGCAGAAATGCAAGCAGTGCAGCCCCGTGTGGAGGAAATAGTAGCTTCCGTTATCCTGTCCCCAAAGGTAATCTCTGACTAGCAAGGCGCTCGATGGAGGGTCACGGGAGGAGCTCAGGTTCTGCCCCCAACGCCGGGGAAGCAGGGAACGGTCTTAGGCAGGAGAGGGACTTGTGTTCTAGAAAGATCCTCTGACCACTTAGGTCTCAGGTTAGGGGAGACACTGGTGTGTTGAGTCAGGGGAGGGACAGGGAGGCTGGCCAGAGGCGGGGGGCAGTGGGGGGAGCTG
>NW_006299603.1:2113414-2121184 GCF_000327345.1 Myotis davidii | reverse complement strand
TTAGAGGGCCGGGTGCTTGGAGGCCAGCCCGCGGAAAGTGCTAACACACGGTTGCTGTTATTGTCGTGACAGGATGTATTGGGGGTAAGCAGAATTAGGGGTCAGAGTGTGGAGCATTTTAAAATGACTGTGAGGCCTGTTGGCTCACACCCTTGCCAGTGCTGGGAGTTCTCCGTCCTTTTAACACTTGCTCATGGTGGGGTGGGGGGACGACGCAGGGAGTGAGGGGTGCACAGCGTGTGATCTGGTCAGCGTCTGAGGGCTGAGGGGCAATCAGCAGAAGACCTACGAGGAGCAGGGCCCCCCAGGACTGGAGCTCAGCAGAGCTGTGGGGGATAGCAGGGAGCTCAGAGGTGGCCTCGAAGCCCCGGGGGTGGGCTACCTCTAGAAGGAGGGAGCACATGAGTGAGAAGAGTAGGGCCCTGAGGCTGGCCCTGTGACCTGGGCCTCATCTCTCTACTGTATGGCCCTCTGGCCTTTGCACTGGTCCCTCTGTCCTGTGTGTCCTTTTCCTGGCCAGCAAACTCCTACTCAGTCTACAAAGCCCATTTAAGCCCATTGAACACGCCTCCCACCAGCAAGGTGTTCTATGGAGCCTCCTCCCCAGATGCTGTGACCATGGCACAGGGTCCCAGTGCGATGCAAAGCTGTGACGGCAGAGCGTACAGCAGGCAGCAACGAAGCAGGGCTTCATGCGCATGCACAAGTGACTGTCCTTACGATGGCTCTTACTGTGTATCATGTTATTTGTGGTCTGTGGTTCCCAATAATTTGATGAACCATTCGAATTTCACAAGTGAGAAGACTGGGGCTTGGAGGAAGTGACCTGTCCACGTCCACACGGCCAGAGAGTGGCTTTGTGGTGCACGCAGCCAGGTTCACGGGGTCCCTCCTAACCCAGCCATCAGCCCGGCAGGGTCAAGGGTAGAGGGACTAGTGGCCTATTGACCCTCACCCTTCATCTCCGAAGGCACAGAGGCTTCTAGCCAGGTGGGGGGACTCCAGACAGAACACCCCGCACCTTCCCCAGGTCCATACGCAGGCTCTGAAGCAGGTCTCCCCCACCTGCCCAGCCCTAGGGCCAAAGCACGGAGACCCCAAGCCCAGCCCCACATGGCCAGCTGTCCCCCAATGCTTCTCCCTCAGCTCAGCTCCAGGCTGCAGTCACTGGCCTGACCCTGCTGCCTCTGTCCTCCTGGGCACAGGTGCTGCGACTGGTGATAGCCACACAGCCCGTCACCCCCAGGGGACCAGGACAAGGCCGGCAATAACTGCTCCCTCTACACTCTGCCAGGGATGGAGAGGTACCTCTGAGGTCACAGGCCATCCTGACCCCCAGGAGCAGCCCAATGACACAGTTGCTCCCTGTGGCCGGGTCAGGGCCCAGTGGGGGTGGTCTCTCAGCCTCGTCTCAGGCACCCCCGCCCCCATGGCCCTGAGCAGCAGTAGCAGTGCTGTAGGCACGGGGAGCAGGGAAGGACAGACACACAGCCGCAGCCCGCTGGGCATTGGGCTGGGGCCTGGTGCGCTCTGCAGGTGGACAGTGAGTATGGCTGGTGGGTTGGGAGGTGAAACTGGCCAGCAGGGAGGGGCCTTTTGGGATCGGCCTCACCCTGGAGGCCAGGCCAAGGTCAAGGACAGCTCCAGAGGACCAGGAAGGGCCAGTGAAGGTGGTTAAGAGTCGCTCCTCTGGGCTGAGGAACAGTGGAGGCTGGGAAGGAGGCTGCTGGCGTTCCGATGGTGGTAGGAGAGAAGTAGGTGGAGAAGTGTGAGGGGGGCCCTGGATAGGGAGAGGCCTGGGTCAGCAGCCCGGGCTCCACCATAGAGGCTGGCCGTCGCTACTGGGGGCTTGGAGCGTCTGTTTCCTTGCTGTTGACTGGACCAGAGACCCCACCCTCCCTCCCAGGCTCAAATGTGTGAGGATCAAATGAGGCAGTGAATGCTGGGCCACGGTCAGCGCTAACTCACAGGACTTCCTGCCCCTCCTGCCCAGCCCCCACCAGGACCCCAGTGTGCTGCTCCCAGTCAGCCTCCCTGCCCAAGGCTGCTGACAGCACAGAGAAGAGGTGTGCACTCTGGCCTCCCTGACCTTAGCGCGGTGCCGCCCCGAAGCTGTGCGCCTGGGGGGCCAGGGCCACTGGCCAGGGGAAGGAAGGAGCCAGTTCCTGGGCCAGGAAGAGGAAGGCAGGGGGAGTGCGGCAGAGGCCAGGATGACAGTGCTTCCTGCTGCGGGAAGGGAAGGACAGCGGGACAGACAACAGCCCGGCAGGAAGGATGCTCCCTCTTCAGGGCTGCAGGTGGGGGCTGGGCAGCATGGCGCCTCTGGGCCTGGCAGCCCTCAGGCCTGATCTGTCCAGCTGCTGAGCAACCTGGAGAACACGCGGTCCCCAGGGATCCTGGTCATTAAAACTGGAACATCTTTTCCAGAGGAACCACAGGGTCTGACACAGTTCCAACCCAAAGGAAGACTCAGAAGTTTATTTAACCAGCCAGCCATCCCTCTGTCCTTCCATCCACCGTCCACCCATTCATCCTGTGCATCTGTTGGTCCATGCATCCTTCTATCCATCTATCTGTCCTTCCATCTAGCCATCCTTCCTTCCACCCATCCATCCATCCACCCATCCATCCATCCATCCATCCATCCACCCATCCATCCACTCACCCATCCATCCACTCAGCCATCCACTCATCCATCCATCCACTCATCCACTCATCCATCCATCCATCCACCCATCCATCCACTCACCCATCCATCCACTCAGCCATCCACTCATCCATCCATCCACTCATCCACTCATTCATCCATCCATCCACCCATCCATCCATCCATCCATCCATCGACCCCTCCATCCACTCACCCATCCATCCACTCAGCCATCCACTCATCCATCCATCCACTCATCCACTCATTCATCCATCCATCCACCCATCCATCCATCCATCCATCCATCGACCCCTCCATCCACTCACCCATCCATCCACTCAGCCATCCACTCATCCATCCATCCACTCATCCATCCATCCATCCATCCATCCATTAAACAAGTATTTATGGAACCTTAACTCTGTGCCAGGTGTGTGCACAGGGTGTTGTAGAAAAGAGGCCCGTCCTTGTTCTTACCCCATTGAGACCTAACTGTCTGGTAGAGGAATTGGAAAAACACAACTTGGACAAATTGAGATAAGGATGAAGTAAACAACCAGGAGGCTGAGATGCGGAGGTCATGTCTAAGCGGAAGGCGAGAAGCCGGCGGTGCAGGTCACGTGAGGAGGCAAACAGGAGAAGAGGTGTGTGCAATGGGCGGGGGTTTGCAAGGAGCACATGTGGATGAGCCTCAGGCCGTGGTGGCTGGAGGGTGTGAGCAGGAGAGGAAGTGGACCAGAAGGCATTGTGGGGGGGTGTGCCAGCCCAAGGTCAGGAGTTCGGATTTTGCTGAATGTTGAGTGGGAAGGCACTGGCAGGAAAGCACAAACATGCCTTTAAACTGTCACTGGCGACTATGTGAGGAGTGGAGGACAGGAGCGGCCGAGGGGCCATGAGGGCCGAGCGCAGCGGGCAGGCCCCAGGCCCCAGGAGAGCGGACCTGGCTCAGACGTGCTTGGTGGCGGACAGAATGGCGGGTGGGAGAGATGGCCATCCACTCTGTCTGGGGCGACGGATGCTATCAAAGAGGAGCGTTTGGCCCTGGCTGGTTTGGCTCAGTGGATAGAGCATCAGCCTGTGGACAGAAGGGTCCCGGGTTCGATTCCAGTCAAGGGCACATGCTTGGGTTGTGGGCTCGATCCCCAGTGTGGAGTGTGCAGGAGGCAGCCGGTCACTGATTCTCTCTCATCATTGATGTTTCTCTCTCCCTCTCCTTTCCTCTCTGAAATCAATAAGAATATATTTAAAGACTAATTAATCCATTAATTATTATTATTATTTTAAAGAGGAGCCTTTGGCAGGGTGGAGAGGTGTGAGTCTGGAGTTCAGCCTCAGACGTGTGGAACTCGGGGTCTATGGGGCGGCCAAGCACAGTGGTAGCTGGACCCTTCAAGCTGGAGTTGAGAGAAGGGGTCTGGGCAGGAGATGGAGAACTAGAGGTATCTGGACATTTAGGAGAGAGGACGGTGGAGAACAGAGAGTGAGGTGGCAGCCTTTGGTGCTAGGCAGAGGGGCAGGGGGAGGATGAGGGGAGAGTGGGATCACAGAAGGCAGCAGAGAAGGGACAGCTCTGCTCCCTGCCCACGAGGGCCCACTGTCCTGCAGCCTGGGGGTCCTGGGAGCCGTGAAGCAGGGGATGGGGCTGTACCCAGTGGGAGGACGAGCACTGTGAGAGGAGGGAACAGGGAGAGAGCTTTGTATGGAGGGGAATGGAGGAGGACCAGTGGCTGGGAGGACGTGTAGGACCAAGGAATTGGGGTTTTATTTTTTCTTATAAGACAGGAGATGATTCCACAGAGAAATATTGGTGATCAGAAGAGAAAGAAGTAATCTGCAGGAGCCAGGTCCAGGGGGCTGGGGTCCTTGACCTGACGGAGGGCTTGACGTTGGGAGTGTCAGAGGTTTCAGGGCCCCAGGCTGGAGGTGTGGGGTTTGAATGTGGAAGCATGGGATGTCTCCATCTAATGGCTTCACTTCATTAAGGCTGAGAGGGCAGGGAGGGGGCAGAAAACCCTGACCTGCAGCCCCAGGCCCGGTTAAGGTCGGCCACTGGGAAAGAAAGCGGAGGCCGCAGTGTGGGCTCTGAAGCTCTGAGCCACTGAGGGGCACGTGCTGTCCCGGGGTTGGGGTGGAGGGTGGGAGGCAGTGATGGACCATGAGCCATGCTGTTCCAGGACAAGGGTGAGGCCAGAGGGTGGTGACAGTGGGGAGGGGTCCCTGGCCTGGAAGTGCGCACACGGCTGAAGGACTTGGCAGCAGTGCGACAAGGGCACCTAGCAGGAGAGAGGTGCTTGGTGATGGCGCACTCCCTGGGGAGGACCAGGAACAGGGTGTACCCGGGAAGTGAGGGGCCTCGGGGGCCGGGGGAGGGCGTAGAGATGATGACTGAAAAGGCGCTGGTGAGTCATCCGTGTGGATGTTGAAGTCATGGGGAATGGCCTGAATTGAGGTGGAGGGGGCTGGAGAGCCGGGAGCAGAGAATGAGGGGAAGTGACCAAGACAACAGCTGATGACAGCTTTAGTGGGGAGTGGGTGTTGCCCTCGGAGAAGGGGAGGTGGCCACAAGGAGTTCTGCACGGAGAGCAATCACCACTACAGGGCCGGTGGTGTCCTCAGAAAGCCAGGTTTCAGTGAAGGCAGGAAGGATGGAGGACAGTGATGTCTACAGCAAAGTCTGCTGATCGCACAGGTCCCCGTGGAAGTGAGTGAAGACAGAGGGGCACTGGGCAACTCAGGGCCTATGGCAGTGGTTCTCAACCTTCTGGCCCTTTAAATACAGTTCCTCATGTTGTGACCCAACCATAAAATTATTTTCGTTGCGCCCTGACCGGTTTGGCTCAGTGGATAGAGCGTCGGCCTGCGGACTTAAGGGTCCCAGGCAAATTCAGTTGAAACGGTCACCTTCTCTATCAAGCCTTCGCAGGCCTCTCCAGAGTCCAGCTTGATATGCCTGAGTGCATGAGCCTGGCCGAGCCCGGGGCTCAGATCCCCAGTGGGGAGTGTGCAGGAGGCAGCTGATCGATGTTTCTCTCTCATCAATGTTTTTGACTCTCTATCCCTCTCCCTTCCTCTCTGTAAAAATATCAATAAAATATTAAAAAAATTATTTTCGTTGCTACTTCATAACTGTAATGTTGCTACTGTTATGAATCGTCATGTAAATATCTGATATGCAGGATGGTTTTAGTCGACCCCTGTGAAAGGGTCATTCGACCGCCAAAGGGGTCGCGACCCACAAGTTGAGAACCACTGGCCTATGGCAGCAGAGAAGAGACTCACTTGGGTGGGTAAAAGGTTGACAAGCACAATGGGTGCTTCTCCTCTGACACAGCATTAGTGCAGGAGGAAGATGTATGGTGGCCTCTAGGGGGGAAGCTCCTACAAGCTCTATTCCCCTGTCCATGCATTCACCCCATTCACTTGTCTATCCAGTGACCTACACATCTATCCATCCATTCACCCACACATCCAACCACCTCTCACCCATCCATCCACCCATCCATCCACCCACCCATCCATCCACCCATCCATCCACCCACCCATCCATTCACCCATCCCATCCACCCACCCATCCATCCATACATCCATCCATCCATCCACCCACCCATCCATTCATCCACCCATCCACCCATCCACTCACCATCTATCCATGCATCTACCCACCCATCCACTCATCCACCCACCCACCCATCCACTCACCCATCCACCCACCCATCCATTCATCCATCCATCCATCCCCCCATCCACTCACCATCTATCCATCCATCCACTCATCCACCCACCCACCCATCCACTCACCCATCCACCCACCCATCCATTCATCCATCCATCCATCCCCCCATCCACTCACCATCTATCCATCCATCCACTCATCCACCCACCCACCCATCCACTCACCCATCCACCCACCCATCCATTCATCTATCCATCCATCCACCCATCCACCCACCCTCTCTCCATCCATCCACCCACCCATCCATCCACCCACCCATCCACCCCTTCATTCATCCACCCATCCATCCACCCACCCATCCACCCGTCCATCCACCCACCCATCCACCCATCCTCCTATCCATCGAGCAGGAGCACCAAGGAGGCTGACACCGTCTGAGTAGCTGTCTGCTCATTCGGAAGGGAAGCATGAGCCAGACCCGAACAAGTCAGCTTCTCGGGAAGGAGGAGCACAAATGTTCTGGGCGAAAGACTTCAGATATGGGAAGCCTGGCACTTGGGGATGATGGTGGGAGGTCCATGCCGCTCAGAGATGTGTCGGGAGATGAGGCTGGAGAGAAAGGCAGTGGGCAGAAGGGAGCGGCCTGCTTTATCTTGGAAGCAAAGGGAAGCCTTTGACATCTGTGACACCTGCCACAGCTTCGTTCTAGGGGTACCATGTGTGCCCTGGATGTGCACCCCAAAAAGGGAACCCTCAGCCTTTCTGGGGTCCCCAGGGCAACACTGCAGGCATCACTGGAGGATTGCTGTTCCCAGGCAGGGGGGTGATGGCCGCTGAGGCTCTCCTCTGGTGACCACGTGCCAGCCGCCGGGAGGCCAGGGCCTTCATTCCCCTGTGGTCCAAGCCTAAGCCCATCACGCCCCCCTCTCTGCAGCTCAGAGGCCGGCTGTCTGCCTGCTGTGGCTTTGTTCACTCTCCGCTGCCTGGGAAATCCTA
Organism: Myotis davidii; assembly: GCF_000327345.1. NCBI lineage: Eukaryota > Metazoa > Chordata > Mammalia > Chiroptera > Vespertilionidae > Myotis > Myotis davidii. The sequence continues at coordinate 2,113,868 of NW_006299603.1, read as the reverse complement.
TTTGTCCTTTGAGGCCCAGGTCAGAGCCGCCTTCCCGATTCCTTCCCGGCCCCTCACAACAGCAGGAGGGCCTCCTCATGTGGGGTACCCTCTCCAGCAGCCCACGGATGCAGTCGGGGGCTGGTGTGCATGGGAGGCCAGGCACCACCTGGTGGCAGAGCCCACATGGAGAAGCCCCTGGGAGCGGAGCCCAGGCCACTTTTCCATTAGGGCCTGAGGGCAGGAGGGAGCGTCCTGGCTTCAGGCTAAGGAGGGACTTCCCAGCGGTCACGGTGCTCTGAGGGGCCAATATGCTCCTGTTGGTGGGCCTCAGTTTCCCTGTCTGTACAGTGGGACTGGACGCTTGGGGCGGGTTTTCCAGCCCTGGCCATCCTGTCCATTGGTGCTACACCAGGATCTTGGTGTATGGAGGGCACCGCCCAGGGCTCTTCCCAGGGAGGTTAGCGGGGTCAGG
>NW_006299603.1:2108980-2113369 GCF_000327345.1 Myotis davidii | reverse complement strand
GGGGGGCCCTGGCCTCGGGGAGCTGGGTTGGGAGGGCAGAGGAGCTGGACCCATTGGGAGGGAAGGGGCAGGGGCAGGTAGTGGGCCCTGCCCCCTGGGAGGACAGGGACTTGCGGGGAGGGACAGGACACAGCCCTGGGCCTCCAGCCATGCAGTCCTCTCTTCCTGTTGTCTCAGGATGGTCCTGGCAGGATACATCTGCCAGAGTTCCAGACCCAGACCTCCCGGGGTCTGCTGGATCACACGCATGCACACACGCACACACACATGCTAACATGTCAAAGTCCATGTGTGCACATGCACTGACATGTCAAAGACATGTCACATATACACCCACCCCATAAAAACACAGATCCATGCCCACAGATAGACACATATTTACACACACACACACACGCGCGCACGCTCGCTTGCACGCACACGCAGGCTATCACACTGGTAGGAGGATGGTGGGTGAGGAGCTGAGGGTCCATGCCAGGGTCCTGGGGGCTGGGCGTGTGCTCAGCTCGGCCAGGTGAGTTATGTGTGTGTTTGGGGACAAGCCCTGTGGGAAGCATGCAGGGCTGAAGCAGGCAGAGTCGGAGGAGCTAGGGCAGCCAGTGGGGCCTGGAGGCTGGACAGAAGTTGGGGCCAAGGACACATGAGGTGGACTCCATGGGACCTGGCGGAGCACGAGGTCCTGGGAAGCCGAGGCCTCAGTCCTGGGCATGCTCGGGGACAGTCTGTACTGCGAGGACCCCTCACAGGCAGAAGGGAGGGGCCTTTGGGCAGATATTGGGGTGCACAAGGCCAAGGTGACCGGCAGGCCTCCCCAATGCAGGATGAGGTCTGAGTAGCCCCCATCAACCTCCTGCTGGCAGCTCAGCCCCGTGGGGCCAGGGGTCTGGGCTGGATCCCAGCCTGGGCCAGGGCTCACCTGGGTGGGTCCCGGGCAGGAGCTGTGGGCAGGGAGCGCCTAGTCCTGTTGCCTGGGGCCCCTGCCCTAGGGGGGTCTGCGCCTGGTTGACATTGTCGTGTGAACTGATGATCCGGCTCCACACTAACCCTGTCCCCTTCCCCAGGCCTGGTGAGTGGCTACTCCATGAGCCCCCCGACCCTGAACGTCACGGAGGAGACACACGTCATTGACTCCAACGACAGCCTGTCCATCTCCTGCAGGTACTCAGCCCCCAGCCAGAGGAGCAGGGGCCTCGGTCCCTCTTGTCTGTCAGGCAAAGGAGACTAAGAACTGAGGCCGGAGATGGTGGTGGAGAGCCCAGGAGGCAGCTTCTCCGGGCAGAGAGGCCTTGAGGCTTAGTGGGCCTCCCTGTGGGCCCGGGAGCTGGCAGACCCTGCAGACCCAGGCACCCTGCACCCACCTCCCCCACAGCCACCCCTGGTCATTTCACACGGACCACAGACCATCACCCTGCACCCACTCCTGGGTCACCCTGCACCCACGTCAGCAGCCGCTGTTCAGCCCAGGCCAGTTGCCAATTTCAAAGGCCCCGGCATGTTAGCCGCCTGCAGCCCAGCTATGCTCTGAGGCCAGCCTGCCGCACAGAGGCCTGGAGCCAGGCACAGAGGCCCGGGACTCAGTGCCCGCTGTGGGCTGGGTCCATGGTGTGTGCCCAGGCACCCGGCTGGCCTGACCTCCGGGTGAGACAAGCTGTGGGCAAGCCTTGGCCCCTGGGGCTGCGGTGGAGCCCCCCTTGACCTCTGCCTCCTCTGCCAGGGGGCAGCACCCCCTCCAGTGGGCCTGGCCAGGGGCTCAGGAAGCGCCAGCCACGGGGGAAAAGGACAGTGAAGACCTGGGGTTCGTTCGCGACTGCGAAGGCACGGACGCCCGGCCCTACTGCAAGGTGCTGCTGCTTCCCGAGGCCCACGCCAACGACACGGGCAGCTATGGCTGCTACTACAAGTACATTAAGGCCCGCATTGAGGGCACCACCGCGGCCAGCACCTATGTGTTCGTAAGAGGTGAGGGGCCCAGCCCCACGCGCTCCTGCAGCCAACTCGGTGACAGGCAGGGTCCTGGAGGGGCAGCAGGCCCCCACCCCCACCCCTGGCCTCCAGACCTTGTGGAACTGCCCCGGAGCCCCCACCTGGCAGAGACCCCCCAAAACTCCACCTGCCCTTCCCACAAACTGCGCTCTCTCTGCAGACTCGGAGCAGCCGTTCATCAACAAGCCGGGCACGCTCCTGGTCGACAGGAAGGACTCCGTGTGGGTGCCTTGCCTGGTGTCTATCCCCGGCCTCAACGTCACCCTGCGCCTGGTACAGCCCCCTCACCCCCCACGACCATGCCCTCCTGTCCTCTCCCTGGGAAAGGCAGCCATTGACCTGGCCAGGAGGAAGGGGGCAGCGGGAGCTGACGGCCACCATATCCCAGCAGCCAAGCTCAGTGCTGCAGCCCGACGGGCAGGACGTGGTGTGGGATGACCGCCGGGGCATGCGGGTGCCCACGCCGCTGCTGCGGGAGACCCTGTATCTGCAGTGCGAGACCACTTGGGGCGGCCAGGCCTTCCTGTCCAACCCTTTCATCGTGCACATCACAGGTAGGGGCTGTCCTGGGCCACGGGGTCCCGGGAGGAAGACTGCAGGGGGAGATGGAGACCCCAGATTCTCAGTGACGGGGCTGTAGGTGCCACAGCGGGTCTCGGTGGGTGCCCTGCGCCCTGTACTCCGGGTGCTGTGCTGGTGAGGGGCTTGGGGGTCACTGCTCCTGTGTCGCCAGGCAACGAGCTCTATGACATCCAGCTGTTCCCCAAGAAGTCCATGGAGCTGCTCGTCGGGGAAAAGCTGGTCCTGAACTGCACCGTGTGGGCTGAGTTCAACTCGGGGGTCACCTTCGACTGGGACTACCCAGGGAAGCAGGTAAGGCCGTGGGCTCTGCAAGGGTTGTACCTGAGCCACCTCCAGGCGTCCCATCCCTGCCCGGCGCCCCCTGTGCCGCTCCTGCCTGGCCCGGCACTCTGCCTGTGTGTAGCGGAGGTGCGGACTGTGCTCTGCCCCGGAAGCCTTGGTCTGATGGGGCCATGTTCCTCCCCCGGGGACAACTCTGGGCGCGTCCCGGCTCCGTCACTGCTGGCTGGGCTGGGTGCGCCTTTGGTGTCAGCCCTCCGGGGCCTGCCTGTTCTGACCCTGCCCTTCCCCTGGGCACGGGCAGGCCGAGCGGGGCAAGTGGGTGCCGGAGCGGCGCTCCCAGCAGACCCACACAGAGCTCTCCAGCATCCTGACCGTCCACAACGTCAGCCAGCGCGACCTCGGCCCGTACACGTGCGAGGCCAACAATGGCATCCAGCGGTTCCGGGAGAGCACCGAGGTCATCGTGCACGGTACATCTGGGGTGGGTCAGCGTGCCCAGCAGGGCCTGGGTGGTCACCGGGCCTGTGGAACAAGGCTCCTTGTGCAGCTTGGGCCAGGGTCAGAGGTCATAGTGCACCAAGCAGGATGAAGTCCAGCCCAGGGCAAGGGAGGGCTGAGGGTGGATGGCCTGTCTGCCCCCAACCCTGCTGGGCAGAGTGAGCCCCAGTCTGCAAGGGTCTGTCCTCGGGGCGCAGGGCCATGGCTGGGCAGTGGTGGGTGAGCGATGCCGGCCTCTGGATTTACACCGATGCCTCCCGTCTGGCAGAAAAGCCCTTCATCAGCGTCGAGTGGCTCAAGGGCCCCGTCCTGGAAGCCACAGCAGGAGACAAGCTGGTGAAGCTGCCCGTGAAGCTAGCTGCGTACCCCCCACCGGAGTTCCAATGGTACAGTCCTGGCCCCTGCCCCTCATTACCTGCAGGCCTGGCTGACCTTGGGTGAGGAGGGCAGCATCCTGCCAGGCCGGGCCTGTGCGACGGCCCCTTCTGAAGGCGCTAAGGAGCGTGCGTATAACGCGATAATCCAGCCTGGGTTGCTGCTAAACTGTGGAAACTGGTAAATGCCAGCCTCCAGGTGTGTGCGGGTGTGGTGGGCGCAGCAAGCGGCTCCCACTGCCTCCTGCACGCGCTCAGCCTCTGAGGTCCTGCGCCTGGAGCGCATCACAGAGCCCTGCCTGCCTGCAGCAACCGCTTCCGGTTTCCTAGGCCTCGTCCCAACAGCGTGCCACCTCAGGGCCCTCCCATCTAGAACTCAGGGATGCCACAGGGGTTCACAGGCTGTTGGGGGGCCAGGCCTCTGCCAGGCCTGAACCGCGTGGCAGTGAGCGAGGGCTTCGTGGAGGCCCGCAGGCTGCTGGAGCCCCTAAAGCAAAGTCATGGGGTCAGGGAGGGGTCCCTCGGTGGTGGCTCTGCCCTGGCCAGCACTCCTGCAAGCTCCCCCAGAACTCGGGGATGCACAGCGCCCCCCAGCACCCTCAGGTTGTCTGAGCAGCCCACGTGGCCCAACCCTGGGGTGTCACACTCACCTGACCTCCATCACAGCGAT
>NW_006299603.1:2100668-2108717 GCF_000327345.1 Myotis davidii | reverse complement strand
CCTGCCTGAGCCCAGAGCCCCCGGAGCCCGCTCTGTGCCTTCCCAGCTGCCAGAGGAGCCGTGCCCTCCAGCCTGGGCACCTCCCTGCAGGCAGAGCCTCTCTGAAAGCGCGGACCTGCGCTCGGCAGGAGGCCGGCCGCGGGGAGCAGGCTTCTCTTGGAGGGCCCAGCATCCCCTGGTCCTGGGCCCGGGGTGACCCTGCCTCTGAGGCCACAGACTTTGGGGTCCAGTGGGGACACCTGGTGCAAGACCAGGGCCCATCAGGCAGGGCCCTGAAGAGCAGGGATGCAGCCTGGAGGCTCCCTCACAGGTGTGGCCTCCTGAGCACCTGGGCCTGACCTGTCCTCCAAGGCCCTCAGGACTGACCCAGCCCTGGCTGGGCGGCTGGCTGTGCAGCACCTGGGATCTGGCCCAGGGCCGACCCTCACACAGCCGGCTGCGTAGCGCCGTTCCCACCACAGCCGGCCTTTCTCTTCTCACTTGGCCAACATCTTCCTCCAGCAAGTGCTCAGCTGTCAGCTGGCCCCCTTGTTGGCGGAGACATTTCCCAGGACACTAGTGGTCACCGTGGCCACCACAGCCCACGGGGGACCACTGCTGGGTATGTGATGACTGAGTGGGTGGGTGGAAACCTAGTGGACATCCAGGCTGGCCCTCAGCTTCCGAACGCCAGACCTCAGCTAGCCCTCACGACCTCGCCAGAAGGGGCACTTCATTTCTTTTTTTAAAATATATATTTTATTGATTTCAGAGAGGAAAGGAGAGGGAGAGAGAGAGAGAAACATCAGTGAGAGAGAATCATTGATCTGCTGCCTCCTGCTCACCGCCTACTGGGGATTGAGCCTGCAACCCAGGCATGTGCCCTTGACCAGAATTGAACAGGGGCCCTTCAGTCCGCAGGCTGACGCTCTATCCACTGAGCCAAACTGGCCAGGGCCATTTCCCCAGTTTTCAGATAAGGACACGGGCTTGAGGCAGTGAAGGGTTTCGCTAGGATCGCAGAGGTGGGTGGCAGGTGGCAGACTCAGGACAGCACCAGAGCTGCCCACCCTGCCCTGTGGCCCCAGTGAGTCCCGTCCCTCCCGGTGGGGCTGTGGTGCCACAGTTGAGAAGGGCCCCTGCATCCCCGTCGCTGCTGGCTCTGCCCGAGGGCGGTGCCCCTCCTGGGCCTCTCCGGGAAGGCGCCCGCCTGGCGCGGGCCATGTGTTTCCAGGCAGAGTCGGGGTGCAGCTCAGGACCGGGGGTGCCCCTCCAGGTTCACACGTGCAGCAACATGCCCTGGGCACCTCCTGGTGCCCGGCACCGCTTCTGTGCAGGGGACACAGCGGCGAGGGGACAGTCCAGCTCAGGGGAGCATGGGGAGCAGAGTGCAGGAGAGCAGGCAGCAGAACAGGGCGAGGGCCCGCTGGTTCCCGGCTTGTCTGACAGGCGGGTGCTTGGTTACATGGAGGAGGGAGGGGGACGGTGAATTTGAGCTCCAGAGGGAGGCAGGGCCCAACAGGAGGGGCCAGGCTGCACCGGGGACTGCACCTCCCTCCTTCACTGAAGCCGGTGGGGAAGGGACAGGGCCGGTGGGGAAGGTGGCAGGCCACGGGGCCTCGGAGCCTGGCGGCCGGAGGCTGGCCCTGGCCACAGGCCAGAGAGGAGGCGCCTGTGGGAAGCCCTGTCCAGACCTCAGTGCTCCTGAGCCCGTGGGGCGTGCTCCTGCCTGGCGGCCACCCTCACAGCTTTAGGCCATCTGCTCCCTGTGCAGGGTCCACTGCCCTCCCCTGCACCCAGCAGCCTCCTGGCCTGCAGGGGTCTTGCTCCCAACAGTGCATTCCAGTTGCAGGGGCTGGGGTGTGGCAGGGAAGGGAGGCAGGGGGAGTGGAGGTGGGGGCCATGGAGCGCCCTGAACTCCCTTCCCGGGCCAGGTACAAGGACAGAAAGGCTGTGTCCGGGCGCCACAGTCCACATGCCCTGGTGCTCAAGGAGGTGACCGAGGCCAGCGCAGGCGTCTACACCCTCGCCCTGTGGAACTCCATGGCCGGCCTGAAGCGCAACATCAGCCTGGAGCTGGTGGTGAACGGTAGGGGCAGGTGGGAGGGGAGGGGATGGGAAGGTGGGCGGGTGTGGCCAGGGGACCGGCTGACCAGCCGCCTGCCTGCGCCCCTAGTGCCTCCCAACATCCACGAGAAGGAGGCCTCCTCCCCCAGCATCTACTCCCGCCACAGTCGCCAGGCGCTCACCTGCACGGCCTACGGCGTGCCCCCTCCTCTCAGCGTCCAGTGGTACTGGCGGCCGTGGACACCCTGCAAGACCTTCGCCCAGCGCAGCCTGTGAGTGTGGCTCCAGCCCTGTGCTCACCCTCAGCCCTGACCCCCACTCACTGCCTGCACCCCTCCCGAGAGCCCTGCTCTAAACGCAAACCCTGTCACCATGCACCGCAGCCAACCCCTGGCATCATCCCATCTGAGCAAGGCTCAGATGCTCCTGCAGCCCTTGGGCCCACCCACCTGCCTGGAGAGCAAAGCCCCCAGAGCCGTATCATCAGAGAGACCCCAGGGCTGTGCCTGTGGCGTCCAGGGGGACACTTCTGTCTGGCGGGCAGAGCTGGGCCGCTTTCAGGAGACTTGTGCCGAGCCCCGTGGCACGCCAGCATGCCCTCACTCCTGAGCTCCTCTGTGCAGCGCTTACAGTCCCCCTAAGAGGAGGAGCGGGATCTGAGAAGGGATGTGGCTTTGCCAAGGCCACAGCTGTAAGCAGCGAGCCTGCCCCTCTGCTGGCCATGCCCGCTTACAATGACTTGGGCGCCAACAGGGCAGACAGCTGGGGAGAACTCTCGGGCAGAGACAACTTGCCCAAGCAGGGAACCAGGGGGGAGGGTGCAGAGGTGGCAGAGGTCTGGAAGGCACTAGAGCCAGGGAAGGGTGCTGAGCAGGGGTGTCAGGTCAGATTGGCCGTTTAGCAAGAGAGCCTTGTGAGGTGAGAGGGTCCAGGCTGGGGAGGGACAGGCGCTGGGGGCCAAGGAGGAGACAGGGCAGCAGCCCCCGTGAGCTCAGCGGGTCAGTGTGGGAGGCTCAAGGGGTGGCCTTTGGGCCTGAGCCACCCACAATGTCCAAGGCTCATAGATTCTTCTAGAACACAGGCCGAGGGTCACTGCTGGCACCTCCAGATTTGCTTCCCTCTGATGCTTCACCATTTTGTTCTGTACCGACTGACAGGGCCCCAGGGCCACCTGCTCTGCCAGGGCAGACAAGAGCCTCCCTTGGGGCCCAGGTCCTAGTGGGAGACCAGTCCCACCTGGCCCCAGGAGGGGCTGCGGCTCTGAAAGAGGGGGTGAGGGGGGTGCCTGGAGCACACGTGCTGACTGCTGCCCTTGGGGATCGGGTGGGCTTTGAGGAGGGGTGCATGCGAGTGGGGGCGGTGGGCACAGAATGCTGGAGGGCGAGCACAGAGCCGCCGAAGGCTGTGTCTGGCAGTCCCCACAGGGCCCTGAACATAGCGAGTGGGAGACAGCCCTGGCTGGCGTGCTCAGTGGATAGAGCGTCGGCCTGCAGACTGAAGGGTCCCAAGTTCGATTCCGGTCAAGGGCACTAGCCTGGTTGTGAGCTCGATCCCCAGGGGCAGGCGTGCAGGACAGGCAATCAGTGATTCTCATCATTGATGTTTCTATCTCTCTCTCCCTCTCCCTTCCTCTGTGAAATCAATAAAAATAAAAGAGTGGGAGACAGTGTTCCAGCAGCAAACGCTCCTGCCCTCTTGCTCACCCCAGCCAAAGGCCAGCCTCACCCACGCAGTGTAGAAGGTGACCCTGAATATGACAGAGGCTCAATCTTACCCCCTTGGGGACCCTCCCCGCCCAGACCTCTAACTGGCCCTTGTCAACCCTCGTCCCCAGCAGCCGGCGGCAGCAGCGGGACCGCATGCCACAGTGCCGGGACTGGAGGGAGGTGACCACGCAGGACGCTGTGAACCCCATCGAGAGCCTGGACACCTGGACGGAGTGTGTGGAGGGGAGGAATAAGGTAGGGGCCAGCCGCGCCACTGACTGGCCGAGAGGAGGAGGGAGGGGGGCCCTCTCTGGCCTCTGGGTGCCCACCAGGCCTGCAGGGCTCTGGAGGCAGCGGCTGAGGGGTGACCTCTCTGCAGTGTCTGGGCCTCAGCTCCCTTGCCTGCATGTGGGGGGCGGGGAAAGGACCTCCGGCCACTTCCCGAACGAGAATGATAAGATTCAGGCTGCCCGGCCAGGCCATGGGTCCAGCTGCCCACTGGCTCCAGGCTGGGGGCTGGCCTGGTCCCACCAAAGGCGGCTGAGCCACTGGCCAGCCTGGGGGCAATGCTGAGAAGCGGCCAGGCAGGGGAGGGGACTGAACAAAGGCACCCACTTCCTACGGTCACTTCCTGTTTTCCTACACACCTCCAGAGCCTCTTCCTGTTCCAGGCCTGGCCAGGAAGTGCCCAGCTTAAAGTAGGGGGGGTCTTTGGATGGTAGGCAGGGCTTGTGGCCTACCCTGCCTCCCAGCTTCCTATTCCCCAAGGCCAGCACCCTTCTGGGTGTCTAGGATCAGCCCCTCCCCTTGCCACTACCCCAGGGCGCGGGGAGAGGTGTGTGGGCAGCCCTGGGCAACGGTGCACTTGTCACGAGGATCTCACACCATGACCTGCTGCTCATCTTAGGCCACAGCCTGACCCTTGATGTGACCCGAGTCTGAATCCTGGCCCTGGCCTGGCCCTGGCCTGGCAGCACTAGGCCCCTGTCCCCTCCTGAAATGGCACATCCACCGCCCTGCCTATGCCGCCCTCTGACCCCAGCCACTGCTGATGCCAGCTTCCACAGCGCGGTCCCCTGACTTTCCTGAGGAGCCCCCCACTCTGCTGCCTGAAGGCCTTACTTTCACTCCCGTGCCTCCCTTCCCTGGTCTTGTCTCTGAACTCTGCCACCTCAGCTCAGAGCCTCAGTTCCCCCCATTACTCTGGTGGGCACAGTGGCCTCCTTGCAGAAGGGAAGGTCGGGTGGGGAACTCAGGCAGGAAACAGATCCTCTGCCTGTGCTTTTCCCAGACGGTGAGCAAGCTGGTGATCCAGGACGCCAACGTGTCTGCCATGTACAAATGCATGGTCTTCAACAAGGTGGGCCAGGACGAGCGGCTCATCTACTTCTATGTGACCAGTGAGTGACCTGGGTGGGCCTGGTGGTCAGGGACCAGGTGGGCAGGAGAGGAGAACAAGCTCGGAAAGGAAGAGGGGCCAGGTTGGGGTCCCCTGAGGTCCTGGTGGAGCACCCTGGGGAGCTATCCAGGGCCCCAGGGCCCTGGGTCTGGGCAACAGGGCTAGATTTGGAGGACCATGCTGGTCTGCTGGACGGAGTAGCACCCTCTGCCCTCAGCCCCGGAGGCAACCCGACCAGGGGGCTGTCCTGCTCCCCGAAGCCCCACCTAACTGCCTCCCTCCAACCCCCTTCCCAAGCCCTGGATCTGAAGAGGTGGCTCAGGGGTGTTTCTCTCTGGGGAAAAGCTCCATAGCTCCCTCGGATTCTCAAACGTGTCAGTGACCTCAGGAAAGCTGAGGACCCGTGAAAGGAAGTCCCTGGGCCCAGGGGGGACCTGGGAGAGAGATGGAGTCAGAGAGAACACTTTGGGTGGCGGAGCCCTCAGGAGCCTGACGAGTGGCCAGAAGCAGTCGGAGCAAGAAAGCTACTGCTGACAGAGGTGGGGTGTGGTCAACAGCGAGGCAGGATGGGACTCCGGTCCCCACTGAGTCTGGGGACAAAGAACTCACTGATGATGGGGCTACGGGAGAGGGGGGGCAGCAGCCGGGTTGGGGCATGACCAGGAGAGAGCTGGAAGGAGGCAGGAGAGCCCGTGGGGCTGACTTCTGTGGATTGGCCCCAGTGGTCAGAGGTCAGTGAGGGGGAGTGAAGGGGTGAAGAAGACTCCGGGGGTGTCCCTGGCCCAGACCTACCTGATGCATAACGTTGGCTGAGAGCTGGGTGAGTCCAGCGGCCAGTGGGCAAGGAAGAGCAAGCACCTGGCCGGTGAGTCAGTGTCACTGTGCAATGTCACAGCGGCTCTTGCTTCCGCTGCAGCCATCCCCGACGGCTTCAGCATTGAGTCCGAGCCCTCGGAGGAGCCCCTGGAGGGCCAGGCCGTGCGCCTGAGCTGCCAGGCTGACAACTACACTTACGAGCATCTGCGCTGGTACCGCCTCAACCTGTCCACTCTGCACGATGCCCACGGGAACCCGCTGCTGCTCGACTGCAAGAACGTGCACCTGTTCGCCACGCCGCTGGCCGCCACCTTGGAAGAGGCAGCGCCGGGGGCTCGCCACGCCACGCTCAGCCTGACCATCCCCCACGTGACACCTGAGCACGAGGGCGACTACGTGTGCGAGGTGCAGGACCGGCACAGCCAGGACAAGCACTGCCACAAGAAGTACCTGTCAGTGCAAGGTGAGTCTGCGGGCGTGCCCCCTCCCCACCTGCTCTCACACCTGCCCCTCCTCCCAGCTTCCCCGCCACCCTCTCCTCTCTGGAGAGCCCCTTCCCCGTGCCCTGGGCTCCTGCCCTCCACTCTGCCCCTTCCTGACTCCTGCCCGCAGCCCTGGAAGCCCCCCGGCTTACGCAGAACTTGACCGACCTCCTGGTGAACGTGAGCGACTCCCTGGAGATGCGGTGTCCCGTGGCCGGGACGCACGTGCCCAGCATCATGTGGTACAAGGACGAGCGGCCGCTGGAGGAAAAGTCCGGTAGGGAAGGGCCCGGGCGCAGAGCGGCTGGGGAGGCCCGGGAGGCCCAGGCCCCGGGGCCGTCTAGACCCGAACCTGCCCCCGCCTCCTGCAGGGATCGATCTGGCCGACTCGAACCAGAAGCTGAGCATCCAGCGCGTGCGCGAGGAGGACGCTGGCCGCTACCTGTGCAGCGTGTGCAACGCCAAGGGCTGCGTCAACTCCTCGGCCAGCGTGGCCGTGGAAGGGTTTTTTTTTGTTCTGCCCACGCAGGCTCCGAGGACCGAGGCAGCATGGAGATCGTGATCCTTGTTGGCACTGGGGTCATCGCCGTCTTCTTCTGGGTCCTCCTCCTCATCATTTTCTGTAACATGAGGAGGGTGAGCGCCCCTCTCCCAGCTCCCGTGGGGTTCTCTCCACCTGGCCAGCCCCAACCATAAGGAGTAGGGTCCCTGTCCAGCTCCCCCGGGAGCCTCGCCTCCCTGGAAATCTCCCCGACCCCTCCCAGCGGTCCTCTCCTTAGCGGAGCCTCGAGGGAGACCCCGTACGTCTGGGCAGTTTTCCCGAGTCACATGCGCCCTAACCAGCGGATCTGATTACCTTTTATACCCAAAGTAGTTCTTAATAGTAAATTTCTATCTACATGGAACTCAATCAAAGTCAAGATTGAATAACCAGATTTCCTCCACCCCAATACTATATAATCATTTTTTTGCTGAGACTAAAGTTCTATAAGTATACTTTAAATCATAAAAAAATAGTGTATGATTGGTGTGCCCTGTGTAGAATATAGTTCATTGGCATTTCCTATTTTTGTAATTTCCTTAGTTAAGTACTTTTTAGCTAATGTTTTATAGTTTTGAGCATATTCAGTACCTCATATGAAATTTGACTTCTTAGAGAAATATACTGAGTGAAGTTTCTGGGGGCCCGGGGGGGGGGAGAATAATTTCTCATCCTTTGTAAGGAAGAACTCTATTTCATAGGTTTTTAGGAAAAAGTTACCCCAGATTTCATGCTGATGTTATATTTTTTAAAATCAATGTTTTAAACTAAATTTTTATTGCCCTCCGCACGGCTGCCCAGCGGCCGTCCCCTCCCCCGCACCTTCGCCAGCTCACCTGGAACCCGGCTGCCCCACAGGGAGAGTCCTGGGCCACGGCGCCTTCGGGAAGGTGGTGGAAGCCTCGGCGTTCGGGATCCACAAGGGCAGCAGCTGTGACACGGTGGCCGTGAAGATGCTGAAAGGTGTGGGGTCGGCGGTGACGAGCAGCGGCTCTGGGCGGGCGGGTGGAGGTGGCGCAGGAAGACACAGGCTCAGAGCCAGGGTCCCGCACAAAGTTC
>NW_006299603.1:2095239-2100146 GCF_000327345.1 Myotis davidii | reverse complement strand
CATGGTGATCGTGGAGTTCTGCAAATACGGCAACCTCTCCAACTTCCTGCGCGCCAAGCGGGAGGCTTTCAGCCCCTACGCAGTAAGTGGGCGCCCTGCCTGGGCCAGAGCTCGCGGTGAGCCCGCGGGGTGCCGAGGTGGACTGGGGGTGATGCCTCTGCCTCGGGGACGAGGGCTTCTGACCTGCTTTGTGCATCCGCAGGAGAAGTCCCCGGAGCAGCGAAGGCGCTTCCAGGCCATGGTGGAGGGTGCCAGGGCCGACAGGAGGCGGAGGCCGGGGAGCAGTGACAGGGCCCTCCTGACAAGGCTCCTGATGGGCAAGGGCGAGGCGGCCCGGGCCACTCGGACCCAGGAAGGTACGAGCCTGGTTTCCTCGTGCGCAAAATGTGGCGGCACCAAGATACCTCATGACCCGGGGGCTGTGGGACAAGCCGGCCGGGGCCTCCTCCAGGAACTGGTGGAAGAGGGCACATACATGGGAGAGCACGTGATGGGTTGTGCCTTAGGAAGGGGGGGGGGGGCAGAGGGCTTCTTAGCTAGTGCCAGGGGCCTCAGCACTAGAGATGAGCCCACGGGGTGCCGGTGCAGCAAGGATTAGGCGAACAAACACTCCCTTTGGGGTGGTGTGGAAGACGGGGATCATGGAAGGGACCCCTCTCGAGCCCGCCTTGCTCCTCTGTGCAGCCGAGGACCTGTGGCTGAGCCCGCTGACCATGGAGGACCTTGTCTGCTACAGCTTCCAGGTGGCCCGCGGGATGGAGTTCCTGGCCTCCCGCAAGGTGACTGCCTGCAGGCCCTTCAGAGGGGAGGGGCTGGGCCCCACCAGCACGCCCTGATGTGAGCAGCCGAGCTCACTCACAGCGGCCCTGAGGTCCAGGCCTCTCCCACTGGGCAGAGGACAAAACTGATCCCGAGTGTGGGACTAGCTTCCCAAGGTTCCCGCTGGTCAGTGGCAGAGCTGGATGTGGCGTCAGACTCTGTCCCACATCTTCACGAGCCCTCGCCATGGCCAGTCCGGGTGCACAGGATCTGTGGCCGTGGCCGTGGCTAGTCCGGGGAGCACAGGTGTGGCCGTGGAGCACAGGATCTGTGGCCGTGGCCGTGGCCGTGGCCAGTCGGGGTGCACAGGATCTGTGGCCGTGGCCAGTCCCCGGGTGCACTGTGGCCGTGGCCGTGGCCAGTCGGGGTGCACAGGATCTGTGGCCGTGGCCAGTCCCCGGGTGCACTGTGGCCGTGGCCGTGGCCAGTCGGGGTGCACAGGATCTGTGGCCGTGGCCAGTCCCCGGGTGCACTGTGGCCGTGGCCGTGGCCAGTCGGGGTGCACAGGATCCGTGGCCGTGGCCAGTCTGGGGTGCACAGGATCTGTGGCCGGGCCGGGCCGGGCACCTTTGCTGACCCTCCTCCTCGTGCACCTAGTGCATCCACAGAGACCTGGCTGCGCGGAACATCCTGCTGTCGGAGAGTGACGTGGTGAAGATCTGCGACTTCGGCCTGGCCCGGGACATCTACAAGGACCCCGACTACGTGCGCAAGGGCAGCGTGAGTGCGGCCCTGGCCTCCTGCCAGGCGGGCGGGACACTGCCGTGCACGGGGAAGGTCTGAGGGCTGCAGAGATGCAAGCCTGGGCGTACGGGGCAGGGAGTGGGGCAGGGACTGCAGACAGGAGCTGAGGTCAGGGACCCCGCTGCTCCAGTCGGGCTTGGGCCACGGGTTGGACGCTGACCCCTCTGCCCCCCGGGGGCTGCTCATGCAGAGGCGCACCCAGCCCGGGTCCGTCCTGCAGCTGGACACCTGGAAGACACTCTAGCAAAATATCTAAACTGAGGAGTTGGCCATGGGAACTTCCAATGTGTAACTAAGTTGGACAGAAGTTATAGGTAACCTGGGGACCTACTCCAGCCCGGGTCCGTCCTGCAGCTGGACAACCAGCGCGGGGCAGCCACAGGCCCATGGGTGACCGGTGCGTGTGCCTGGTTGGTGGCACGCAGGTGGGCAGGCAGGCACCTGAAGGAGGGCCCACGGCTGATTAAAGGTTTGCTCCAGGGAAGGAAGAGGGCTGGAGGGAGGCAGGGCCAGCAGGGGTCCGTCCAGTCTGTGACAGGCCACTGTGCAGAGGCTTTGTCTCCCTCTCTGACTCACAGGCAGAATGTGGGGCATGTGGCGGTGAGGGGCAGGTGGGTGAGGTGAGGGGCATGATTTTATTTTGAAAAATAAGTAAAACACCTCACTAGATTTTATAAATCAGGCAGAATGTGAACTCAGCACTTGGAATGGAAACTTATAAATATGACAAAATGCTACAGCAAAAGTGCTTGCAATTCTATAGCTGAAATTCTTCCATTATATTCCAGTCCTAGAAATATAATACAGCCAGAGAGAACGACATCAGATAAGACACCAAAATCAGGATATATCCAT
The DNA here is from genome assembly GCF_000327345.1 of Myotis davidii. Taxonomy (NCBI): domain Eukaryota; kingdom Metazoa; phylum Chordata; class Mammalia; order Chiroptera; family Vespertilionidae; genus Myotis; species Myotis davidii. The sequence goes on along the minus strand of NW_006299603.1, from coordinate 2,097,728 downwards.
TTACTTTTAACAAAACCTTCAAAGACGACAAGCTATGAAGTCCTAAACTTCCAAACAAGCCACTGTACTGTTTTTCTCAAATTCCTCTGTGGTTTCAACTAGATTAAACAACGTTTCTCACTTCCTGTCTTATAATTAGATAATATCACTATGGCAATATGAAGCTGATGTCAAGTTTCACCAACGGGGCTGTTAATCTTAGAATGGGGTAAAGTATCATATGTGGAGATCATAACGGGTCCCAGTTAGAGTGGTTTAAGGCCAAAACTACTGAGTTCTTTCACTTACAGTTCTTCCACATCCTGGGGCTCAGGTTTTCACTGTGTGAAGGAACTAGTATGCCACATGAGAACTAGAATCCCAGAATACTACTACGGCGGGGGGGGGGGGGGCGGTGCGGGGCGTGGGGGGGGGGGGGGGGGGGGGGGGGGGGGGGGGGCAGGTGGGCGATGAGGTGGGAGGAGAGGCCTGTGGGTACCTAGTTCCTCCAGGGGCTGGACTGAGGGCTGGAGCGGAGGAGGGTGAAGAGCTGCTGGGTGAGTGCGGGGCCACATGGACCCGGACAGCGCAGAGGACAGTGCAGAGGAGCCTTCGGGAGGTGCCAGCCCCTGCGGGTGTGCAGGGGAGCAGGGCGAGTTGCAGGAGCCGTCTGAGCAAACACAGAGCCGGCCCCAGAGTGGGGGAGAGCCCAGGGACAGAGGTGGCTGCCCTCCTCTCCTCCTCTCTGTGGGCTCACGCCCTCTGCCTCCCGCAGGCCCGGCTGCCCCTGAAGTGGATGGCGCCTGAGAGCATCTTCGACAAGGTGTACACCACGCAGAGCGACGTGTGGTCCTTCGGGGTGCTGCTCTGGGAGATCTTCTCCCTGGGTGAGTGCAGGGCGGGGTGCCGGGGTGAGTGCAGGGCGGAGATGCGGGGGAGGGGCAGGTGGGACCACAGGCTCCAGGGCCCACCAGCCTGGTGCAGGCAGCGCCGCCCTGGAGCGGGCAGCCAGGTCGTGCTGAGGCAGGAGTTTTGAGAAGCCCCTCCTCCCCCACATGGGCGGGGACAGAGCCCGTGCTCACTCGCAGTCCCTGACTCCAGTCTCCTCCCTGCCCCAGCCCTTCCCCACCTGCTGTGGGGGTGCTGCTCTTGCTTCAAGGACTGGGAAAGGATGGCACTCACTCTGGGACACCCCTACTTATGAAGCCCCACAGGGGAGCCTGGGCCCCGCTGGGACCCAGACCGCCCTGGCTGGGGTGGGGCAGGGCATGGCAGTGGGGAAGGGAGAGCACTGGACGGCCACTGTGAGTGCTGTCGCTAAGTAAGAGCATGGCGGGCCCTGGAAGCTTGCGTGGTGTGAGCTGGAGGGCCCGGGAGGGGCTGGCCTGGGGAAGGGGTGGGTGAGGCGGGTGGGCCTGGGAGGACAGCAGCCAGGGCCAGGGTCCTGAATGTGGGAGGGGGCAGGGTGGGTCAATGGGTGCAGCAGGAGAAGGAGAGGGGACCCTTGCAGCTCCTTTGGGCCGTCCGGGCTGGGCGAGGGCCTGGAGGGTCCCTCTGATGGGAGTGCGGGGCTTGAGCGAGGGGAGGTGGCTGACTCCCAGCTCTGTGGCTTGCCCTGGGGGCAGAGGGCGGCCAAGAGGCCCCTAGGACCCTGATGATGTTGGAACTCTGTCTCTAAAGCAGTGGTTCTCAACCTTCCTAACGCCGCGACCCTTTAATGCAGTTCCTCATGCTGTGGTGACCCCAATTTCATTGCTACAAATTGAACATAAAGCATAGTGATTAATCACAAAACAATATGTAATTATATATATGTTCTCCGATGGTCTTAGGCGACCCCTGTGAAAGGGTCATTCGACTCCCAAAGGGGTCGCAACCCACAGGTTGAGAACCGCTGCTCTAAAGCTTGATGCTTGCTGCAGCCCCAGGGGGCAGTGCACCCCATATATATATATATATACACACTAATTAATTAAGTTCAGAGAGGAAGGGAGAGGGAAGAGATAGAAACATCAGTGATGAGAGAGGATCATGGATCGGCTGCCTCCTACTCACCCCACACTGGGGATCGAGCCAGCAACCCGGGCATGTGCCCTGACCGGGAATCGAACCATGACCTCAAGATTCATAGGTCAATGCTCAACCACTGAGCCCCGCCGGGTGCCACCCCCTATTTTAACCAGATGAAGAACTGGCCCTGGGGGAGGGGAGCGCCTTGCCCAGGTCCTGCCAGGAGCTACAGGACAAGCACCCCAACATGGGGGTCAGGGCGGAGGCGATTTGGGAGGCTGGGCTGAGCAGCTGTGGCCTGCGCCCCACCCACCCCTCCCCATTCGTGCTGCCAGGGGCCTCCCCGTACCCTGGGGTGCAGATCAACGAGGAATTCTGCCAGCGGCTGAAAGAGGGCACCCGGATGAGGGCGCCGGAGCTGGCCACTCCTGCCCTGTGAGTCCGCTGGCCAAGCGCGCTTTGGGCGTCGGGGGAGGTGGGCAGGGAGGGGGCATGTGGGC
>NW_006299603.1:2094419-2095091 GCF_000327345.1 Myotis davidii | reverse complement strand
TGGGCCCTCACACCCCGGGCCAGCAGCGCTTTCCCGCAGACGCCGCATCATGCTGAGCTGCTGGTCGGGAGACCCCAGAGAGAGGCCGGCGTTCTCAGAGCTGGTGGAGATGCTGGGGGACCTGCTCCAGGGCGGGGGCCGGCAGGTGAGCCCTCACGTCCTGCTGCAGGGCCTTCAGAGGCCAGAGCTGCACTGGCCTGGGGGAGCCCCTGCTCCAGGAGGAGAGAGACGTGCCTCCTCCCCCTGTGCTCCCTCCTCGCTCCCCTTCCCTCACACCCTTGCGCCTGCTGCCACCCTGCCCTGCCCTGGCCTGTGTGTCGCTCCCCTGGGGTGCTCTGGGGCCTGGAGCCCTGAGCAGGGAGGCCTGCTGTCCAGGCCACAGGCTCTGGGCATCCAGTTCTGCCTCCGGAAAAGGGTGGGAAAGGCGGGTGCCGCTCCTGAGGCGCAGAGCAGGACGCCCTGGGGTGCTCCTGCTGCGCCTGCGCGCCCGGCTCCTTTAACCCTCAGCCCAGAGCGAAGCCCTTCTCATGGGGAACCCGCAGTCCTGAGTGCAGGGGCTGAGGGCACAGTGGCCTGACCCCTGCCACCTCCCCCCCCCTGCCCCCTCTCCCATCCCTGCCCCCTCTCCCACCTCTGCCACCTCCCCCATCCCTGCCACCTCCCCATCCCTGC
>NW_006299603.1:2092410-2093065 GCF_000327345.1 Myotis davidii | reverse complement strand
CGACCCCCCAGCCCCGGCCCCGGCCCCGGTCCAGGGGCCCCCCAGCAGGAAGAAGGCAGTTAGACGTGTGTGTTTTATCCTCATCAGTCAGCAAGGACACAGCAAGCGACAGGGGCTGGGAGACCACTATGCCCCCTGAACCGCAGGGGTCGTAGGTGGCAGAGCTGGTGCTGGTGGTGACGCCTCCTGGTCAGCGGGGAGGAGGGTGCAGGGCACTTGGCCTTGCGGCTTTGCTCCTCGCTGTGCCTCCTCATCCTCCTCTGCCCTCGTCTCCCCTGCAGTCCTAGCCCCCGGGAGGCTCAGTAGCCAGGCCAGCTGCGCCTCGCAGGACGAGGGAAGCCGGGGAGAGTGAGGCCAGGGGCCCTGGGAGCCGGGTAGGCCACCCACTAACCAGAATCCCAGAGTGAGAACGGAGCCTGGGTCCCGGAATTCCCATCATTCCCATCGGAGGGCTGTTCACGCCCCACATTCCCACTGGCCTGGCCGGGAGGAGACGCTGACTCCTGCCCACCTGCCCCAGTGCAGATCACAGCCTCACAGCCAGGCGGGGGCAGGAGCAGCCAGCTGGTTCTTGCCAGCTCCTTCCACCCACCCCTCCATCCCAGGACCACCTCCTGCACTGGGCGGCCTCTCCAGGGCCAAGGCCTCCCCAGCC
>NW_006299603.1:2090551-2092070 GCF_000327345.1 Myotis davidii | reverse complement strand
TGAGGGTGCCCAGGGGGAGCCCCAGCAGCACTCCAGGCCCAGGGTCCTTCCGGCAGGAGCGGAGTGGGGGGCGGGCCAGAGCTCCGGGAGGGCTGTGGGGTGCTTCCTCAGCGCCGGCTGTGCTCTCCCCACAGATACTACAACTGTGTGTCCTTCCCGGGGAGCCTGGCCAGAGGGACCCAGGGAACCTCCAGGATGAAAACCTTCGAAGAATTTCCCATGACCCCAACGACCTACAAGGCATCAGCGGCGGTAAGCGGGAGGGGCTGTGCACCCCGCCCAGGGCCTCGGGGCTCTGCAGCGGCAGCAGCCAGCTCAGGAGAGAGCCCCCTGCCCCCTGCAATGCCCAGGCTGCTCAGCGCCTTGGGGGCTGGGGGCCTCTGCAGTGCCGTCTCAGCTGTTCCCTCCGCTGTTCCCTCCGCTGTTCCCTCCGCACTCACAGCCCTGCCCTCTCTCCCAGCAGCTGCTGGTCCCGTTCTCAGCCCTCAGCTTCGGGGGCCCTAGAGACGGGACTGAGCCTGTCCCAGGCGGGCTGAGCGGAGAGGGCAGGCCCAGGACGCCTGCGTATCGCGTGGCTCACATCTGCAGTTCAGCCCAATCTGCTAAAAAGCGCTGCGGCCGCCCGCACCTTCTCCTCCAGCTCACACCCAGTGTCTGCTCCTCCCCGGCTCCCAGAGCCGCAGGGGCCGGCGCCCAGGCTGCCACCCCCAAGGAGGGGACACAGCTTAGAAGCACCTCCCCTGCCTGTGGGTACAAGAGCGAGCTCTCTCACTCCCGCCAGCCCCCAGCTTTGTGGGGAAGCTAATGGGCCGCTCGGGAAAGAAGCTGAGGGGTCAGCGGCATCAGGGCCGGGCCGGGCTGGGCTGCGCTGGCACAGGGACACCTGACTGCGCGCCTGCCCCTGCTGGAGGCACTGGCCTCAGGGCCGCCTGCGGACGAGTGGCCGGGCCCAGTGACTTCCTCCTCAGGCCCCCGAGCCCCACTCCCTCCGCCCCACGCGGGAGCCCACCCTGTTGGCGTTTGTTCCTCAAGATACACGCATGTGACTGGGCCTTCCTGCTGCCCGCTGAGTCCGTCCCGTGGACTCGGCTACATTTTTACATCACGGCCGGCTTTTCTCCCTCTTCCGGGCCCCAGTCCAATCAGATCATCTTAGGGGCCTTTTTGGTGTTCGTTTGTTGGTTTGTTGTTTTCAGAATGCCTAGGATATTTGGCCTGTGTTATCGCACCTTTGGTAAAATTTCTGCGATCGCACCGGCTAATAGCACGTCTTTGTATGAGAGACTGAAGAGATGTGGCGAGCGGCCTTTTTCATGAGCCGTAGGCTGGCGCCGCGTCCCCACAGCCAAACCTCTGCTGCTCGTCTTGCTTGTCTTCTGTCTCAGCCCCTCCCCCAGAACCGCGGGCTCCCTGTGTGTCCCCGGTGGGGGTGGCGCGGCCCCTCTGCTTGTGGCTGCTCGGGGAACCGCTGGGCGCCGTTCCCAGTTCCCACTTCCCACGGAGTCCCCTGGCGCGGCGT
>NW_006299603.1:2079065-2090324 GCF_000327345.1 Myotis davidii | reverse complement strand
TTTGATCAAATATATTTTGATTCTTTATAACTTAAAATGTGCCTCCTTCATCTTGTTTAATTGACATCTTAAACTTTAATTTTTTTTTTACTTAATCCTCATGGGATGATATGCTTTTATCAGTTTTTAGAAAGAGAGAGAGAGAGAGAGAGAGAGAGAGAGAGAGAGAGAGAGAGACGAATGTGAGAGACACATCAATTGGGTGCCCAGGGATCGAGCCTGCAACCGAGATACGTTCCCTTGACTGGAATCGAACCTGCAGCCCTTCAGTCCATGGACCGACGCTCTAACCACTGAGCTCCCGGCCAGGGCTGTGCTTAATTTCTTTAAGTCAAACCACCAGGGCTCTTATGTGCGTAGTAAATGCTGAAACCCGAGGAGGCAGAGGCGGCACCGGGAAAGCAGTGCCTCCCAAGTCCGCGTAGACTCCCGGCTGGAGCAAGGCCGCCTTGGACACACAGGCTGCTTCCCACCATCGAGGCAATCGTCATATTTCTTCATTCATATACGCGCTTAATTTCTTGTGTGTGTGTGTGTGTGTGTGTGTGTGTGTGTGTGTGTGTGTGAATCCTCCCCCAAGGATCCTTTCTCCATTGATCTTTAGAGAGAGTGGAAGGGAAGGGAATGGGTGAGACAGAGAGAGAGAGAGAGAGAGAGAGAGAGACGAATGTGAGAGACACATCAATTGGGGGCCCAGGGATCGAGCCTGCAACCGAGATACGTTCCCTTGACTGGAATCGAACCTGCAGCCCTTCAGTCCATGGACCGACGCTCTAACCACTGAGCTCCCGGCCAGGGCTGTGCTTAATTTCTTTAAGTCAAACCACCAGGGCTCTTTTTACTCAGTTCTGAACCGTGCACGCCGAGAGGCTGCATCGGGGATCGAATTTGAGTTTCCTATCGCGACACATTTACTGTAAGACAGACCAGGTACAAACACAACCCACCATCTGCAGGGCACCCGGCCAACAAGCAGGCCAGGATGCCTGGGCTCCCACAGGCGTTCCTCGGCCCTCAGCGTTAGAGCCAGGTCAGCCCCGAACCCGGGCCAGACGCAGCTCCTGCCTGACCAGCCGAAGTCCAGTTCGCACCGGACGGCACCTACCTTCCAACAACCCGAGACCCAGACAGGAATGGAAACGCTAATGGAAGTGACCACAGGGCTCACCCACCCTCCTCCCTGCTGAAGCGCTGAAGGAGCCAGGGTCAGGCATCCACCCCTTCGCTGTCCGGGCGCCAGGCAGCCTTCTGGTGGTAGCACCAAGCGGAGTCTCCTGTGGGGTGGTCCCTGTCCACTGGGGACGCTGCCCCTGCTTCCCCAGGTCCTCCGGGTGAAAGGGGGGCTGTTAGGAGAGCTCCATGGGCGTTGCCATATTTGTTACCGAACTGCGGGGTTCGCTGCTTGGGTTGCTCTGGTCAAGAGACTGTGGTTGTCACAGGTGCTTTCGTCTACTTGCTGCCAGGAGACGGGCGTCCACAGCCAAGCTGTGTCCCATGTGCCCCCAGGGAAGCCTAGCCATTGCCTAGGCACACGCCTTGGTCATTGCATGTTGACGTCTTCTTTGCAGTTAGCGACAGTTATCTGTTGAGTTCCTGTCAAGGTCATCCTGTTTACAGCTGGTCTGTAAAGTACTGTGCTGCGTTGTAAAATTTAGCAAGGATAGCGTTTAAGCCCTGGCTGGTTTGGCTCAGTGGATAGATCGTCCGCCTGCAGACTGAAAGGTCACGGGTTCGATTCCGGTCAAGGGCACATGCCCGGGTTGTGGGCTCAATCCCCAGCAGGGGGCATGCAGGAGGCAGCCGATTGATGATTCTCATCATTGATGTTTCTATCTTTCTCCCTTCCTCTCCCTGAAATCAATGAAACATATTTTTTAAAAAAGAATAGCTTTTAATAAGAACTGTCCAGACCTGAGACCTTAGTCCTAACAGCCTGGAAACGTGCCTGGCTGCCTTCTAGGTCCCCAGCATGGGGCGCTGTAGCTTCGCTGCCTCCTGGGCCCAGGCCAGGCGCGGCCCCCAGGCCTCAGTTTCCCCCTTTATGGCGGGTGGGCGTACGGCCCTCACCTGCGCACTTTAGGAGGTGTCGGATGCCTGTTTCCTGCTCAGGAGATGGTGTCAGGAGACGGTGTCAGGTTGGCAGCGGTCCAGGTCCCTGCGGGCCCGCCTGCGGGGGGCAGCGCCTGCAGCCCGGCCGTGGTGGGGCACAGCCTCTCTGTTCTCTGCACAGGATAACCAGACGGACAGCGGGATGGTGCTGGCCTCCGAGGAGTTTGAGCAGCTGGAGAGCAGGCACCAACCGGAGGGCGGGCTCAGGTAGGGGTTCCTGAGCCTCCCGCTAGGGGTCCAGGGAGGTGGGCTGGGCCTGCGTGTGCGGTGCCCTCTTCCCCGAACCTTCGGGCTCCCGTTGCCTTTCCGTGTGCTCAGGGCCATCCGCTCTGGGACTCCAGGCCTTTGTCACCAGCTTTCCCAAAGGAGCGCCTCCCCCGCACCGTCCTGACCCAGCACACCCAGTTCTGGTCCCCACGTCTCCTCCCTTCCTTTTGACACCCCCTCTTTGTAAAGCCGAGTATGGTCGCCGTGCCCAGTGCTCAGACAGCGCAGCCAGGCCACGCTGGGACGTAGCCCGCGCAACGGTGGCTGCTTGCTCCAGAGTAGGGGCCGGACGTGGAGACGGGCAGGGGTGTATTTCCAATCAGAACAGACGGGACTTCCGGATGGTTGGGTGAGGGCGAGAGGAGGGGAGGAAGCAAGATGACGGCCGGCTGTGTGGGCGCGGGGTCAGGGCTGGTGCCATTTGCGGAGATGGCAGGGCTGGGCGAGAAGCAGGTCTGCGGGACTGAAGCTCGCCTTCGCCGTTGTCCCACACCCAGGCTTGGGGCGGGGAAAACCCTGGTGTTTGCCCGGTTTGCTATTTAAGTGGAGCCGGTGTGTCCTTCCATCGGCCTGGCACGCACTTAAGTTGACTCAGGTGTGTCTTTGCTGATTCCGGCCAGACCTGGCCCAGGTCCATCCCTCCCACTGACGCCCTTCCCTGTGCAGCAGCTGTAAAGGACCCGGCTGGAGCGCGGAGGTGACCGGGGCGCACCCGGACCCCCAGGGGCGGCGGCGGCGGCCTGACCGGGGTCCCCCGGGAGGCCAGGTGTTCTACAACAGCGAGTACGGGGAGCTGGCCCGGCCCCGCGGCGGGGGTGACTGCACCCCCCTGGCCCGCTCGCCCTTCTTCGCAGACAGCAGCTACTGAGGAGGCTCGGCAAGGCCCCGCCCGGGGCGCCCACAGCTGGCAGCCGTGCCTGGCAGGGCGGGCAGAGGGTCGGAGCTCCAGGCTGGGAACTCGTCTCCTTTGGTTCGGCCAGGAGGCCTTCCCTCCACCCTGTCAGCGCCCCCTCTAGCCATGAAGAGCAAAACCCAGGTTCCAGGGCTCCCCGACCTCCATCACCACCCCTGCCCAGGACTTCCCGGGCCCCCTCAGGCCCTTCTCCCTTCAGATCAGATTCCGTGTAGCTAACAGCCCCAGGGCCCAGCCTGGGACCCGCACTCCCAGGGGAATGCCCCTTTGCTGACCTCCCCCCACGACGGTGGGTGGTAGCGTGACCCCCATTTTCTGAGGAGGAACTTGAGGGTCTGACAGTCACCGGGGCTGCAGGTGAAGCCAGGCCTGAGCTGCAGCCTCCCGGCCCGCCTCACTCACTGCTCCTCCACGCAGCCCCTCCCTGGGGAAGGCCTTCCTTCCGGTGTCGCCCGGGCTGAGGGGAGGGTGCCAGACCCCATCCCAGAGCACAAAGAGGAACCGTGGGGTGGGGCCGGGAACTCCTCCCTGAGCCCCGCCAGCAACCCCCTCGGGTCCCTGCCGCGGACCATCACAACGCACCCTCCCCCGATTCTGCGGATCTTTTTCATTAGAACTTCAGAAACCGAGCTGCTATGAAGAATTTACTTTTCAAAACTTCAGTCTGAAGGGCGCAAGTTCTCTCTGAATCTAGAGGATCCTTGCCCCTGGCCCCCGTGGGCGCCGTCACAGCAGACACAGCCACAGCCTCTCCTGGAGAAGGTGCCGCCCGCTGCCTGGCCCAGGCGGCCTCGAGCAGCCCCACCTGAGAAGATGCGGGTCCTCCGCTCTGGGACCCGATCTGCCGCGAGGCCCCTGCCATGCCGGGAAGGTCCTTCCGAGCGGGGATTCCACAGGAAGGCGCCCAGGCTGGCCCGGGGGACCGCCCAGCGCGGCTCCAGGCCCCCAGGCATCGGGATGTTCTGTGGCCTCGGGGGCCTGTCTTCTACCGCCTGGTCTCTGCCTGACGTCGGCTCCCTGGCAGTTCAAGCCTCTGTCGTCACCGGGGAGCAGCCAGGACCTCTGGAGGCTGCAGCCAGTCTGCCCAGACACCCATCCCAGCTCACACTGCCCAGCCACCCACCCTCAGAGGAGATAGACCACCTCCCAGTTAGCACGTTTCTGTAGGGCACCGACACGGGTGACATCTCCGCTGTCCCCCCCGGGCCTGCTTCTTGGATGTCACCTGACTGTGAGACCTGGGTCTCAGGGGAACCTGGTAGTGGGGCCCAGAGGCTGTTAGCGGAGCCACGTGCGCTGCAGGTGCACAGCCTGGCCCCGGGCCACCCTGGGCCACCTCTCCTCCTGTCACCGCCGCGCACACAGACATGTACTGGGAAGAACACCTGCCATGCCCTGTACACCACGTGCTCCGAAAAGATCTGAAATATTTAACAAAAGATAATAATAAATGTGATGCCAGTCTTTGAGTTACGATGAATGGGTGCTCCGTGAAGTGGCAGCTCTCTCTGACGGTTTGATTCAAGCACTCCTCCCCTCGATGGCCAGCCCCTCGAGGCCGCTGGACAGGCCACCAAAGGGAAGGGCAGCAGAGGCAGCTGAGCCTGGACACCCTCTCCCCAAAGCTCCCAGCAGAGGGCGCCAGGGAGGCAGCAGGGCCCCGGGGATCACCCTGTTTGGGTTGGGCGGACCACAAAGGCGCTCCCCTTTCTACTTTATATCTAAAGTGACAGGGAACTTGGTGGCCGGTGGGTGTGGGGGCGTGGCCCAGAGTGGGTCACTGGTACCAGGGCCCCACGTGAAGCAGGCGTCCAGAGGGGTGAAGCACAAGGCCGCTCGCCTTCCCGTCTGAGTGCCCGCCAGACTCTGAGGTCGGCGTCTGAGCTGGGACCCCGGTCTCAGCCCCCACCCGGGAGGTGAGCGCCAGCCAGCACAGGGTGGCAGGGCTGCCAGTGGCCCTGCAGGGGGTGTCCACGCAACATCCCTTCACAAGTGAGCGGCTGCATTGTGGTGGCTGCAGACCGGGGCGTGACCCTCGCCCTCTGGACCGGCCTTAGCAGGCTTCCTGGGAAGGGCTGACCCAGCAGCGGCCCCGGGGGCTCAGGAGGGAAAGCCAACAATGCCCCCTCCACGCGGGGGCCACGCAGGAGGGTTGTCAGCACAGGCCTGTGGGCACCTCACTGGGAGAGCAGAAGAGCCCAGCAAAGATCACCCTGTGGGCCAGGCCCTGTGCCTGCCCCACCCAGGCCTCTTCCTCCAGGGCCCAGGGCCCACTGGGTGCCTGCACCCTACCCATTACCCGGTCGGGTGGTGTCCGCTGTTCAAGCCTCATTTTCAACTCCAGTGGGAAGAGGTGGTGGGTTTGTTGTTCTTACTTTTATAATAAATCTAGATGTGAACACAGAAAAGAGCACCCTCCCTTTGGGTTTGGACGGCTTAACTCTACGATATTATTGGCTGAGTTCAGCACTTTCCCTGAATGAAGCCTCAGTCTTGGTGTTGCACACCCACGTGTGGTGGACAGCCCACTCCCGTGTCCTGGGTCAGGAGGAGCTTTGCTCACGCTTGTCCTCTGGTCCTTGGGCCGATGCTCGGGGCTGCAGTCAGTGTGCCCAGGCCCCAGCCCTGCCTCCCTCCGTCCGCCCAGGGACTCGGTGGGAAAGAGAACCCAGCTGGCAGGAGCAGGGGCCACGGGGGACACTCCACGGAGCAACAGTGTGTTCTCATCTTGAGGCCCCTCGGCCCTGCCGCCTGCTAGGAATCTTCTCCTTTCCTCTCCTCCCAGCAGGCCTCAGCTCTTCAGGGGGCCCCACCACACACCCCGCCTTCCTCCTCTCCCTCTTTTGACTGAGAGCCGTGAATCAAGTCCTTCAGAAGAGGCGAAAGGCACACTTACTGTCCCTGGGTGCTGTGTATTCCATCCTGACCTTGCACTGCCCTGGGGCATCGGGCAGAGCTCCTGGGCCCTGCTCTGAGCTGCACATGGTGCCCGGGGACGTCCTCCACGGAGCCCACAGGCACCGTCCCTGCCGTAAGGAGGGACACGTGATGGAGCTCTGCCCGGGAAGAAGGTTAGCTGATGCCTCATTTTCTTGTCTGTGAGTCACCATCTTGCAGAGCTTTGGTGATGACATAAGAGTGGAAATGCTCCTAGAAGTGACCACACGGAGAAAGAAGTTCTGACCCCACTGTCATGTCCTTCGAAATCAACATTTAAGTCAACTGGGAAAGACACTCTCCACAGTTGAATCTGACAAGATCCCTCTCCTCCATCAACTCACCTATCATCTCTGGCATTCACTCATCCATCCACTCATCCATCATCTGCTCATCCATCATCTGCTCATCCATCCACTCATCCATCCATCCATCTATCCTCCATCCATCCACTCATCCATCCACAAATCCATGCATCCATTCATCCATCCACTCATCCATCCTCTCATCCATCCATCCATCCACCCATCCATCCATCCATCCATCCATCCATCTATCCATCCATCCATCCATTCATTCATCCATCCACTCATCCATCCTCTCATCCATGCATCCATCCATCCATCCATCAATCCATCCACTAAACCACTCATCCATCCATCCATCCATCCATCCATCCATCCATCTATCCATCCATCCATCCATTCATTCATCCATCCACTCATCCATCCACAAATCCATGCATCCACCCATCCATCCATCAATTCTTCCACTAAACTACCCATCCACAGACACCCACCCACACAAACGCCCTGCAACCATTGAAGATAGGGATAGAGGCATTCTCTGCTAATGCAGGGCCTTCCGTGAAGACAACAGGTGGAGGAGGTGGGAAGCATGTTTTTAGGACTGGGGTCAAAGTGATGGTAGTAGGGAAAAATGCTTTCCTTATATGAGACCCAACTGGGGAGTTCTGGAAGTCAGTGAGCACACTCTGTGCTCTCCATTCACCTAGGACTACTGGCTGCAGCATCGCGTCCTGGATCTCGTGGGGCACCCGTGCCTCAGAGCCAGCATTTGCAGACAGAAACCCCTTCACTTTCCCGCAAGAGCTGGAAGTGGCAAAGTTTGAGGGTGTGGGGTTTACTGAGGGGCCACTCCAAGGGCTGAGGGAGGAACTCAGAGCGCCCGGGAAGCGAGAGCTGAGGGATTTGGAAGGCGATGGGGCAGCATCTGTGAAGGTCAGCCAGGCGCTGCTCTGGGACTCTGCCGCTGGGGAGGCAAGCGTGGTCCCCTCAGGAGGAGGAGCTTTTCCTCCCAAGAACAGAGGGGCGGCCCCCATGGGCACAGCCAGTTGTCACGGTCCCTTCCGTGGCCCCTGGACGACGGAAGTAACAGAGGGACCGCTGTGAAGTCCTGGGGTTCATTGTGTTGAATCAGCTTTGAACAGGGCTCGCTCTGGGGTGGCAAGGGGTACATCTGTGTGGGTGGGCCATGGTCTGGAGTCTGGGACCTCCTCACCTGGCAGGGGTTGCTCCCAGCCCCTGTGTCTTCCGAGGGCACCAGGCCCGAGGAGAGACCCAGAGGACTCGGGCAGGTCACTGATGCTCTCTGAGCTGTTTTTTCTGACTGGGAATCCCATTCTATGTAGGGAACCACAACTGAAGGTGGTGGGGCCCCACTCTAGCCCAGGCTGACATATGTAAACTGGACCTAACTATACAGGGCATGGCTTGGCCATGGCTGTGTGGTCAGCACAGCCACTTAGAGTTGGGGGACCCGGTGAAACCTCCTGGAGGTCCGGGGGACAGCAGCCTGTTCCCCTGGGCCCGAATCCGTTGTCTGAGGTTTGGACCCGCCAGCTGCCAGCTTGTAACCCTGGGGAAGAGCGCTCTCTGAAAATGTCAATCTTTGTTGAATTTAACCCACGCAGGCCAGCTCTTCCATCACTTTCCCGGAACCCACACAGCTGCCCCTGCCCCCTCCCAACCCCACCCCCCCAGGTAGGGCCCTGCACAGGGAAGGGGCAGAAGGAAGTGCTCAATGAAACCAGATCAATATTGACCCAAGTGAAGGTGCCCACAGAGGCAGGAAGAGGACACGCTGGTGACACTGCCCAGAGCCCCAGGGCCCAGGGGACCGAGCTATGAGGAAGAGGAAGGAGCTGAGGTGGGTGCTGGCAGATTCCTGGAGTGACCCCTGGGCAGGACAGCCAGCCCTGCACCTGGCCGGCGAGCCCAACAGCCCTCCTGCTGTGCCCACGGCCCCCCCTGCCCCTGCCAGCCTGTTCCTCTTAAAACCACTTCAAGGCTCCACTGAGGCGGCTCCATCTCCGCTCCCACAGGAGCCCCGGATGTGCCTACGTGCCCACCTGCCCTCATGGTGATGACTCACAGGAGGAGAGAAGGGATCTCCTGTGGCTCGCGTGGTCCGAGTCCAGAAGGGCTTCCTGGAGGGTGGCCATGTGGCCAGGGGTCTCCAAGACCAGGCTATTGGAGGGGCTCCCTTAAGGCTGCCCCACCGCCCATGGGACCAGGGTGGGGTTTCCAGGCCTGTGTGCGCGCCAGCCCCAGAAATTGAACTAGAAGCAGTTCATATTTGGACACCAGAGACAATCTAAGCCCACGGTCAGCACACTGCCTAGGGCAGGCCAAACCAGCCCCACACCTCAGTGAGCACAGGAGACTGCATGCCTGTGGGTTCGCACAGAAAAGCTAAAGGTGGACACCCAGGGCCCCCCAGAGAACTTTGATGATGGGCAGGAACCAAGGCGATAGTGGGGAAGGGGCTCCCACCGCCCACAGGCGGCCACGTCCCCACCACGAGGCGGGTCCGCAGGCTGCTCGGGTTCACCTAATCGCTCCCTTAGCTCACGGGACTCGGGAGCCCTGATCTGGCCCGATAAAAGGAGAATGAGAAGACGAAGGGAGCCCCGGACCTCCACCATGCGTGGTGGCCTGGCAGGCATGCAGGGTCGGCTGGCCTTGCTGCCTGTGTCGCCCTGTGCAGGCATTTGTTGACGTCAGAGCCACGTGGGATGCCCCGGCAGAGGCGGCTGACCGGGCCCTCGGCTCCTGTCCCCTCCAACCTCTGTCGGCCTGAGTGCCTGGCTCCCAGGGCCTGGTGAGCCCGTGGTCCTTCCCAGCCCTGGGGCCGCCAGCGTCCTTGTCTACCTCCAGCACCTCATTCCCGGAGGAGCAGGCCTGGAGCCAGTGTTTGTTTTGGCACAAAGGATGCCCTGCAAACATTGCTCAGGACAGGCTGAGCGTGAGTCTGAGGGAGGGGCGCCTCAGTGTCACGCAGCCCTCTCCCAGCAGGAGGAGGTGAGCAGGAGCCGGCTCGGCTCGGATGCCCAGGCGGGTGCCCATCTCGGCGCCTTCCCTCGTGTCAGCTGCATCCTGCTGGCCCAGAAGGGGAGGAAGCTGCACAGAGCTTGGAGGTGTGCTGGGCTGAGAAGCACCCACAGCCTCCCAGGATTGAATCCCTGAGCCTTTGAATGTCACTTTATAAGGAAGGCGTCTTGGCAAATGTAACGAAGTTGGTTATTTTAAGGTGAGGAGATTATATCCCTGATTATCCCTGAGTCCTGAATGCAATCAGTTCCTCATGTTGTGGTGACCCCCATCCATAAAATTATTTTTGTTGCTACTTCATAACTCTCATGTTGCTACTGTGATGAATCTTCATGTAAATATCTGATATGCAGGATGGTCTCAGGCGCCCCCTGTGAAAGGGTCATTCGATGGCCAAAGGGGTCGCGACCCACAGGTTGAGAACCGCTGCTCTAGAGGGAACGCAATTCTGACACCGCCTTGGTTCTGGCTCAGTGATACCGGTTTTCAGGCCGCCAGGACTGTGAGCAAATAAATGAGTGTTCTTTTTGGCCACCAAGAATGTGGTGAGTTGTTAGTCGCCCCAGGAAACTAATACACAGATGCCCCCTGGCCCACCAGGCCGCTGGGCTCAGGCTGGACCCCCAGCTGCCCCCACCGCCCTGCTGCGGGTGGTTCCCGAGGGCCAGCGCGGGGATCCCTGTGGGTGACCGGTGGGGCCAGCCTGAGTCCTGCTTGACCATTAGCTCAGGAACCAGAGGCGAGTCCCTTGGCTTCCTTGGTGGGGAAACGGAGACACAATGAGACACACTGTGCTGAGTAACTGGGGGTGTACCTCTGAATTAGAAACCTTGGGGTGCATGGGAAGAGGCTACCACCACTCTGTAGGCTCATGGGAAGCCAGGGACAGGTCCCCCCCAACCACTGTCGGCCAGAGCGGGGGTGGGGTGCTTACAGATGAAGAGGGCCAGGAAGGGGCAGGGGGACCACCGAGCGCCTGTGCCCAGCCAGCAAGTGCTGCCTCCGCCTCCTCTGGCCTCGGGCCCCATGCTGGCCTGCCTGAAGCCAGCCTGTCTGCGTGGTGGACGGTGCCCGGGGTGGCTCCCAACACCCCCTACGCGGATCGCCTGGGCCAAGGACCCAGTGACCCCAGTTTGGAGGGGTTCACGCCGGGCTGTGCTTGCTCAGGAGGAGAGCAGTGCCCACACCAAATGTTCATTGAAGAAAGTGCGACTCTGGTCCCCACAGGGAATGGCGGTCTGACCTCGGGCCTCCTGGGAGCCCCGGGCGAGCGCAGGCCCCGTGGTCCGAGCGGTAGGGCCACCCTGAGAACCGCCCGGCTTCTCCCACCTCCCCCTGGCATAACCACGCCAGCTCTTGCGAGACCCCTGTCCCCAAGTTTCAAAGGGACAAGACGACCAACGAGAACATCCTGGCTCCAGCCCCCCGCCGCCCAAGCCCCCCAAACACACACACACTTAGGAAGCTTGACTGACAGTTCTCAGCTGCTGCAGCCTCTCCCCAGGGTGCCCGTCCCCACAGGCAGAGGCGACTTTCTTTGCCGGAGGGGACAGCGCAGGGACCACCACAGCCACGTGTGGGCCGAGGCACATGGGAGACTGTGCTGACTCAGGCCGGGACGGGGCAGACACGGTCTCCTGGGGTTTAATCTGGAAGGAGCTGCTCACTGTGTCCATGTTC
>NW_006299603.1:2078428-2078860 GCF_000327345.1 Myotis davidii | reverse complement strand
CAGGCGGGAGAGCAGGGAGCCCCGCAGCCCAGCTGGGGGATCCAGGGCTCCCTGAAAAGCCGCATCCCCGGCGAGCCTGTGTCACGGGTGGCGTGTGTTTGGCGTGTCCTGCAGACGAGATGTGTGAGCCTGTGTCACGGGTGGTTTTGAAGTTTATAAGTGCTATGCAAATGAGGGTGGCTCTGGGTGCTTCTCTGGGTGGCTTCAGGGCCTCTACTGAGTGAGAGCACAGCAGACATCCATCATCTGTCCAGATGGTTTTTGTCTCAGGCTTTGGGGCTCTGTCCTGTTCCCCTGTGGATCATGTTCCCTCAATAGGAGGCTCAGGCTAAGTGCACTGGGTGCCATTGGGCTAGTAGTAAGTACTCTGAGGCTGGCGTCCCCATCCTCTCCTTGGGCCCTGCTCAGAAAAATGGAAAGTGTGCAAAGAGC
>NW_006299603.1:2066277-2066567 GCF_000327345.1 Myotis davidii | reverse complement strand
CCCATGGGCCCTGGAGAGCCCCCTGCCCGGGAGAGGCAGCCGGCCCTGACGTGGAGGGGGGCCGCCTGCTGCCCAGGCTTTCCGGAGGGGCCTGGCCGGAGCGGCCTCCTTCAGCCAGCGCCCCCCTGAGAGGGTGAGGCTCGGGCATCAGGGGTGCGGCCACCGGGCAGCCACCTCTGAATAAGCTCACATTTATAATGCACGCCCCCTCCCCACACCGCCAAGGGGAAATGCACGAGATGAGCGGAGAGCACGCGCACGCACACGTGTTGCACAGCTGCTAACAGCCG
>NW_006299603.1:2052940-2053682 GCF_000327345.1 Myotis davidii | reverse complement strand
AAGCCGCATCCCCGGCGAGCCTGTGTCACGGGCGGCGTGTGTTTGGCGTGTCCTGCAGATGAGACGTGTGAGCCTGTGTCACGGGTGGCATGTGTTTGGCGTGTCCTGCAGATGAGACGTGTGAGCCTGTGTCACGGGCGGTGTGTGTTTGGCATGTCCTGCAGATGCGATGTGTGAAACTCTCATGTCAAGACTGATTTCAAAGATGGAGACTGTCCCAGGCCTTCCTGTTGGCCTCGGTAGCTGCCCGTGGCCTCTCCATCAATAGCTGCCCGACATCTCCGGGCTCTGGAACAGGGAAGCCGGGGTCACAGCCCGGCCCTTCCTCACTCCTGGCCCTCACGGGGGCCCAGCCAAGAGGAAGTCCCAAGACCCGGGCAGGGTTGGGGGCACGGGTTTCCCAGGGCCCACCAGCCTGAGCAGGAAGTTGGCCGGGGCTCGGCCCATTAGTTGAGCAAACAGCACGTTCTCAGGAGGACAGGGCGGGGGAGGCCCGGCCCCAGGGAGGGGCGAGGATGGGGTATATGAAGCCCCAGGGCCAGACTCCGGGCAGCGTGTCAGGTCCAGGAGCATCCTCGGAGCCCAGCCGCCATGAAGCTCGCCGCTGCCTTCCTGGTGCTCAGCGTGGCCCTGCTCAGCCAGCCCAGTGAGTGCCCCTGGCCTGGGCCCACCCTCCCTGCCTGGCCCAGCCCCCCTCCAGCAGGTCCCGGCCCTGCTGCCTCTGCACCCACCCAGGCACCAG
>NW_006299603.1:2052436-2052836 GCF_000327345.1 Myotis davidii | reverse complement strand
TCCCCCTCTGGGAACCTGCCCAGGCCCCCACAGAGCTCCCCTCCCACCCTCCCCCCAGCCAGCTCCTGGTCCTGTCCAGCCAGCTCCCTGCAGCCACAGCTCTGCGGTCGGTCAAGTGGGTGGCCGGGTGCTGGCAGGTTTCAAAGGCCCTGTCACCTCCCGGAGGCGATGGGCCCTCAGGAGCTCTCCTGGGGATGGCCGGGTGGGTGACGCTCCTCCGTCTGCAGCTGCAGCCTTCTTCATGAACATGGCGGCCAAGCCCACGGTCCCGAGCGCAGCTGCCCTTGAGCCTGCGGGTGCCCTTGCGCCTGCGGGTGCCCTTGCGCCTGCGGCTGCCCTTGCGCCTGCCCTTACACCTGTCCTTGCACCTGTGGCTGCCCTGGAGGCTGGGGCCGAGGCC
>NW_006299603.1:2050318-2052393 GCF_000327345.1 Myotis davidii | reverse complement strand
TCAACCCCCTGAGGTTCATCCTGACCAGCATGGGCATCAACGTGGAGCGCCTGGTGGAGGGCTCCAGGAAGTGTGTGACCGAGGTGGGCCCGGACGCCATGGGGGCCATGGGGGCCGTGAAGGCGCTACTGGTGAGTGAGGCGCCTGCCACCTCCCTTGGTGCGCCGCCCTCCCTCGGTGAGCACCCCGTCTGCCCTCTAATCCCTGACAGGGCCACCCCGTTTTCCGCCCCCGTGGGCACTGGGAGGACCGGCCATATCTGAGCGAGGTGGGGCTGCGAGGTCCGGGGAAGGGGCAGGCACGCACAAGGGTCGCCACCTGTGCCTGTCCCCGCAGAGCAGGTGGCGTGGTCACCCGCGCAGGGAAACACTCAACCGTGGCTTCTTTCCAGGGAGCCCTGACCTACTTCGGCTGAGCAGCAGCTGGCGCACCCCTGCCCGCCCGGCGACCAGATGCTGCCGCCTTCAGGCCGGCACCTGCACCAGCCCCACCCGCGCCCTCCCCCTCAATAAACAGTTAAAAGCAGCTCTGGGCTGATGTCTTCTCGCCTCAATGCCCGTCCCTTCCCTGCTGTGAGCCTGTGCTGAAGGGAGAGGGGCTGGGCTGGGAGGGGCACAGAGGGCCATGTGCCCCGATGGAGGGAGAGACGGAAGGAGAGACTACTGACATGTGGCGGGGGGCACACAGCCAGCAATGAAAGGTGACAGGACTGGGCAAGTGGCAATTTAGACTGAGTTTGAAAACTCTGTTGGGAATTTTTCCTCGTTCTGGTCTGTAAATGTCCATGAGGCACGGGAATTATCTAACCCTTGACGATTAGCAAGAACTCTCCAAACAGCCCTGGCAGGTTTGGCTCAGTGGTTAGAGTGCCGGCCCGTGGACCGAAGGGTCTCGGGTTTGATTCCCGGTCAAGAGCACAAGAACACGTACCTCCGTTTCAGGTCCGATCCTGGCCCGGGTTGTGCATGTGCTGGAGGCAACCAAGCGATGTGTCTCTCTCACGTGGACCTTTCTCTCTCCCACCCGCCTCCCTCCCTCTAAAAATCAATGGAAAAACATCCTCGGTGACGATTAAACACAAAAAACCTCTCCAGACAACGCCATTTCTTGCTAATATTTGGAAGTGTTTGCTTTCCTCCCTTAATCTCAATTTCTCTCCTGGGAGGGGCAGGATTGAGGGCCATGAAAGTCTACAGACTTTTTGCTTTCCCTGTGGTTTCAGTGAAGTAACCTCATGGCTGAGGTTCCTTCTGTCTCCTGGAGGACTGTCCTTGAGGTGGGGAGGCCCCCTGGTGGGGAGGGTCCCGTGGTGGGGAGGCCTTGTGGTGGGGAGGGAATGCCCCCGGTGGGGGGCCCCGGGCAGAGCTCCTGTCCTCCGGGAATGCTGCCAGGGAGGCGGGCTGCTCATGTCACAGCCTCTAGCACACCCTACTTCCAGTTCCTGGGAAGGGCTCTCTGGGTCTTGCCCACCAACACACGGTGGACGAACCAGGTCATTTCCACCTTTTATGTTAGAGCCTGGGTCTGACTTCTGGTCCCCTCCTGTCTTGACAAGGAAAGCCGGGGATTTAATTTTCGGCCACTTTGACACATTCATAGTCAAACCACAACAGGAGGCCACTTGCATCCAGATAACATCCACATCGTGGTCAGAGGGCGCCGGAGACTCCCAGGGTCCTGCGCCGAGTAAAGCTCTGCTCTGGGCAACGAGGCGGTGGGAGAGGACGCCCTGCCCAGCGCGGGTGCGGAAGGCGGCGGGGACCGGACCTCGCTGGCCAGTCGCTCCCCACATCACACACCCAGGCTCTCGTGGCCGGGCCGGTAGCAGTCCCTGTTACGCTACAGGAATCGCTGGGTCTGCCGTGGGCTTGACAGAGTTCCCATCGCGAGTGGCCCGGCGGCCTCGCACCTGGAGAACCTCCCCCGGTTCCCCGCAGTGCTTGCAGGAGAAGGAGACCCTGAGAATCATGGGAAGCCCCAAGGCCACCTGCCAGGTCTAGCTTCCCGCCTTCTGCAGGTTCCTGGGAAAAGAGACCAACCATAATCCTGGGGAAGAGAAAGCTATTTAAATAACT
>NW_006299603.1:2045318-2046510 GCF_000327345.1 Myotis davidii | reverse complement strand
TAAGGGTCTCGGGTTTGATTCCCGGTCAAGAGCACAAGAACACGTACCTCCGTTTCAGGTCCGATCCTGGCCCGGGCTGTGCATGTGCTGGAGGCAACCAAGCGATGTGTCTCTCTCACGTGGACCTTTCTCTCTCCCACCCGCCTCCCTCCCTCTAAAAATCAATGGAAAAACATCCTCGGTGACGATTAAACACAAAAAACCTCTCCAGACAACACCATTTCTTGCTAATATTTGGAAGTGTTTGTTTTCCTCCCTTAATCTCAATTTCTCTCCTGGGAGGGGCAGGATTGAGGGCCATGAAAGTCTACAGACTTTTTGCTTTCCCTGTGGTTTCAGTGAAGTAACCTCATGGCCGAGGTTCCTTCTGTCTCCTGGAGGACTGTCCTTGAGGTGGGGAGGCCCCCTGGTGGGGAGGGTCCCGTGGTGGGGAGGCCTTGTGGTGGGGAGGGAATGCCCCCGGTGGGGGGCCCCGGGCAGAGCTCCTGTCCTCCGGGAATGCTGCCAGGGAGGCTGGCTGCTCATGTCACAGCCTCTAGCACACCCTACTTTCAGTTCCTGGGAAGGGCTCTCTGGGTCTTGCCCACCAACACACGGTGGACGAACCAGTCATTCTCACCCTTTTATGTTAGAGCCTGGGTCTGACTTCTGGTCCCCTCCTGTCTTGACAAGGAAAGCCGGGGATTTAATTTTCGGCCACTTTGACACATTCATAGTCAAACCACAACAGGAGGCCACTTGCATCCAGATAACATCCACATCGTGGTCAGAGGGCGCCGGAGACTCCCAGGGTCCTGCGCCGAGTAAAGCTCTGCTCTGGGCAACGAGGCGGTGGGAGAGGACGCCCTGCCCAGCGCGGGTGCGGAAGGCGGCGGGGACCGGACCTCGCTGGCCAGTCGCTCCCCACATCACACACCCAGGCTCTCGTGGCCGGGCCGGTAGCAGTCCCTGTTACGCTACAGGAATCGCTGGGTCTGCCGTGGGCTTGACAGAGTTCCCATCGCGAGTGGCCCGGCGGCCTCGCACCTGGAGAACCTCCCCCGGTTCCCCGCAGTGCTTGCAGGAGAAGGAGACCCTGAGAATCATGGGAAGCCCCAAGGCCACCTGCCAGGTCTAGCTTCCCGCCTTCTGCAGGTTCCTGGGAAAAGAGACCAACCATAATCCTGGGGAAGAGAAAGCTATTTAAATAACT
>NW_006299603.1:2038974-2041479 GCF_000327345.1 Myotis davidii | reverse complement strand
GAAGGGCCCCCTGGTGGGGAGGCCTCCTGGTGGGGAGGAAGGGCCCCCTGGTGGGGAGGGAATGCCCCCTGGTGGGGGGCCCCGGGCAGAGCTCCTGTCCTCCGGGAATGCTGCCAGGGAGGCGGGCTGCTCATGTCACAGCCTCTAGCACACCCTACTTCCAGTTCCTGGGAAGGGCTCTCTGGGTCTTGCCCACCAACACACGGTGGACGAACCAGGTCATTTCCACCTTTTATGTTAGAGCCTGGGTCTGACTTCTGGTCCCCTCCTGTCTTGACAAGGAAAGCCGGGGATTTAATTTTCGGCCACTTTGACACATTCATAGTCAAACCACAACAGGAGGCCACTTGCATCCAGATAACATCCACATCGTGGTCAGAGGGCGCCGGAGACTCCCAGGGTCCTGCGCCGAGTAAAGCTCTGCTCTGGGCAACGAGGCGGTGGGAGAGGACGCCCTGCCCAGCGCGGGTGCGGAAGGCGGCGGGGACCGGACCTCGCTGGCCAGTCGCTCCCCACATCACACACCCAGGCTCTCGTGGCCGGGCCGGTAGCAGTCCCTGTTACGCTACAGGAATCGCTGGGTCTGCCGTGGGCTTGACAGAGTTCCCATCGCGAGTGGCCCGGCGGCCTCGCACCTGGAGAACCTCCCCCGGTTCCCCGCAGTGCTTGCAGGAGAAGGAGACCCTGAGAATCATGGGAAGCCCCAAGGCCACCTGCCAGGTCTAGCTTCCCGCCTTCTGCAGGTTCCTGGGAAAAGAGACCAACCATAATCCTGGGGAAGAGAAAGCTATTTAAATATCTTATTTTGCTAGTTTCCCTTTGTAACCATGCAAAGATCTTCCTTGATATAAAATACAAAAATTTAAAGCAACTTAAAAAAAGTGAAATCATAAAAAGAAACCAATAAACCTAACTTTGCTTCCAGTGGTGGTATAAGCAGCATGAAACTACAGGAATTTAACTCTACCGCCTGGGGTTGGGCGTGGGTCCCCAGGCAGGACAAGACTACACAAACCTCTCTTGTTGATGGCGTTGCCACACTGAGGCCATTCTCGACCTGCTCTGTGATAAGTCAAATGAGTCCTCACACCAGTGTCACTGAAACCTGAGATTTCTGGTAAAGTGGAAAGTAGACGCTGATAGAGGATCATTGCCCGGCCACGTGGCTATGGTTGAGCAGCGGCGACCTATGAACCAGGAGGTCACGGTTCAATTCTCGGTCAGGGCACATGCCCAGGCTGTGGGCAGCCAATAAATGATTCTTTCTCACCATTGATGTTTCTCTCTCTCTCCCTCTCTGAAATCAATAAAAATATTTAATTAAAAAGAAAGAAAAAAAGAAAGCAAGCAAGGCTGGTGTATCCTCCAGCAGAATAGTGTTCAGAAAAAATAAAAAAGGTCATGAAGGTTAAGCTAAAACCTTATAGCTTGATCTGAACTGGAAGTACAATTGTCCGATGTAGTTTACCTCATCGGCCTCCTGAAAGGACCGAGAAACCAACCAATCGGGCAGCAATGAGAATCATGCGTCCTGGGAGTGGCCTCCAGTTACCATTTCCCACCTGAGGAAGGAGGAGTCTTTGGAGCAATGTCCAGTTCCAGGCCCCAAGCAGCCAACGTAAACCTGTACGTCTTTTCATACCTGAACAGAGGGAGGCTGACAGACGATCAGGATTGTGCCGAAAAGACAGTACCATCTGAATAAAGCTCCCTGGCCAGAGATTGGGCAATTCGAACATCACTGATGGTAATAAGTACAAGGGACGAAACTCATCCAATATGATTAAGTCCATGTTTTTTGTTTTTAAAATACATTTTTATTGATTTCAGAGAGGAAGGGAGAGGGAGAGATAGAAACATCAATGATGAGAGAGAATCACTGACAGGCTGCCTCCTGCATGCCCCCTACTGGGGATTGAACCCGCAACCCAGGCATGTGCCCTTGACCAGAATCAAACCTGTGACCTTCAGTCCGCAGGCTGACGCTCTATCCACTGAGCCAAACCTGCTAGGGCCAAGTCCATGTTTTAATACAGGGAAAAAGAGTTTTATGGTAGCCTTTGGAGGACATAGGAAATAAACCCATTAACTTGTAAACTGGTAAATACCAGTATATATTTTTAAATGCTTATCACTTTAAAATGTCCGCTGAAATATCTACCGGTGAAATGCTACGTCTGGGCTTGGCTTCGAAATAACCCAGTGTGTGCAGAACGGGGGCTCGTTGAACCAAGAGTGGCCACTTAACGGTAACGGAAGCTTGGTGATGGGTGAGTCCAGTCCACTAGATTGTCCTTGCACTTCGGTGTATGTCAGAGACACTTCAAAATAGAAAGTTTAAAAAGGAAAGAGCCCTAGCCTGTTTGGCTCAGTGGATAGAGCGTCGGCCTGCGGGCTGAAGGGTCCCAGGTTCGGTTCCGGCCAAGGGCATGTACCTGGGTTGCGGGCACGTCCCCAGTAGGAGGTGTGCAGGAGGCAGCTGATCGATGTTTCTCTCTCATCGAT
>NW_006299603.1:2037601-2038756 GCF_000327345.1 Myotis davidii | reverse complement strand
ATTTACGTGTGTTTTGTTTTTCATGCTGATAAACCCTAATTAATCTACCTTTTCCTTTAGTTCCTTTGCTTTTAAGATGCTTTACCCAAGAAACTATTGCCTAAACCAGCATCATAAATATTTATATCTATGTATTTTTCAAAGAATTTAAAAAAGTTTTAGCTCTTACATTGAGATTTTGAATTAATGTTGTATTTGGTTTGAGGTAGGGGTCCAACTTCATTCTTTTGCATGTGAATTTTCACTTGTCCAGCACCATTCTTGTACACTATCCATCCCCTTATTACTAAGAAATCATCACCTAACCCATGATCATGAAGATTTATTCTGGTGTTTCCTTCTAGGATATTTATAGTTTTAACTCTTATATTTATGACTACAATGTACTTTGAGCTAATTTCTGTGTATCGTTTGAGGTAGGGGTCCAACTTCATTCTTTTGCTTGTGAATTTTCACTTGTCCAGCACCGTTCTTGTACACTATCCTTCCCCTTATTGAGATGTCTCGGTGCCTCTGTCACAAATCAAATGACCATAAGTATAAATGTTTCTTTCTGAGCTCTCAATTCACTTCCATTGATCCATATACCATCCTTATGACAATATTAATACTGTCTTACAACGCTGTGGCTATTTAATACCTTTCAAACCAAGAAGTTAAGTCCTCCAACTTGTTTTTTCAAGATTATTTGGCTATTTGAGGGTCTTTAGTATACTTTTACATGAGTTTTAAGATCAGCTTGTCAATTTCTACAACAAAAGGTAAGTTGGGCTTCTGATAGGTACTGCATTGAATCTGTAGATCAATTTGGAGTATCACCATCTTAACAGTATTGTGTTCTCAATCCATAAACATGAAATGTCTTTCCATGCATTTACATCTTTCAACGTTTTATACTTTTTAGGGTGCAAGTTGTTTTCTTTTATTAACTTTACTAGAGGCTCAGTGCACAAATTCATGCACGGGTGGGGTCCAGCTGGCCCCGCCCCCCAAAGAGGTGGATGGGGTCAATTGGGGGCTGGGCCAGTTGGGGGGAGGAGCCACAGGCAATTGGCTGGCTGGCCCCGCCCCCTGGTCGAACTCTGGGTCAAGGGGATGATTTGCATATTAGCCTTTTATTATGTAGGACTAGAGGCCCGGTGCCCAAACATTTGT
>NW_006299603.1:2034702-2036184 GCF_000327345.1 Myotis davidii | reverse complement strand
CAGTTTAAGCTGCCTGGCTGCCAGCCGCCATCTTGGCTGGCAGTTAATTTGCATATCACCCTGATTAGCCAATGGGAAGGGTAGCGGTTGTACGCTAATTATCATGTTTCTCTTTTGTTAGATAGATTCCTAATTACTGTTATTATAAATAAAATTGTTTTCTTAATTTTGTTTTTGGTTTGTTCATTGCTAGTGAACAGCTGCTTTTTATATATTGATCTTCTAACCTTGCTGAACTCACTCATTAGTTCTAATAGATTTTTTGGTATATGGGCTACTTAAGATTTTCTATGTACAAGATCATGTCTTCTGCAAATATAATTTTACTTATTCCTTTCCAAGCTGGATGCCTTTTATTTCATTTTCTTGCCCAATTTCCCTGGTGAGAAGCCCCAGTACAATGTTGAAATGGCAAGAATGGATGGACAACTTGCCTGTTTGCTGATCTTTGGGTAAAGCCTTCATCTTTTACCAGTAAGTAGGATGTGAGCAGTGGGCTCTTTGTGAACACCCTTTATCAGGTTGAGAAAGTTCTTTCATTCATTGTTTTTTTTTTAAAATGAAGGATTATAGAATTTTATCAAATACTTTTTTCTGTGTCTATTATTGAGTTGATTCTGTCATTTTATCTTTTACCCTATTGCTGTGATGTATGACATACGTGGGGATACTAAGCCAACCTCACATCCTGAGATGAATCCCACTTGATCATGATATATAATCCTTTTATACATATTGTTGGATTCAGTTTTGCTAGCATTTTGTTGAGGGTTTTTACATCTATATTCATAGAGGATTATTAGTGTGTAGGTTTCTTTCCTTGTGATATCTTTGGTTAAGATGTCAGGGTAGAGAACCAAGCCGGTGGCGTAGGGAGTAGACCTGTGCGTGCTGCCTCCCAGAACATCATTGAAACTACCAACTATAAGACAAACAACCACCATTCAGAACCATGGGGAAGTTGGCCCAGTGGGAGTTCTACAACTGGAAGGAAAGAAAGAAGCGCAGTGAGACTGAGTAGGAGCTACAGAGGCGCCAAAAACAGAGGTACAGTCGCGCCAGGCGGGCTGCAACTGGATACGTGGTCTTTTTCAATCAGAGGGGGTTACAAACTCTCGAATCCACTGGGCTTGTTCGGGACGGGACTCTGAGGCCCCAGAGCCCACAGGGAGAGGCAGCACGGCCTTGCAGCGGTCGGAAAGCGAGAGAGGCTCTGGCGCGCAGCTGCTCTCCGCACTGGGGGAAGCAAAGTCTCAGAGTCCCAGAGAGGCGAGGAGCTTCGGAGACACCATTGCTGTTTGCTCCGCCCTGGCGGCTCCCTGAGACCCTGCCCTACTCAATTTACATCCCCATCCAAGCTGTGCAGCGGCACAAAAAGACCCACCTGCGCTTTTGCAGCTTAGCCCAACAAATTGCAGACTTCAACTCCTCACACCCATGGGAGACGCGCTCAAGAAGCAGACCCCGGAGAACCAAGATGGA
>NW_006299603.1:2013014-2033471 GCF_000327345.1 Myotis davidii | reverse complement strand
ATTTGTTGTCAATCCTCACCCGAGGATATTTTTTGATTAGTTTTTAGAGAGAGTGGAAGGGAAGGGGAGAAACAGAGAGAAACATAGATGTGAGAGAAACGCATCGATTGGTTGCCTCCTGCATGTGCTCTGACCAGGGCCGGGGATCAAGCTGCAACAGGTACAAGCCACAGCCAGTACATGCCCTTGACTGGAATTGAACCGGGGCCCCTCTGTGTGCTGCTCTGTCCACTGAGCAAACCAGCTAGGGCTTAAGTATTTGGTAGAACTCACCAACAGAGCCTTCTGGGCCCAAGATTTTCTTTCCATATAGTTTTCCATTTATAATTCAATCCTTTTATAAATTCATTCAGTTTTTCTATTTCTTCTTGATTCAGTTTTGGTAGTAGTTCTAGAAACTTGTCTATTTCATCAAATTCATTAGCATGCAATTACCCATAATATTTCATAATCCTTTTTATTTTGTAAGGTTGGTAATATCCCACTTCCATTCCTGATTTTAGTAATCTTTTTTGTTGTTCCACAGAAAGGCTTATCAATTTTGCTGATCTCTCCAAAGATTGGTTTTATTTTCTCTATTATTTTTCTATTCTTTCATTATTTTATGCTCTAATCTTTATTGCTTTCCTTCTTCTGCTTGAGTTTACCTTGTGCTTTGTTTTCCAGTGTCTTAAAGTTATGTTGATTTGAGAGATCTTTAAAAATTGATTTTAGAGAGGGAGAGAAACATCAATTTGTTGTCGCACTTAGCTGTGCATTCATTGGTTGCTTCTGCAACCTTGTATATTGGGAGGACGCTCTAACCCAACTGAGTTACTCAAGAGGGAGGTTTGAGATATTTTTGTTGTTGTAAATCCTCACTTGAGGGTATTTTTCCCCATTGATTCTTAGAGAGTGTGAGGGAGGGGGGAGGGGAAGACAGATTTTTTGCCTCCTGTACCTGCCCCAACCAAGGCCGGGGATCAAACTTATAACCCAGGTACATGCCCTTGACTGGAATCTAAACCACAACCTTTTGGTCTGGGGGCTGACACTCCAATCACTGAGCACATGGCCAGGATGAGCTATTTTTAATAATGTATTTATAGCTATCAGCTTCCTTTTAAGCACGGCTTTCACGGCATCTCATAACTTTTGATATGTTATGTCTTCATTTATTTCAAAGTATTTTCTAATTTCTTTTGAAGTTTTTTTCTTTGACCCACTGGTTACCTAGAAGTGTGTGGAATAATTTTCACATATTTCCAACTTCCCTTCTATTTTTACCTCCGTATAATTGGAGAATATACTTTGCACAATTTCAATTCTTTTAAACCTATGCAGGCTTTTAAAATGGCACAGCCTATAATCTACTGGAGCACGTTCCATCTACACTTGAGAACGTGCATTCTGCTGTGAAGGTAGTGTTTTCTACACGTCTGTGAGGTCTAGCCGGTTTAGAATGTTCTTCAAACCTATTTCCTTGATCTTCTGCCTTGCTATCCTATCCATTGACAGGGGGGTATTGACATGTCCAATTATTGATGAATTGTCTATTTTGTCTCTCCATTCGGTCAGTTTCTACTTCAGTAGTTTGGGGTTGCTTATCATTTAGTGTTGCTCATCATTTAAAAATGTCCCCTTGTTTCTAGTAACTTTTTGTTTTCAAGTCTATTTTGTCTATTAGTAAGTATAGTCCTTCACACTGATGTTTGCTTGAAAGCCCCTTCCACCTTTTTACTTCCTGCCTATTTGTATCTGTGAATGTGAAACCCATCGCCCGTAGACAGCATGTAGACAGACGGCTTTGGATCCCATCTTTTTATTAGGTTGTAATCTAATCACATTTAATATTGTTGGACTTATGTCTGCCATTTTACTTTTTTCAACATGTCGTGTCTTTTTTCTCTATTCCCCTTTAGTACTATTTTCTGCATTAATATCTCCCAGTGTAACATTTCTTTAATGATTTTCATACTCAATTTTATAAAATATAACAGAAAAAGTAGATTCATATACCCAAATTGTTCCATATATACTTGTTTCCCATAACAGAATTAAATCCTCAAAAATCATTATTTTTGATCCATATCAAGTAAATTTTTTCTTTTTTAGATGAATCTTTGTAACAAAAACTTATCAATTTCTCTCCAAGTTAAAAACTTTTCTATTCCAATACTAATTCTGTCAACTCTGTATTAAAATCAAATTCAAAGGGGATATTTGCGTAATTTGAAAAGCAACTCTAAATTTATCAATATCAAGTGTCCTTCAAAATTTTCTTGTAAACTTTGCAACCAATTCACAAAATGCTGGTAAATTAAAATTTGTGAATGTTAGAAAATGTGCAAAAATTAGCATTCATGATTTGTACAATGAAGTTTCAAAATAAATTATTTATATGTGAAGGTGGCACTGTCTTATGCAGTGACACATCAGTGAGAAAATGTTCTCACACTGACAAGTTTGCCTTTGATTACTGAATATTTGGCAAGTATTCCTTTTGTTGCAAGATAATCTTAAATTGGAATTGTGGACGAAGAAGTGGCCACTTACTAAACCTGTGGAACTCAGAGGAGGCCTACATGGCAGGCTTTACAAACTCAGCAACTGAAAGTAGCCACATAGAATGGTCTGAATATAAAAATTCCTTAATTAAAAGCAAGTGGTAGTCAAGTCCTTCACCTGTAACTTCCTTGGCAAAGGTCAATCTTGACCTTAAGTAGCGACCAGAGCAGCGACTACATTATCCTGTTCCCCTCATACCACCTCTGTGTTGTAAAAGTTAATTACTAAACTGTTCTGTACGCACCAATGTAAAAAGTATCTCTCCATTTTACTTTTTATCCAATCCGGGAGATTTCCCTGGATTTTTTTTTTAAAAAATATTTTATTGATTTTTTACAGAGAGGAAGGGAGAGGGAGAGTTAGAAACATCGATGAGAGAGAAACATCGATCAGCTGCCTTCTGCACAACCCCTACTGGGGATGTGCCCACAACCAAGGTACATGCCCTTGACTGGAATTGAACCTGGGACCCTTCGGTCCGCAGGCCGATGCTCTATCCACTGAGCCAAACCAGTTAGGGCTCCCTTGCTTTTACTGAACAATTTTAACAACACTGTCCAAAGAGTATATTCCAGAAAACCGAGTGCAGCTATTTTCAATAAGCACCACAGAGTTAACTAACGCAAAACAAAAGTAAGCAAGGGAAATCTAGGCTCCTTTAAAAATTCCAGTAAATCCAGTCTTTCAACCCAATAGCTAAAGCACTATCTGCACTGCAACTATCTTTTCCGTATTCAGCAGAAATTCTTTGGCAGATGTGAAAGATAAAAAATACCCGTCCTAAGTTTTTAGATTATATCAGGGTCAGAATTCATGTTTCTTTGTAAAATTGGAAGTCCTTTAAGATACAGCAAGTGTTCACCAAGTACTAACTGGACAGTGTCTTTTATATCACAGAACTCACCTAAAGATAACAAGTACTTTCAATTTTTCAAAATTGAGTCAATTGATCTTTGGTAGTATTAGGTCTTGTACTCTATAGGTAACTGTAGGCTTACCAGAAAAAAATTTCACTTTTGTTAAATATTTTTAAACTTTTCCAAAACAATTTCCATAATACTTTTAAAAAGCATGTCCATTAGTTTTTTCTGTGAGGAAATACAAGCCAAATATACAAGCTCATAGCTTGTTATAAATTGTTTAAAAACTTTGTTGGACATTTCAGGTAATTAATTTCGTCTATTCTTTTTTGAGAAAATATTCACTTTTTTCTTTTGTCCTGGTGCCACAAACTGCCCGCGTCTTTCATCGTGGAATTTGTAATATGCCTTCCGGACTTTTCCAGTTGTGTTCACTCAGTTCTGTATCAGCAATGACTTTTAGTTTATAATTCGTGCACACTCACCTTATACAGGCAGGTAACTCACGCTATTTGCATACAGTATCCACCTAACGGATTATAATGTCACTTTGATAAGTAACACGTTAGAATGGAATCAATTATTTGACACCAACTGGTGATGTCTAGGCACAATATGCTAGTAAATAATACACGCATTCTGTATTTTACAGAATGCAACAGATAAAGGGAAATACAGTCCTATCAAAACAATGTTTCATTTAACAGAAAAACAAGTTCCAGTCATGCTAGCTGTATTTCAAGTACTCAAAATCCATTTGTGGCAAAAGTTACCATATTGAACACCACAGTCTAATCTGTTACATGACGGAAACTTACTGCTTTTATAATTCTTGGGTCTTTATTTTATTTTTTAATATGTTTTATTTTTTACAGAGAGGAAGGGAGAGGGATAGAGGGTCAGAAACATCGATGAGAGAGAAACATCAATCAGCTGCCTCCTGCACACCCCCTACTGGGGATGTGCCCGCAACCAAGGCACATGCCCTTGACCAGAATTGAACCTGGGACTCTTCAGTCCATAGGCCGACACTCTAGCCCAGCCGTGGGCAAACTACAGAGCGCGGGCCTGATCCAGCCCGTTTGAAATGAATAAAACTAAAAAAAAAAAAAAAAAAAAAAAAAAATACCATACCCTTTTATGTAATGATGTTTACTTTGAATTTATATTAGTTTACACACACTCCATCCATGCTTTTGTTCTGGCCCTCCGATCCAGTTTAAGAACCCACTGTGGCCCTCGAGTCAAAAAATTTGCCCACCCCTGCTCTAGCCACTGAGCCAAACTGGTCAGGGTGGGTCTTTTTTGTGTGTGTTGCTTTATTAAAGTACCCTCTAATGCAGTCTTTTTACACTGAAACCATTATCAAGAATATGAGAGTCTAGAAGAAAAACAAGCTAGAACAATTATATTGGCATCAAATGTTCTTTTATTATTTTCTGGATTTATTCAACTGTTTAGTAGTGGCATACTGGATCTCCTTCGCAGACTAAAATTTGAATGAAAAATAATGGGAAATTAATGTAACCCAAGAAACAAAATTCTTCATTCAAATGTTTTAGTCAGCTCAGTTAAGGAAAAACTAAAGCCTTGCTGGTAAAGACATGAGAGATGTTGAGTCAGGATCTGCCTAATGGAGACGAGTGACCGAACAAAACTCACTCGTCTTTTCTCACACAATGAATAAGGCAGGAATAAAGATTCTTACTGATTCTACTAGTGGCCCGGTGCACAAAATTCATGCACTGGAGGGTGTGTGTGTGTGGGGGGAGGCCCTTGGGGGAATGTCCAACTGATGGCTTAGGTGCCGTCACTAAGGCATCTCTTAGTGCTGCTGCGAAGGCGGGAAAGTCTCCCGCCACCACCACTGCACGTGACAGCTGTGATCCAGGCTTCTGGCCGAGTGGTGCTCCCCCTGTGGGAGCACACTGTCCACCAGGGGCAACTCCTGCATCGAGCGTCTGCCCCCCTGGTGGCCAGTACACATCATAGCAACTGGTTGTCCTGCCGTTCAGTCTATTTGCACATAAGCCTTTTATTATATAGGATTTCCTAAACATTTCAGCTTACTGCCCTGTAAGCGGTCCTCAGTTTATCTTCTGTCAACTGAAGCATGTCAGAAACCAGTTAAATGGTCTTCTTTTACTCCATCTTCCATAGTGCTGTTAGTGACCTTTCTAAAATACAAACCTGGTAGTGTGACTTGCATTTAAAACCCTGTATGGCTCTTTACCACCACCTACAGGATGAAGTTTGAACCTCAGTATATGGTTCAAGGTTCAAAAGGCACCACTCACTGTGTCCCAGCCACTCTACTGCGCTCCCCACCAGAAATCCACTCCATTCCCAGCTGCACACATTTCCTATACCGCTGCCTGAGATATAGCCATCTGCCTCGGTGTGAATAATAAACAGAAAATAAGTCCAGTATTTTGTAGATTTCTCTTAACTGGCTTTGGTCACACCATCAGTTCACGGACCAGGTCTGAAGAATCACATCAACTTTGGAAACAAACAGCATTAGCAGGATTGGCATGAAGGGGGAACACTGAAACCAGCAGGGCTGCAGGGTTGGCTGTGAGAAACGGTTAACTAATGAAGCAGCGGTGCTAAGTCAGCGCCTCAGGACCTGCAGCTCAGACTCACATGCTAGGAAGGCTGAAGTTTGGACATTAAGAGCTCGAGGCCACCTCCAGTCACACTGGTGTAGAGAGCAAAGTTTCCCCTGACAGGCTCAAGATAATTTAATATGCTTTCAAGTAGATTAGAGTGTCTCGAAGTTTGCAGTTCAAAGAAAATGAGCAAACTGACATCTTACTCATTTGATTAAACATGCTAATGTTGCTAAGGAAACTGTAGAAACTGGTTTTCAAGACACCTTGCAATTCAGCAGTTTTCCCAATTCCTAGCTTTAGACTAGTTTGTTAGACTCATTTGGGGAATGATCTACGTAGCCCATTTTGTATTTTATTATTTAGAGGAAATGAACTTCCAGAAATTTCTTAACATTCTTGTAAAATTCTAGTAAAAACTATCTTTAAGATTCTCCTAATATATAACCTTATACTAAAATTGTCTTTACAGTATTTGTGAGAGTTTATTTTTAAAATTAACTTAGATTTGAGTATCTAAATACAAGGAAATTCTCAGTATATATAACATCATTACCTAAAACCTGAAAACTTTATTTAAATGTATTCCAGTTCATGTTTCCTCATGTACTTGTTCCTCTAAAGAACATTAACTAGAATTTATAAAGTAATATGAACATACATCATTAACTTTTTTACACATTTTTAAGTTATAAGTTATAAGAAGGAATATGACTTCTGTTATAGATAGAAGTAAAATTATATATTAAAATATTGGTAGAAAACACCTACTTTAAAAACTGGACATCTCAGCAAAACATTGTTTTTATCTAAATTGTTTCCTGATTTTAAATGATTTTTCCAATATCTACATAAAAATTTACATTTATTTGTTATAGAAGTAGTTTCTAAAAAGCAAATGTAGTTAATGTCCTGAAGACTTGGGAAGTCACACATTTTAAAAGTTATATACAACAAAACATACATGTAACAAGTAAAACATTTAATGAATTAGTACAACCCCACCAACACAACGTTTGCGGCTATATTTAAAAATATTTATTTAAAATATGTCAATCTCCTTCCAAAAGATGGAAGACATACGAAGTCATTATGAGGTATATGGTAACAACAACAATCCTCAATGCAAAGGATTGTTAGTTGCCTAAAACTGAACTTTGGCAAAGATATGAATTTTAACAGAATAATACAGCCATTAAAGAAATCCTTAAGTTTATACCATTTCTACAGAATCATGGGCTGTCCCCCATCACTCTTCCCTTTCAAAGGGTGAGTTATAACCCTGTCCCAGATTACTCAGAATTTTAAATATGTGGTCTGCTGATTAACACTTATTTTCTCAAACCTCAGTACTACAGCTATACAAATTACACTTTTAAAATATTTGAAACAAATACTGAATTTATTGGTCGGCTATAAGTAGGAAAATACATCGGTAAAGAAAAGAGACCCTGTATATAAATATAATACTAGCTAGTTACAATTTGACCAAGAAGGTTCCACTGAAAAGAACAGTAAAAGCCCTTGTTACCTCTGGTCCATAGGTACATATTCAGTTTCCCATTACCCTTATCAAAGAGCTGCCTAGGCAAACATTCTTTGAGCTTAGTGCAGATAATGTGCTGGGTTCTGTTACATGAATGGTAAATAAACCAAAGTTAGCCCAGTGCATCACACAATAGAATGTACTGTGAATAAAAACTAGATACTCTATTTCAGATACTACTTCAACATACCAGTTATTAAAACGTATGTAACCAAAGAGCAGAGCAAAGTGAACTTCCTGAAAACCTGTTCTGAGTGGGAGAGAGACGCTTGCTGAGTGTTCTCTGATGATCCGCAGCGTCTGCTCTGCGCCCTCAGGGTGGTTCATTAAAGAACAAGCGGCTGCCGTTCTCTTGCCCAGATTGGCTTTGTTCTTCTGTCATGACCCCAAAACCTCAGAAATCACCATGGAAACAAACCCTATGACATCAAATAGTAAAAAGTGGAATACTAAAACTGGGATTTATTATTGAAAACCTGCATATTGGGAGAGTTTTGAAATTTTAATTTTAACATTTAGAAGTGCATTCCACCCTATTAATAATGTCCTTAGGTTTCAAAGTGCTAACTCAAATAAGCTTTCCTGGCTGTCATTAAATCAGGTAAAAATAAAAACACATTTCTTGGGAGATGTTCCCTGACTATCTTCTAGGGTGATTAAAGTTGCAATCAACATTTCATATCTACAACTTTAGTTTAAATTATGCCATAAATTAATTTTAATGAACATAATTTAAATTCTCAAAGCATAAATAATTACCACTAATATGGTTAACTGTACTTCAGGAGATTTACAACAGGAATTGAATGCCTCCAACTTTCTGATCATTAAAACAGAAAACATAGTCCAAGTTTTCTGTAAAACATTCACAACATGAATTTATCCAGCAAGAACAACGAAATTACATTATGGCAACACCACATTAAATGTATTTGTTACAGAATTTCTGGGGAAAAAAATCTATACTGTGAAAACATACTAGTTTTTATTGCATTTTAGAGAGTATAGACTGAAAATTACTCAGGACACAGAAATATTTAAAACACAGAACCTTGCTTAACAGAGGTATCACAGTCTATTTTGGTGTGACTGTTGATTTCCTATAGATTCAAGATATTTCTTTTTCTTTTGAAGGTTATAGCTGTAAATCTACACTCTTGGATCAATTCATCACTATCTCAATAAGGTGGAGAAGCTGTTCAAACTGACCCCACAGAATGCAGTATGCCTAGAAGAGGCAAGGACAAATATTTTCAAGACATAACAGGCCATTGAATCAACAATGTTAATACTATCCTGCCCCCCCCCATTCAAATATATTATAACAATAACAAATACAGATGAAGACATTTTCTGTAAAGCTCAAACCTTTAGCTTCTAACAAGTGCACTCTAGTTCCAGCATCTATGAAAAGAATACATCCTCCATTAACAAATACAAAATGAGTAAGTGCCGCTCCCCTCCCCCTTCCATAAAGCTCTCTGGACCTGTTATTACATAATGCAGGTCAGAGGAAAAGAAGTTTCCTTTGTTTCATCAGTCCAACCAGCTCCAGATCACCTTCTCTGGAAATTGTCATGATGCACATTACCAACACAGTGTTTAGGAAAAATGAGTAAACACACCTTTATTCACACTTTACAAAAAAATAAAACAAAACCCCCATAAAAAGTTATGCATTGGTTCTAAATCAATAATACCAACTTTTCAATGTATTGATTATAAACTGAATGTGTTTGGTGTCAGCACAACTTAAACAAAAAATAAAAATAAAAAAATCCATCACAACAAAATCTTTAAAAAAACCTCAAAGAAGAAACTAGGTCCCAGACAAAAATTCAAGATCAACCAACAGCTTTTGGAGAATTTTTTTAAAAGAAAAAAAATTTATTTAAGCAGTGTGTAAATTTTATTTTCTCTTAAAAACAGAATAAGCACATTTATATGTTGAACATTTTTTCATAAAATTTTAAGCCATCATCCAAAATGACTCATTCTCTGTGTAAAAATTGTTATCACTGAACAATTTTTCACCCTACTGCTCACATGGTGTTCTTTTCCTCCCTTGCCTGCAGTTGAAACAAAAGCAGTTGGACCAAGTTCCCTCTGAATTAATTTTAGTTTTGAGATGATAATAAATGAATGAGACCAGAATACATATGAGTTAACTTTGCAAAATTAAAGCTAGCTTTAATCTCTTATCTACTAACGGCACTATGGGCAAATACACAGGGTACAATATAACTTTTATCTTGGTTGACATATTAAAATAGCTTAGTCACTTCAAAAATGATCTGAAGAATTGTCTTAAGGACCAGTTTTGAAAATACATCTCATTTATACTGTTTCATAAACGGAAAATTATTAAAAAAAAAAAGGAATGATTTTTTAAAAGAAAAACATGGAGACTAAGGAATACATGGAAAACAAAAAGATTTCACATGATAGTAGTATCCTGGGTGACAGCACTGTGCAATGACACCAAGAAGCAGTGCTTGGGTCTGGTGAGCGAAGACCCAGGGGTTCACCCTATGTCCAAAATGTGATATTCAATGCTTTACAATGGGAAAAAGTCACAGCTCATACAAAAGCATGTCCATAAAACCCTCACAAATGTTCAACAGTATTTAAAACCATAAAAGAAGATGCACAGATTTTCTCTGCATGCACGGGCAGTGTTTGGTCAGAACAACTGAGGCAGGCACAGTGGAGATAGACAGGAGGCGTCTCAAAAAGGAGTTAAAAAGCTGTACCTAAGCAGCTGTAATTTTTTAACTTAAAAACAGTTAAAGATTTAAAAATATCAGAATGTACATATATCATTACATTCAGTCCATAAATGCCTACAGATCACCACTGCTCAGCTTATCTGTCCTGGTAGATAGTTTTTGTAAAAACCCAGAATTCATGAAAAAATGTCCTAAGCATTAAATAGGTTTAAAGAGTAAGGTTCTCCATTTAATAACAAAGTAGCACAAAATAGCCAAGAAAACCCTAACAGCGCAACTCCTCTGCAGAGAAAGTCTGTTGCAGCTTCTTTTACAAGCTGGCCTTTATAACACATGAAACCGGTGTAAAAAACACACACAAAACAAAAACTCAGCCTTAATTTACAATACAATCATTTCCAAATCTGATTTTTTTAGTACAAAATTTCATAAATCAGGTCTTCTGTGGATCATATACAATCATAAAGGCTAAATTCAAATTCTGTATTTTACAAATATGTCTGAAAAAGAAGGGAGTCAAGTATGGAAGAATGTTCTCTGGATGTTATTACTGGCCTCAAAAAAGTAGTACTACTGATTTCTGTGCAAAGAGAATATGCTGTCAAACATTTTCCTATTTCAAGGCGTGAAAATATTATATTGGATAGAAGAAACAGGAAAATTACTGGTAACAAATGAAAAGATAGGTGCAAACACACCAATCCCTGTCCAACAGTGTATAAAGCATATTGGGCTCAGAATTTGTCTGTTGCTAGCACCTGGCTTTCACACTATATCCTTATCAAATAATCAGATAGAAAACTCAAATCATCATTAAGAAAAAAAAAATCCCTAATGGCCATATCTCACTCCCCGATATTCAGATTTTCTTCTAAGTTTACAAGTGAAATTGAGGTCGTCTTCTGAAGGTACTTGACTACCTCCTGCCAGGAAGGTGAATGCCGTTAACTTGGGGCAGGAAAGGCAGTAAGAGCTCCAGTTGTGCAAAAAGTGAGAAGTGGTCGGAGGGGATGAGTGGGTGTGGGCAGCCGCTGATATTATTCTCAACTAGCCAATGGTGGTCCAGAGGTCCCAGAATGCCTAATGTGTTCAGCTGAGGCTTAGAATAGAAGATGTAGTCAATTATACCCTGAAAAATCAGAAGGAAATAAAAAAAATAAGATAACACGGAAATACCGAAAGATCTCAAGACATACCCTTTCAGGCATGTTTTGTAAAAACTTCATTAGCATGTGGGAAGAGGCAGTACCACCTGAGCCAAATGGTCCCCTAAATGTCAAACCTTGCAGAATGAAGACTGTTTAGCATGGCAACCATTCATTTTCCTACCTGGATCCTTTCAAAATTTTTAATAAGACATAAAGCATCTTTCGTGATATGGCTTCTGCTTCTCTTTCCTCGCTACCCCTTTGCCAGACTAGCTCTTTATTTTTGAGGGGGGAGGGGGATAAACATTCTTTGCATGTGCCCGTCTCTTCCCAGCCCCACAGTTTTCACACACGCTGCACTCCCTGCCCGAACACTTTCTTCTACTTGTCTCTGGTTAATCCTTCTCAGCCTTCAAGTGTGGACCTCAATCACTTTCCAAAGATCTTCAGGGCTCACTGGTCCTCCCACCACCTCCGCTTCTCTTCCCCTGCTGATGTGTGCCCTACTGCATACCTACTCATGTGGCTGAGACCAGCTGTCCCGCCCTGCACGTCCTGCAGCGCCAGGCACACAGCTAAGCACCTCTTGGTTTTTCACTTGCTCCTCTACATGTTCTTGGCCAAAAATATTTAAATATATTCAAAGGTCTCCTTCCTATCTCTACATCACTAGCACGAACGAAGAAAAAAAAATCCCTAATCTCGCCCACCTTTGAGTTATTACCAGCACTTCTTCAATCAAGCTTCTGAAGTAAGAATATGCTTCTTCCTCTTCCCCAACTCTAGCACCCCAGTGCTGAGTTTGTAGATCACTTGTCTGGCTATATTTTCCTCCTATGTGATCCTAGTCAGTTTTAAGCTTTAGAAATCATTTTTTAAGCAAATGATTCCTAAATTCACATATCTTTTTATGACAACTTCCCTGAGCTCCAGACTTGTATATCTACCTGTATACCAGTGGTTGTAAAAAGATATTTATTTCTATCTCATCCATATTGAAGATGAATTCTAAGAACTATAAGGCATATATATATATATCTATATATCTATATATCTATATATATCTATATATATATCTATATATATAGATATATATATATATAGATATAGATATAGATATAGATATTTTAGCAACTTAAAAATGGCCAACATGGCCAACAATAAACCACATTTTAGCACTCAAGAGTAGGTTTCAGTTTAATTAACATGAGGTGGAACACCTCACCCCAACTGACACCAAATTAGATATAGTAAGTCCTCACTTAATGGCTAATGGTTCTGCAACTTTAAGCGAAACAACAGAGAATGAAATTAATTTTACCAGAGGCTAGTTGATATATACAAGAGTTACATTTCCATGGCATCTCATCAACATTATAATGAAATGATGTTGAAAAAAAATGACGTTATCTGAGGGCCTGTGGTATGGCAAATCCAGCTTTGCACTGAGTCTATAAGAAACATAATTGACCCCAAAGGATGAGACAGTTAACTCAGGATTTACTATTATTATTTCATCTGATTTCTTACACCGAAAATAATTCTAAGTTATCTAGAATATTTCTGTAAATCAACTCAAGATGACCTAAACTGAACAAATATTCACATTTTAAAGACTTGACAAAGTAATAAGACTCTCCTTTAAAAATAAAGTTTTTACAAGTTTACTAATTTCAAAACTCACCTTGAAATCAAACGTGTAATTGGTGTAAGGCATCAGGCCACTCTCATAGGCACTCTTTAACTTGAAACCATGAGTGATCCTTCCATTGGTTGTCCCATTTTTCCCATTACAGCTAAAGTTCGTAAGACTTTCATTATATCTCAGTTCCTTAAAGTCTTTATGATTTGTTTCTACTCCACCAGTGCTCAAATATTCTACAACACCTAGAATGAAAATAAATGGACTTTTTACAAGGTCAAGTATAATGTATGCTATATAAAACATAACTAAAAAGATAATTCAATTTTAAGTAATTTTATATTATACTTTGTAAAATCTTCCCACTTTTTAAAATGGGTATTGAATCCCTGGCAATGAGACACCTGATTGGTGGCGTTGCTCTTATATCAATCAGGGGCAAAGGAGATGTACAGTCCTTAGTTCATCCTAGCTTGATGCCTATGTCAGTGGCCAGAGCTGTTTCATGTCTGAGGCACATAAAAAATAAAATTAAAATAAAATGGGTTTTTACATTTGCCAGAACTTGTCTAAATCCATTTGTACATGTCCAGACGGCATGGCTCAGTGCTTGAGCGTCGACCTATGAACCAGGAGATCACGGTTCAATTCTTAGGGCACATGCCCGGGTTGTGGGCTAGGTCCCCAGTGTGGGGCCTGAAGGAGGCAGCTGATGGACGATTCTCTTTCATTGATGTTTCTATCTCTCCCTCTCCCTTCCTCTCTGAAATGAAAAAAAATATTTTTAAATCATTTGTACATGGTTTTAATCATAGTATACTGAATATTTTATTCTTTGCTTTACTGTTTCACATGAACTATGTGTAGTCTCAACTACCTTTAAAAATATATATTTATTTATTTCAGAGGAAGGGAGAGGGAAAGAAACATCAATGACGGGAGAGAATCACTGAGCTGTTGCCTCCTGCCCGCCCCATAATGGGGATCAATCCCACAAACCGGGCATATGTCTTAACCAGGAATTGAACCATGACCTCCTGGTTCATAGGTCGACAATCAACCACTGAGCTACACTGAATTATCTTTTTCATTATTTTTATTTATTTTTAAAATATATTTTTATTAATCTCACAGAGAAAGGGAGAGGAATAGAGAGAAAGAAACATCAATGATGAGAGGGAATCACTGATTGGCTGCCTCTTGCATTTTGGACCAAGCCCACAACCCAGGCATGTGCCCTTGACTGGAATTGAACCTGGGGCCCTTTGGTCTGCAGGCCGACACTCTATCCACTGAGCCAGACTGGCTGGGCTACCTTTTTAAATGGTTGTACAATACAACAGGCAGAGCTGGAGCATAACTTTTATTAAAACTAGTTTCCTTTCCCTTCCTTTTTTAAAAACTCAGCCTGTTTCTACTTTTTAAAAAGAATTAACACCATAATCAACATCTTAGTATGTAGGTTTCTACTTAGGCTAACTTATTTACTTGGTATAAAATACCAAGATTAGGATTCATCATCCTATTATATACTAGAGGCCTGCTGCACGAAAAGATTCGTGCAATAGGCCTTCCCGTCCCCTGGCTGCCGGCACCGGTTTTCCTCCGGCACCCGGCAGCCAAGGCGCCTTCAAGCCTCTCCGCTGGAGCTGCCTTCAGTCTTCGCTCTGCCACTTCGAGCCTACGTACGCAAATTAACCGTGTCTTTGTTGGTTAATTTGCGTATCTCGCTGATTAGCCAATGGGAGGCGTAGCAAAGGTATGGTCAATTTCAATCTTTGTCTATTATTAGATAGGATAGTGGCAACTATGAAAGAGAATACCACCAGTTAGTTACAAAGCAAGTTCACCATCCCTGAACACTATTTCCCCAATTTCCTAAGCACAAGATGAGCTCAACAAACATTTATTTTAGTTTCCATTTAATTAGCAAGGTTGGCCCAGCCAGAGTGGCTCAGTGGTTGAGCATCTATCTACCTACGAACCAGGAGGTCATGGTTTGATTCCAGGTTAGGGCAAATGCCCAGGTTACAGGCTCAATTCCCAGTATGGGGCGTCCAAGAGGCAGCTAATCAATGATTCTCATCACTGATCTATCTTCCTATCTTCCTTCCTATTCCAGCCAAGGGCACATGCAGGGTTGCAGGCTCGATCCCTAGCAGGGGGTGTGCAGGAGGCAGCCAATCAGGGATTCTCTCTCATCATTGATGTTTCCATCTCTCTCTCCCTCTCCCTTCCTACACACACATATATATATATATATACTTTTAAAAAGAAATAGGATAGTATTCATGTTGCCTTATTTATTTATTAAATATATTTTTATTGATTTCAGAGAGGAAGGAAGAGGGAAACATCAATGATGAGAATCATTGATCAGCTGCCTCCTGCATGCTCATACCCTGGGCATGTGCCCTTGACAGGAATCAAACCTGGGACCCTTCACTCTGCAGTTGATGCTCTACCCACTGAGCAAAACTGGCTAGTGATAAAAAATATATTTTAAAAAATTTAGCAAGGTTGGAGGTTTTTCCTGTGTTTGCTATTAAAATACTATTGTTTTTTTTTAAATTGTTGACACTATTACAGGTGTCCCCGTTTCC
This sequence comes from Myotis davidii, assembly GCF_000327345.1. Taxonomy (NCBI): domain Eukaryota; kingdom Metazoa; phylum Chordata; class Mammalia; order Chiroptera; family Vespertilionidae; genus Myotis; species Myotis davidii. The sequence continues at coordinate 2,017,784 of NW_006299603.1, read as the reverse complement.
CCCCACCTTTGTCTGTCTCCCCTTTTTGCCCACCTCCCATCAGCCTTCATCACATTGTTGTCTGTGTCAATGGGCTAAGCATGTATGTTCTTAGGTTAATTTCTTCCAGTCCCCACCCCCACCCTCCACTTTGAGATCTGCCAGTCTTTTCCATGTACCCTGCCTATGGTCCTATTTTGTTCAACAGCTTATTTTGTTCATTAGATTCCACATATAAGTGAGATCATATGGCATTTATCTTTCTCTGACTGGCTTATTTCACTTAGCATAATACTCTCCAGTTTCAATCATGCTGTCACACTGTTACGAGTTTCTTCTTTTTTTTACAGCCACATGGCATTCCGTAGTGTAAATGTACCACAGCTGTTTAGCCATTCACCTACTGATGGGAACTTGGGTTGTTTCCAGATCTTGGCTATTATAAAGAACACTGCTATAAACATAGGGGTGCATATATGTCAGGTTGGGGTTTTGGGTTTCTTAGGATATATTCCTAGAAGTGGGATGGCTGGGTCAAAGGGCAGCTCCATTTTTAATTTTCTGAGGAACTCCAGACTATTTGCCACAGTGGCTGCACCAGTCTGCATTCCCACGAGCAGTGTACTTGGGTTCCCTTTTCTCCACATGCTCACCAACACTTGCTGTTTGTTGATTTCTTGATAGGAGCCATTCTGGCAGGTGTGAGGCGATGCTGCATTGTAGTTTTAATTTCCATCTTTCTGATGATTAGTGACCTTGAACATTTTTTCATATGTCTATTGGCCATTTGTATATCCTTCTTGGAGAAGTGTCTATTTGGGTCCTTTGCCCATTTTTCAATTGGAAAAATACTGTTTTTTAACACTGAAATGGATTTTTAAATCTGTATGATTTGGCAAGTCTCTCTTTACCCCTAGGATACTTTGTAGCTAAACAGGGTGGTAGGCATGTTAGAGAAATTGCCAAGGGATAATCCTCAACTGCTTCAGTCCTAGTAATCCCCAGATAGCTTGATGAGATAGACTAAATAATTATGAATCTTAGACAGAAGGAGTTGAAACACAAAAAAAGGAAATACATTGGTTCTCGAACTTACTTCGTTCCAAAAGGCTGTTCGAGAAGTGATCTGTTCGAAAACGGAATCACTTTTTCCCATTAGAAATAATGTAAATTGAACGAATCTGTTCCAGACTCTGAAATGATTCCATTTTAAGCTTTCTTATATACAGTACATGTCTAATCTATAAACAAACACTTCTTTTCTTAAATTTATCAAACCACCCACCACTAGCCGTAATGGAATCACTTCCGGCGCTCGTTCCGGGGTGTCTTTTGATAGATCAGCATAAAGCACCTTCGCTTGTTCATACAGCGCTGCCTGCAAAAGGCTGTCACTGACTGCAACAGGATTTCCATCTCTTCAATGGCGTGTGATCACTGCTTCTTTCACACCCTTAGCAACATGAGCACTTTTGATGCCCTCTTTATGTTTTAAAGCAATCTCTCTCCTTTTTGTCATGCTGGAGAGAATGCTTTAACCATTAACCCATTCAGCATGAAAGGGTTACCAGGTCTAAAATCCGACAATGGAAACATTTTTTCTGTGAACAATTTGGTGGAGATGGGGAGATGTTTAAGAAATGAGGTTTGACTGTAGTTAGATTTGATATTATAAGGGTTACTAGAGGCCCGGTGCATGAAATTTGTGAGTTGGGGGTGGGAGAGTGGAGTCCCTCAGCCCGGCCTGTACCCTTTTGCAGTTTGGGACCCCTTGGGGGATGTCCGCCTAAGCGGTGGGAGCGGGCCTAAGCTGGCAGTTGGGCATCTTTAGTGCTGCCGCGGAGGCAAGAGAGGCTCCTCACCACTGTGCTCGCCAGCTGTAAGCCTGGCTTGGCTTCTGGCTGAGCAGCACTCCCCCTGTGGGAGTGCACTAACCACCAGGAGACAGCTCCTGTGTTGAGCGTCTGGCCCCGGTGGACAGTCCACATCATAGCGACCGGTTGTTCTGTTGTTTGGTCTATTTGCATATTAGCCTTTTATTATATAGGATGGTTTATTCACTGTACCATCTATGGAAAAGTTTTCAAGAATATGGCTTTCTGTATTCTTCTACTTTGTGATAAAAATAAAAATCCCTATTCTTTGTTGTTAAAATCACTTGCCTGATCTATGTAAATGAGGAATTTCAATTCCCACCCCAAGTGGATTTTTCTAATCAAGCCTACCAAAATTTGAGATCCTGTAATATATGGTCAAATTTAAACTGCATCATATTACATGTTGGAATTCCAAAGAGGCTGTCTTAAAACCCCTTCAGTCTGGATTATATACAGGGGTAGGCAAAAGTAGGCTTACAATTGTGAGTACACAAAACAGAGCTTAATCTCGTATTACTTATTATTGTATTATTTTCCATACAAACAACTGTAAACCCACTTTTGCCAACAACACCTGTATATCCTGGGGATAATAAAACAAAATGACATGTTCTTTAATGAGTTATTCCAAGTTATTACCTATGTGTTTCTCAAAGATGATTAATGTCCTTCCTCCTCAGGTTTCCTATTACTATTTCATTTTCAAAATGATCCCCCTACTCCAAAAAAATTTTTAAACTTGATTCACAGCTGCCACTACAAACTGAATTTGTTTTTGCTAAATATGGAATATCAGAAACAATATATTACAAAAACATTGAAGTCAAAAAGCATTCTACATAGACTGACATTCTTTTCTTACCAGAGTCTGGCAAAGAATTAAGATCTGCACACAACACCAGTGGAATATTTCCCAATTCTCCCAATGCGCTCGAGTGGAGGCTTCGTGAGGCTTCATCAATAATGTTCTTCACTTCTGAGAGAAACATCATCGTTTGAACTAACTTCACATCAGAGTACTCAGGGTCCCAGTGCATATGAGCATTAGCCACGAGAATAAGTTGTTTTTCTGTCCCAAGATGTGGCTTTCCTGCTGTATTAGCTAAAAAGAAAACAGACAGAAACCCTCTATTAACCCACATATTCTTACAGAGCCTAAAAGCAAGAATATCTCAGAGTCTTAGGAATAAAATTCTGGCTCTCTGTCCCTCTCTCTTCCTCTCTGTAAAAAAATCAATAAAATATATTTTAAAAAAATAAATAACTAAAACTGACCTAATAATCTCTCACAAAATGACTTAATCTAGCCTACAACAAACCTGAGAAATAGTCATTTAAACGTCAGGTTGTGTACTTGTAACTTAGGGTATTCATTACTTGATCAAAAACAGCCCATTTTATTTGGATCAGCTTGGTTTTTAAATAGTTTTGTCTCCTTGAAACTTCTGGTCTTAATTCAGATGTACTAAATCAAGCCTCACAAAATTAAATCTACTCTTTTCCTTAGCTGTATTTATGATGGTCACTAAGTTCCATCTTTCTATCCTTCAGGCTAAATAACCCCAGTTCCAACTGTTCCTATGACAGAAATTTCAGTTCTCAGCATGAATGCCACTCTTATTTAACTTGAATTAAGTGGTTGATTTCTCCAAAATTTGAGACCTTTAAAATGACTACAAGTGGGTCAGGAAGAGAAGTTTGCTTACAGAATATCCTTGCTGCCAAGAAATTACAGAAGTGCATGGAGTTCTCTCTGAGGAGTTATTTTAACTAATTATTACTTCAACCTTTTTTTTATGTGAAAAGTTCTTGGGAGCTTTATGCATTTCAAGGTTTGAAATACTTTGCTTGGCAATGCTCTCTCACCTTAGCTTTTTGGTAGAGAAAATGAGATATGATAGTTTAGAAAAGATTTAAATTCTCACTGAGTTTCTTCAGGTGTTAAACAAGACTATTATTACATAATGAATTCTTTTTTCCTATTAAATTTTGGAGGTCAATTTTACAGGAAGTGAAGAGATCACTCACATGACTTTTCAATCAATTCCTTTCGAAGTTCTAGTAGTACTGCAACTCCAATGTTATCTTTTGTCATAACTCTGTTCAGCATAGCTTCAGACCCTTCTGAATTTGCCATTGCTAGCTGATTAAATTCAACAGTGTGTTTCTGAACCAAAGTAAATCTAAAACAAAAACAAACACACAAACACACATAAAATTGGGAATATAAGGATATTAGCTTTGTGGGAAATGCTGTTTTTTTTTCAAACTTCCTTAGATATAATGGCATGTGAATCACATTATGGAAAATCCTCCACATTTAACACCAAGCTTCCCACACCCATTTAAAGTTGTTCTCAGTCTGTTACTGATAACATCTTGATTTTAACCTTTACAACTTAGGATAATGTAGTCATCTTCTGTTTAGGTTTTGTGTTGGAATATTTCATCTTGTAATTTTTAAATATTGTTTTCCAAATTATGGGTTTAAGAATCCTGCAGGGAATATTAAATGCAAGGTGTTTCAATGAACAATTGGAGTTAAACCCTACTAAACACCTGAAGAAACAGCAGCACTTTCAACATGTCTCCAAAACAAGATTATTTCTAATGATTCAAAATAAAACCCTCTAAAGTAAAAAGTACCGTTTTCGTAAGTAATAACAGAATGCCTCATTCTCTCATTTGCCAAATATTTCCATCCTCTTGGTCCCCACCCTGCAAAGAGAGAACATTTCTTTTTTTAAAAGACGATGACCTACTTCTCTGTCTTGAAGAATATCGCACAGCCATCAACATGCTTTCTTTCTTGTTCTGACATTGTCCGAGCTCTCGATTTAGGGCTAAAGAATCCATTATAGCCACGTCCTTTCAGTTCTACCAGAAAGAAACTGTAGTACTGTTCTGTTTCAAC
>NW_006299603.1:2002620-2012637 GCF_000327345.1 Myotis davidii | reverse complement strand
ATTTCTTGAATAATGGCCTTTTTCCTGTAATCCCAATTTAGTGCCCATGATGGACAGTAGCCATACAACTGCCGGGTCGCATATTTATCACAAAGAACATTATAGCACATGACAGAAAACAAGGCTGTAGGAAAGATAACTTTACTTATTCAACACGTGGCAGAAATAAAGCACACAGTTATTTTCAATAGTCTTCACTTAAATGCCGTTTGACTTTATTGATTCCATATATTCAATAAAGTCGAATATAAATACAGTCAAATGATGAGGAAAGGCATAAACATGAACAAACTATGAAATGATGTACTACTTGCCACAGAGGTATGAACAAAAGGTTCCTAAGGTAAGACTAAGATCTCGAGCTCTCAGCCTCTAAGACCAGGGCTCCTCATTTTTGTGCTCCTTCTGTTAATGTAGAATGTGGAAATCTGACAGTTATTTTTCTTAATAGACATGTCTAGTTTTCTTCTATAGAGCAATGATTATTAATCCACAAAGGGAGGAAAGGGGTATCACAGACCAAATCTTATTACAAGTTCCCAAATTATTTTATTTTTAAAAAATGTTTTTATTGAATTTTGGAGAGAGAGTAAGGGAGAGTGATAGACAGAAACACCGATGAGAGAGAGACATCATCGACTGGCTGGGGATCAACCCTGCAACCCAGGCCTGTGCCCTGACAGGGAATCAAACCAGCAACCTCTTAGTTCATGGGCTGACGCTCAACCACTGAGCCCATGGGCTGAGCCCAAATTATTTTCATTCAATTTAAGTTAAAAGGAAATCAGAGTTCATTAATTCAATTTCACTCTCAAGTAAGTTTTGGCTATCTTTCAATTTTGAAGTATCAATTACATTTGGAACATACTAGGGTTTAGAAACTTCCAATATAAAAAGATTTTTGTGCCGAAACCGGTTTGGCTGTGGATAGAGCGTCAGCCTGCAGACTGAGGGGTCCCAGGTTCGATTCCGATCAAGGGCATATACCTGGGTTGCAGGCACATCTCTAGTGGGAGAAGTGCAGGAGGCAGCTGATCAATGTTTCTCATTGATGTTTCTAACTCTCTATCTCTCTCCCTTCCTCTCTGTAAAAAATCAATAAAATATATTTAAAAAAAAGATTTTTGTATATTCATTATAACTGAATTTGATCAATACTTTATCAGAAGGGTTTCTTAACAGTAGCACTACTGACCCTGTGAATAAATTCTCATTGTGGGGCGCTGTGCATTGCAAGATACTTAGTAGCATCTCTGAGATGCCAGTAGCACTTCCCCAGTGTGACAACCAAAAAATGCTTCCAGATAATTGCCAAGTGGACGCTGGGGAATAAAATCACCTCTGGCCGAGGAACACTGTTGTATAGCATACTTTCTATAGGGTGACAGAGAGGCCAGGTGAGCAAGAATTAAATCTTTATTATTAACTCCCAGACCAGATTAAGTATAAGCACTCTACTGTAACACTGCCTATAATCTAATATTGTCAGGTTTATAAATATCAAATAAAAATAAGCGTTAAAAAATAAGGCTACCAACCAGTTGGTCTTGTTCTGTCTGGTTCTTGTAACATAATCCAAGACCTTGGAGGTGGTTGTTCTGTTGAAACTAGTAGAATATTAAACACAAAATTAAGCAATATTCTTACATGTCTTCCTAAAAAAATGGTTTAAATAAATGACCACTTACTTCTTTTTGCAGTACCTGCCAAATTATCAAGCAAGTAGTTAAGTAGCCTTTTTGTTCCATCTGGTTCCTGATAGAGGTTCAATATATCCAGGGTAAGTGGATTTCCTGGAAATATTTTTAAAATAGATAAAATAAAATCAAGTCAAGTACTAAAATATTTTAAAATGGAAAAACATACCTAAATTATCAGGTCATCTATAACAATGCATATAGTTACTAGTAACATACCAAACCAGAAAAAAAAAATATTTTTTTACGTGAAGAGTAGAAATCATTTACACCATCTTCTACAGAGGTATCCAAAACTTATTATTAATGGATGATGCCAATGTAGAAGACACCTCATAGTGCCCTGCCTTATCAATACTTTCATAATCTGAAGCAAGTGAAAATGGATTGGGAAAGAGCGTGGAGGACTGGGTAAGGGAAAATAATAGCCAATATAATAACAAGAAATTTCCTAAAAACATATGTAGTCTGGCCCCTAGATTTAAAAAAAATCCTACTGAATAAAGTAACAAGATAAGGCAGACTTGGTTTAAGATTGTCACTAAAGAAGGGGAAAAAACCCAGGGCTGTGAGCCATCCATAAATGCAACAACTATTTCTTACGTGGCACAAATGAAAACAAAAGCAAGAGTCTCAATCCTCTCAGAGGGACTTCTTACGCACATAGGAGGTTAGTAAACATTAAAACTATTTAAGATGAAATGCCCTGCTCTTGAGATAGTCAAGTATCCTTCATAACAGCTGAGTTAATCCCTGTTATAGAAGTTCCCAAATTATTTTTGACATTAACTAACATATAAGATCTCTTTAATTTTAATATTCTAGGATTCTAATAATTATAACAGTAAAAATGTGCTCCTATAAGTGTAGAGTATGTCTTTGCAGGAGGACAAGTTACAGCAGTATCATATGTGTACAGTCCTTGATAGAGACCAAAGCTCTGAAATTTTTAGTCACAATCCTCTGAGACAGGTATAGTCATAACCTGAGAGCTGCTATAACCACTTGTTAAAGAAAGCTTGAGAAAATGAAGTCAACTAAAAACGTCTTAGTACCAGGTAAGCAGCTCATTATAACTACACCAAGAATAATGTTATCTTTTTACTACTTTCTAATGCAAAATATTTAGAGGCAACTACTGACTACTTATAACTAAGTGATTCTCCCTTCTAAGATCTTTCTTAATAAATTAAAAACCACCCCCACACAGCATCTGTATGTGACTCTAATAAATGCAGATGAAGCCAAATGGTGTGTTTCCCCCAGTGAATGCTTGCTTTTTGGAATTCATTTAAATGTCAAATTAATCTGCTCTTCATTGCCTGGAAAAGTAATACAGGGTCTTCCCCCCCTCCCAAATGTATATACAATGTCTGTAGATTCTATTACATTTTGAAAAAGAAATGTATGTTAATAAACACTGCCTTTATAATTATTCAAAGTGTGTATACATTTTTGGGGGACACCCTATATATAAGGGTTGGCAAAAGTAGGTGTACAGTCATAATACAAAAATTAATAAATAATACAAGAATAAACTATTTTGCATACTCACAACTGTAAACCTACTTTTGCCCACCCATGTACACAGGGTCACGTTAAGAACAACACAATTCTGAAATTAAAACATGTTCTTGACGTGAATAAAAGAAGTCGCTTCTGGAAAGTAGCCATACTTTCCCCTATTCTTCCTGTTAAGCACAAATAAAATGCCTGTGTCTTATGTATAAACAAACATAAGACTGAAATGTGGTGAGAAGGCAGAACGGTAGAGAACCCGGACCTAAGAAACATTTAGTGGTGAACTCCATGGGATTAATTTTTGCCCCATATATCCCAAATGTGGAACTGAGGAAGCCAGCAACACAGAAACACCATCGTGTGCAGAAAGAAAAAAAAATCCCAACAAAAGCCAAAGGACCAGGAAAGCACAGCCTAACAAGATAAAACCTTTGGATAATAACAGCTCTGCTTCTGCTAGACACCAGAGAAACTTGTGAGAAAGTAAAGAGGAGCCCCAAGTAGGTAGCTGGGACTTTTATCCCCTCTGGGTAGTAAGACTTCCTCCTCCATCCTGTGGTGTCAGCTCAACCCACAGTAAAGGGGCGGCTCTCCACATCCCTTCTGGGAATGTCAGAGGAGGCCGAGGAGAGGCAAGATTTTTATCATTGCCCAGCAGTAATGAGGTCACCTCAATGCAGTAACTATGGAGACCACACAGAAAGCCAAAACTGCCATCTCCATGCATGTGACCCTCAACAGAGGCTAGGGGGAATCTGAACTTCTACCTCCTTTGGCAGTAAGGAGATAGTGTCCCTAACTTTCCCTGCCAGTGCAGTGTTAGAGAAAGCCAGCAAAACCAGAAGATTTAAATTAACACAACATACTATGAATATGTCCAGTTTCAAGTGAAAAATTACTCATTATACCAAGAACCAGGAAGATTTCAAATTGAATGAAAAAAGACAGATATAAGATTCCAATCGTTATTAGAACGATCTGATAAAAACACAGCAAGCATGAAAAACATGCCTGAGATAAATGAAAAAATACTCAGTAAAGAAAAAGAAAATTTTGACAAACAGAACACACACAAAAGAAATGAAAATATTAAAATAAAAAATAAAATAAAAACCGCAGAGTCATGGAAGCAGAGAACAAAGAGCACACAGCTGAAAAGTACTCAAGGAAATGATGGTTGAAAACTCCTCAAATACACCAAAAACTAAAGGAATCCATACCAAACCACATGATAATTAAACTAAGGACAAATAAAAATTTTTGAAGACAGAGAAAAAAAGACACTTACCTGGAGGGGAAAACAATTTGAATAAGAGCTGATTTATTGTCACAAACTACAGTGCCCAGAAGAAAGTGGCACAATATTTTTCAAGTGCTAAAGAAAAAAAAAGAACTATCAATCCAGAATCCTATACTGTGAAAATATCCTTTAGGAATAAAGAAAAAGAATACAGACATTCTCAGAAACTAAGAGAACCTGTTGCCAATAAATCTACCCTAAAGAACCACTAACGGAAATTCTCTAAATAGAAAGAAAATGATAAAAGATGGAACCTTAAAACATTAGGAAGGGGCTGGGGGAGAGAAGCTTTCCTTATTTTAAATTTTCTAAATCATCTTTGGTGGTTAAAACATTTCTTATAACACTGATTTGTTTCTAAATGTATGTAGAGAAAACATGTAAGACAATTATATCATAAATAGGGGTAAAACTAGAAGGTCATAAAAAAAGTGAAGGTTTCTATACTTCATTCAAACTAGTAAAATGATAATACCAGCAGACTATATTGACTTGTCCTATATAATAAAAGGCTAATATGCAAATAGACCGAATGGTGGAACAACTGAACAACCAGTCACTATGACATGCGCTGACCACCAGACCAAGGTGGGATGCCGGGTGCTGTCACTGGGATGAGCCTCTGGTGGTTACGGAAAATTCTTTGCTCCCACGCTCCGCGGTCCCGCCTGGTGCTCGCACCTGCTTCCAGCGCCCCTCAGGGCTCCTCCACCTCCCCTGGTCCTGAATGGCGATTGGTGCCTCTCACACCCACTGCTGGCACCGGCCCTGCTTGCCCCTGAGGCTTCACCACCTCCCCCTGCTCCTAAGGAGCGATGGGGCAGCTGACAGAAAGGGCACTGGGGGCCACGGTGGGGGCATGGAGGATGGGCCAAGACCCACCCCAGTGCCCATTGCAGCCGCGCAGCACATATTTCCTTTCAAGGGGCACAAATTCATGCACTGGGACCCTGGTATATATTTAAAACAAGATCTACAGCAACCACTAAAAAGATATACAAATAGATAACTCAAACACACTACATACAAAACAAAATGGAGATGTAAAAAGATGTTCAAGTAATCCATAGGAAACATGACCCAAGTAGGTACTGTCCATGAGACACTTACTTCAAATACAACAATATAAGTGAGTTGAATGGAAAAAGATATAAATCATACAAATAATAATTAAAGAAGAAGAAGTGGCTACATTAACATAAAATAAAAGGGATTTCAGAGGAAGTAAAATCACCAGAGTACCATTATGTAATGTTAAAAGGTCAATCCCCAAGAAGACATAGCAATTCTGGAAGTGTAGTCACCAAGCAGCAGAGCTGAAAAATATTAGGCAAAAACTAATAGAAGTGAAAGGACAATAGAGAAATCTATAATTATAATCGGAGATTTCACTAATCCTCTCTCAACAATTGATAGAACTAGACAAAAAAGTCCACAGTGTCATTAATCTAATAGACTCTAGGTTAATATATAGGATCAAATAGAGATTTATAGAACATTCTACCCAATAAAAAACAAATACATATTCTTGTCCAGTGCCCAAGGGACAAACACTAGGGTAGATCATATTGTGGATCATAAAACAAATCTTGACAAATTTAAAAGAAGCGAAATCATACAGAATGTATTCTTTAGCCACAATAGAATCATATTAAAAATCAATTACTGAAAGACAATAGGAGAATCTGCAAACACTTTGAAATTCTGAATAAGCCATGAATCAAAGAGAAAGTTTCATGGGAAATTTTAAAATGCACTGAGCTGGAGAACCAAGATGGCAGCATAAAGGTACAGACCTGTGCATACTGTCTCCCACAACAACATTGAAAATACCAACTATAAGACAAAACAGCTATCATTCAGAGCCATGGGAAAGCTGGCCCAGTGGAAGTTCTACAACTGGAAGGAAAGAAGAACACTGAGACTGAGTAGGATATGCAGAGGTGCCAAGAACAGAGGTACAGAGTCATGCGCCAGGTGGGCTGCAATTGGATGTATGGTTTTTTTCAATCGAAAGGGGTTACAAACTCTCAAATCCACTGAGCTTGTTTGGGGCGGGATTCTGAGGTCCCAGACCCCTACTGGGAGAGGCAGGGCGGCCTTGCAGTGGGTCGGAAAGCGAGAGTGGCTTTCTCGTGGAGCTGCTCGCCGGCACTTGGGGATGCGGAGAGGTGAGGAGTCACCGAGAGGTGAGGAGTCGCCATTGCTGTTTGCTCCGCCCTGGTGATTCCCTGAGACCCCGCCCTACTCAATTTACATCCCCACCCAAGCTGTGCCAGTGGCACAAAAGGAACCACCTGCGCTTTTGCAGCTTAACCCAACAAACTGCAGATTTCAGCTCCTCGCACCCATAAGGGACACGCTCAAGAAGCAGAATCAGGTTCGGAGGAAGCCAGAACCGGACCCAGTCACCTTACGCAGAGGGAGGCCAGGGAGCGGGCCTAAGCTGTCAGTAGGACATCCCGTGAGGGCTCCCAGACTGTGAAAGGGGGCAGGCCAGGCTGAGGGACCCCTCCCCCACAATGCATGAATTTTTGTGCACTGGGCCTCTAGTATATTGATAAGGATCTGTTCTGAGAAATGTGTCCTTAAGCAATTTTGTAACTGTGTAAATATCCTAGAGTGCACTTACACATAGATGGTATAGTCAATCACACGCCTAGGCTATATGGTAAACTACTATTGTATATGACGATGTGTTCCATCATCAACAAAAACATTATGTGGAACATGACTATAATGGAGGCATCGTCATAAAAACATTAAAATAATTCCATTTTAAGTTCCAAGTAACCATGCGGCATCCCCTGGCAGAAGAATAAGCACATAGCTCAGTGGCGCAGCACAGAGAGTCCACAGACCGGCTACACAGGTGTGTCCGACGGGTTTGAAAGAGGCAAAAGCCAAAGCAACTCAATGGAGAACAGGCTTTCCAGCAAATGGCGCTGCAGCAACCAGACATCCACCGCCAGGGGTGTGCACGCTCACACACACAGCCGTGAACGAAGCCTCTCTTCTTTTAAGTCGATGCTAACTCAGAATGGATCACAAACCTAAATGTGAGAGATAAAACTCAGTGCAAAACATAGGAGAACATCTTTGGGATCTAGAGCTATTCAGAGTTCTCAGGGTTGACACCCAAAGTAGGATCCATAAAAGAAAAAACTGATAAACTAGACTTCATCAAAATTAAATCTGTGCTATGTACAAGACCCTATGTTAAACTGTGATTTACGATAAATACATAGGGTGGGGCAAAAGCAGGTTTGCAGTTGACTGTATGAAAAATAATTCAATAACTAATAAATAATAAAAGAACAAACAGTGTTTCACATACTCACAACTGAAAGCCTACTTTTGCCATAGCTTGTATATTTGGTTTTTCTCCAGTGTTCCTGGCACAGAACCCCTAAAACTCTTGAAATTTCCTAAGTAATTCTAAAACATTCTATTTCTTTTGCATTAAAGTGACAAAATATTAATAGTTAATTCTGGTGGTCAGTATATAAATATACTTTGCTACATTTTATATTTGCGGTTATAAAATTTAAAAATAAAAAGGCCAGGCTTACCACAGAAATATGTTAACAGAAAAAGGCATTTAAAGCTCACACTTCCCTAATCTCTAAGACTTAACAAGTTTATCCCACACAGAAAACTTTCCAAAGCACCATTTATAAAGCTAACATTTATTCAATATGGTTTTATATACATTTGTAAACGTATTATTTGCCTTTTTCCATTTTGTTTTTGTGAACATTACTTACTAGTATATGATATACAATAAATGTACAGAAATAAACCTCATTTTATTAACTGTATTTTTAAGAAATAAAGTGTGCAATTTTTGAAGACTTCATTATGTGATATTTTTTAGAGAGACATCAAAATATCAATAGGCTTTACGCACTCTCTGATCTGGGAATCGAACCCACAACCCAGATATGTGCCCTAAGTGGGAATCAAACCCGCCACCTTTCAGTGCATGGGATGGACAATATCCAACCAAATGAGCCACGCCAGCCAGGGCCATTAAGTGACTTTTTTAAAAGAATAAATTATAAAGTAATCTACAAGACTGGTGAAGAATCACTTATATTGATAAACATTTGTAGGTATTGACATATTATTAAAATGACTTTTAATATTGCTGGTTTCAAAAAAAACTTCCCGCCCTAGCCAGTTTGCTCAGGGGTTAGAGCGTCTGAATGGTCCTGGGTTTGACTCCAGTCAGGGCACATGCCTGGGTTTTGGGCTCGATCCCCAGTAGGGGGCATGCAGGAGGCAGCTGATCAATGATCCTCTCTCATCATCGATGTTTCTCTCCCTCTCTCTCTCTCTCTCTGAAATCAATAAAAATATATATTTTAAAAAATGTTTCCCTCATAGTTCTTACTGGATCAAATTCTAATATATTAAGGAAATCCACATAAATCAAGTTTTTAAAAAATACTCTTTAAAATACTTTACTAACAGGTCCAAATTTTCTACTTACTGTTTCCTATGCTTTGTGAGAATCTCCATTGTTTGAGATTTGAACATTTTAAAAAGCTGTTCACAGCATGATGACATAAGACAAGTATAACTGAGGAAACCAAGATGGCGGCATAGGTAAACACCGGAAATTGCTGCCTCCCACAACAAATTCAAAAATACAACTAAAAGACAAAACGGACATCATCCAGAACCACAGGAAGGCTGGCTGAGTGGAAGTTCTACAACTAGAAGGAAAGAGAAAAGCACTGAGACTCAGAGGAGCTGCGGAGGTAAAGTGCAGAGGTTCAGAGGCGCACGCGGAAAGGGCTGGCAACTGAGGACACGGCTGGCTTTTTGAATCAGGAGGGAGTCATAAGCCCCCGACTGCTCTGAACACCGGTTTCGGGAAGTCTCTGGGGACCCGAACTCGTGCGGAGAGAGACTGGACTGTCTGGCAGTGGGCAGAACTCGGAACTCGAGGGCGGCTTTCTCTCAGAGGTACTTGCAGCGATTACTCGGACACTGAGACTGAGGGCAGGGCTGAGGATCCGCCATAGCTGCTTGCTCCACCCTTTGATTCCCTGAGACCCCGCCCCACCCAAGCTGTGGCAGAGGCTTTTGCATATGAATGCCCTGGCCCTTTGCAATCTGAAAATTACCTAACAAACTGCAGCTGGGCCAGACAGACCTAGAACTTCCAAGAGAAGGCCCAAGGCTCCACAGCAGCTTACACTGCTTCACAGCTGGGCCTCATCTGGGCACCTCCAAACTCCAAAAAAGGAAGGGGAATCTGCAGATATTTTCGTAGCTCCTGCTGGGTAACCTCAGGAAGAGACTAAATTAGCCCCTCCTTAGATCCAAGAGCCAGTGTACCCAGTGGTCAGAGTGGGACCATCCAGATTACAACTCCTCAGATCCATAAGGGACACACTCAGGGGGCAGACTCAGTGAGCACCAAAGCTCCACTGAAACAAGTCTTGCCCGAGAAGGGTGTCTCCAGCACAGAAGTTCTCCCACTGTAGA
>NW_006299603.1:1997831-2001614 GCF_000327345.1 Myotis davidii | reverse complement strand
GTGCACCTATGGATGAGGACATGGGGAGGGGGGTTGAGGGCGGATGGTGAGGTGGGAACCAGGTGGAAGGGAGCCATGGGGGGGAAAAAGGGGAACAACTGTAATAATCTGAACAATAAAGATTTAAATAAAAAAAAAAAGGAAGTATAACCTCAGGAATGTATCACCAGAACAGAGGCGTTTGAAACAAAGGCTAGAAAAGCAATGCTAGACTAGGAGTAAAAATAATACAAAGACTAGTAGAGAGTTTATAGGCTCTCTGCCGGGAGCCGGTTCATCCTTGCTGCTTCAAGGGACCTGGCATATATGGCATACTGTTCTTAATATGTTTGCTCACCTTCTTGGCACTATGTGTTTTAACCAAGGTCACCTCTCTGAGAAAGGTTGTTTCCCCAGGTAGGGATTTTTCCCTGAAGTTAGGGAGGGAATAAAACCCCTTAACTAAGTGCCAGGCAGGTAATTAATCACTTTAACTACAAACAATCGTGCTTAAGCTACATAATCTGGCAACAGAACCTGGCTGGACCTGCTGGGGTTGAACCCCAGCACTACTCCATGTACTTAAGAAATTGATGAAGTCTGGGCAAGACTTAGCCCATAAATCCCCAGGCAAAAGGATTCCCTCTTACGGCTTCATTAGACTCAAAGACACACACACACACACACACACACACCCACACACACAATAAATACATATACAGTGGGGCCTTGACTTACGAGTGTCCCGATTAACGAGTTTTTCGAGATATGAGCTGTCTCATATTTGCTCTGAGTTGCGAGCTAAAATTAGGGTTATAAGCCACCTTCAGATACCCCACTGCTAGTTGGCGCAGCGAACGTCACAGTGAACGCCACAACATCAGCCCAGCATCACGTGTCTCACTCGTTCACTTTTGATTTGACATACGAGTAATTTGAGTTACGAGCTCCATCACGGAACGAATTAAACTCGTAAGTCAAGGCCCCACTGTATACACAAACAAAAAGAAGCACAAATATGGGAAGTCATACCTTTTAGGCCTAAAGTCTGCAACTGAAACAGTTTCCCCATCTCAAAAGGTAGAACTCGTAACAGGTTGTTATTTAAATGGAGTTCCCTGTTGATGTAAAATTTCCAGGAAGTCAGCAGACATATTAACCTTTAACTAACAGCTAAAATCAACAATATGATTTCTAGGAATATAAGGTCCTAAAATTGACAAAATTTCATATTATATTCCAATGTCCAGTACAGTGCTTCTCAAATCCTATGTAGTAAAACACAAAAACCCAAACTTCTACAAACCAATACATTTGAAAAATACAGGGAAACAATGAGTTGCTAAATAAATGAAATGGGTGGTGGGTGGGGAGACCAAAAAAATAGAAGCCCCAATTTTTTAAGGGTATTAGATTCAACAGATATAAAATCTCTCTCACATGTTGTATTAGTTTGCAAACTGGCAGTCTAAACAACCATCCTAAGAGCAGCACTGGTCTAGCACATGTAAAGTCTACTACTATACATGTATAAGAAAGTGAAAATTATAAAAATGATAAAGCAGTCTAATATGTGAATTATTAAAAGAGAATGAAGATGATCAAAATAGCTACTGATAGAAAAAAGGTCCTTTAAGTAAATTTGGTTTAGGACAGTGATGGCGAACCTTTTGAGCTCGGCGTGTCAGCATTTTGAAAAACTCTAACTTAACTCTGGTGCCATGTCACATATAGAAATTTTTTGATATTTGCAACCATAGTAAAATAAAGATTTATATTTTTGATATTTATTTTATATATTTAAATGCCACTTAACAAAGAAAAATCAACCAAAAAAAATGAGTTCACGTGTCACCTCTGACATGCGTTGTCATAGGTTTGCCATCACCGGTTTAGGAGAAAGGATCATAGTATATACTTAATAATTAAACCTAAAAAAATGTAAAAAGGCTGGACTGAAGACAGCAATAGAGTAAGATACAATATGTACCAGTTAGGCTGAGTTGTTTTTTAGTTATTATTTCAAATATCTCTACTCTCAGCCTTGGCAGGTAGGTTTTACAGCAACTTTACAGATGAGGAAACACGCAGTGAGGTTAAGAAACTTGTCCCAAATCACACAAGTTGAAAATGGCAAAGTCAGGATTCCTAACTGAACTCTGTGCAACTCCTTATCCCATCCAATCCTACACCCCAAACTATAGTCCCCCAATTCCATGCCTAATTCTAGCTTTTCTCAAGTCCAGGCTTTATTACTATCATGCATACATGCCCTGAAATAACCAAAAAGGTTTCACTAACTGGCAATGGTTTCCTGAGCCCTGTATTAAGTGCCCATAATGTAGTGGGGGAAAAGCACCAGAACTGTCATAGGTGACTGCACATGTGAGATTAACACAGTGCCTTCTATTTGTTTACCCCCAATTTGTTAAGAAAGTTTGACTCAAGAATAAAGTATATTACACAAAACAGCAATAAAACAAATTTTAGACCATGGATTTCTTGATTTATTATTTATTAGCTGACATTCAATTTTCTAAGAAAACCTTATATAAAGGATAGTTATATTTACTTTTGGTCAAATACCATCAAACCGAGTATTGTTTCTACTAAGGTAAACACTCTATTTTGTTTTAAGGGATATACAGTTAGGTACTAAGTTGAATCTGCATACCTGAGTGATACCATGTTTCCGAGTTCTGCTGGTAAACTCCGGATTTTGTTTGAGGACAGGTCCAGATACACCAGATTGTGAAGCTTGGCAATGTCTGAAGGAATACGGGACAGGAAATTGTCACTCAGATGCAAAGCTGTCAGGTGAGTTAGTGACCACAAAGATGAGCTTAAGCTTCTTACTCTTCCTGTAAAAACAACAACAAAAATAGGGGAAAGATTATAGTATTCTCTATAATCTCATAAGCATACAGAATTAAAATAGCAATAAGTAAGTACCTATCAATAATAACCTTAAATATGAATGGATTGAATGTTCTAATCTAAAGATATAGGGTAGCTGAATGGATACAAAACCACGACCCAATTATGTGCTATCTACAAAAGACAAACCTCAGAACATCAAAGACACACAGGAGGAGAATGAAGGGATGGGAAAAAAAATTTCCATACAAATGGAAATGAAAAAACACAAAAAAGGCTGGGTAGCAATACTTGTATCCGACAAAATAGACTTCAAAAATGAAGGCCACCACAAGAGACAACAATGGTCAATCACTACATAATACTAAAGAGATCAATTGAACAAGAGGTTATAACCCTGATAAACATATATGCACCCAATATAGGAGGACCTAATATATAAAAAACTTCCAGAGGACTTTAAGGGAGAGATAGACAACAATACAGTCATAGTAGGGGACTTTAACACCCTGCTGACTTCACTGGATAGATTTTCCAGACAAAAACTTAACAAGGAAACACTGAATCAGATGGATTCAATACACATTTATAGAACACTAGAGGCCCAGTGCACGAATTCACGCACATTGAAAGGAAATTAATTAGAATAAATATTTTAGAGGCTGGGGAGAAACCACGGGAGGGCTCCAGGGCATGGCTGTGCCAGTCTTGCCCAGTCCTGATCAGCTGGACCCCAGCAGCAAGCTAACCTACTGGTCGGAGCATCTGCCCCCTGATGGTCAGTGCACATCATAGCAACTGGTCTAGCGGTCGACTTCATGGTTGACCCATCGGTCGGACACTTGGTATATTAAGCTTTTATATATATACTAGAGGCCTGGTGCACAAAAATTTGTGCACTGGGGGGGGGGGCCCCCCGGCTGGGCC
>NW_006299603.1:1996728-1997298 GCF_000327345.1 Myotis davidii | reverse complement strand
AGTGCACTGACCACCAGGGGGCAGCTCCTGCATTGAGCATCTGTCCCCTGGTGGTCAGTGTGTGTCATAGTGACCAGTCATTCTGCTGTTAGGGTCAATTTGCATATTACCCTTTTATTATATTAGGATAGATTTCACATTCCAGAGATGGAAATTCATAGTACTACAGGCCTACCTCAAAAAAACCAAGAAAAATCAACAACAGATTATTTAAGCCTACAATGTAAAGAATTAGAAAGAGAACATCATGAAAAACCTAGAACAGCAATGGCAAACCTTTTGAGCTCGGCGTGTCAGCATTTTGAAAAACCCTAACTTAACTCTGATGCTGTGTCACATATAGAAATTTTTTGATATTTGCAACCATAGTAAAACAAAGATTTATAATTTTGATATTTATTTTATATATTTAAATGCCATTTAACAAAGAAAAATCAACCAAAAAAAATGAGTTTGCGTGTCACCTCTGACACACGTGTCATAGGTTCGCCATCACTGACCTAGAATAAGTAGAAGGAAGGAAATAAAGGTTAGAGTAGAAATAAATGACAGAAATTAGAAAAACAATAC
>NW_006299603.1:1994000-1996631 GCF_000327345.1 Myotis davidii | reverse complement strand
CATAGAGACTAAAAAAACAAAAGACCAATGAAACTAAGAGCTGGTTCTTTGAAAAGATAAACAAGACTAATGAACTGTTAGCCAGACTCATCAAGAAACAAAAGAGAAGACCCAAATAAATAAAAAATCATAAACAAACGCGGAGAAGTAATCACTGACACCACGGAAATACAAAGGATTGTAAGGAAATACTATATGCCAAACAGATGGACAATGTGGATGAAATGGACAAGTTCCTAGAAAAATATAATTTCCCAAAACCAAATCAGGAAGAATCAGAAAACCTGAATAGGCCAATAACAACTGATGAAATAGAAGTAGTAATCAAAAAACTCTCAGCAAACAAAATCCCAGGTCTGGATGGCTTCACGGGAGTTTTACCAAACATTCAAAGAAGAACTAACACCTCTACTCCTCTAACAATTCCAAAAAAATCCAAAAGGAGGGAACACTTCCAAAATCTTTTTATGAGGCCAGCATTACCCTAATTCCAAAACCAGATAAAGACACTACAAAGAAAGAGAATTACAGGCCAATATCCCTGATGAACATAGATGCTAAAATCCTCAATAAAATTCTAGCAAATCAGATCTAGCATTACATTAGAAAGATCATACACCATGACCAAGTGGGATTTATTCCAGGAATGTCGGGCTGATACAATATTTGCAAATCAATAAACGTGATACATCACATAAACAAATTGAAAGACAAAAATCACATGATCATATCAACAGACGCAGAAAAAGCATTCAACAAAATCCAACAGCCATTTTTCATAAAAACGCTCAGCAAAGTGGAAATAGAGGGAGCATATCTCAACACGATAAAGGCCATATATGACAAACCTACAGCCAACATCAGACTCAATGGGCAAAAACTAAAATCATTTCCCGTAAGAACAGGAACATGACAGGGCTGTCTGCTTTCACCACTCTTATTTAACATAGCACTGAAAGTCCAAGCCATAGAGATCAGACAAGAAGAAATAAAAGGCATCCAAATTGGAATGGAGGAAGTAAAACTCTCATTTTTCCAGATGACATGATATTGTACATAGAAAACTCTAAAAACTCCACCAAAATACGATTAGATTTAATAAATGAATTTGTCAATATAGCAGGATACAAAATCAACACCCAAAAATCGATAGCTGTTTTATATACCACTAATGATTTTCAGAAAGAGAAACAAAACAAGCAATCTGATTTACCATTGCAACAAAAATATTAAAATACTTAGGAATAAACTTAACCCAGGATTCAAAAGACCTGTATTTAGAAAACCACAGGACGTTGAAAAAAGAGATAGAAGATATAAACAAGTGGAAGAATATACCATGTTCATTGATTGGTAGAATCAACATCATTAAAATGTCCATACTACCCAAGGCAATCTACAGATTCAATGTAATCCCTATTAAAATAGCAATAGCATAGTTCAGAGACCTAGAACAAATACTTCAAAAATTTATATGAAACCAAAAAAGACCCCAAATAGCCACTGCATTCTGCATGAGAATGAAGAACAAAGTTAGAGGAATTACAGTACCAGATTTCAAGTTATACTACAAAGCCACCATAATCAAAACAGCCTGGTACTGGCACAAGAACAGGCATATAGATCAATGGAACAGAACAGAGACCCCAGAAATCTCAACAGAACAGAACAGAGAACCCAGCAATCAAGCCAAGCCATTACATTTAATTAATATTTGACAACGGAGGCAAGAGCATATAATGGAGTTAAGACAGTCTCTTCAATAAATGGTGTGGGGAAAAATTGGACAAATACAAACAAATCAAACTTGACCACCAACTTACAACATACACAAAAATAAACTAAAAATGGATAAAAGACTTAAATGTAAGTTGTGAAATCATAAAAACCCTAGAAGAAACCATAGGCACCAAAATCTCAGACATCCCTCATAGCAATATGTTTATTGATACAGCTCCTAGGGCAGTGATGGCGAACCTTTTGAGCTCGGCGTGTCAGCATTTTGAAAAATTTTAACTTAACTCTGGAGCTGTGTCACATATAGAAATTTTTTGATATTTGCAACCATAGTAAAACAAAGATTTATAATTTTGATATTTATTTTACATATTTAAATGCCATTTAACAAAGAAAAATCAACCAAAAAAATGAGTTTGCGTGTTACCTCTGACACGTGCATCATAGGTTCGCCATCACTGTCCTAGGGCAATGGAAACTAATAAGAAAATAAACAAATGGGACTGGATCAAAATAAAAGGCTTCTGCACAGCAAAAGGAACCATCAACAAACTAAAAAGGGAGCCCACTGTATGGGAGAATATATTTGTGAATGATACATCTGATAAATGGTTAATATGCAAAATATATAAGGAAGTCATACAACTTAATAGAAAAGGCAAACAATCCAATTAAAAAATGGGCAAAGGACCTAACTAGACACTTCTCCAAAGTGGACATACAGATGGCCAAGAGACATATGAAAAAATACTCAGTCACTCATCATCAGGGAGCTGCAAATTAAAACGACCATGAGATATCATGGTCAGAATGACTACCATCAACAAATCAACAAATGACAAGTGCTGGCAAAGATGTGGAGAAAGGGAACCCTAGTACACTGCTGGTGGGAAT
>NW_006299603.1:1990107-1993947 GCF_000327345.1 Myotis davidii | reverse complement strand
CCTGAACGCTGCCTTCGTGTCATTCCTTCTTTGCCGACTCCGTCCACACCTTTGGGAACCCCTGGACCTGTTGGGGCTGGAACACAACATATCCCAAGAAACCAGAAACACCAATCAGAAAGGATATATGCTCCCCTATGTTCATAGCAGCACAATTCACCATAGCTAAGATCTGGAAACAGCCTAAGTGCCCATCAGTTGATGAATGGATTAAAAAGTTCTGATATATTTTTATCATGGAATACTATGCAGCAGTAAAAAGGAAGAATCTCTTACCCTTTAAGATAGCATGGAGGGACCTGGATAATATTATGCTAAATGATATAAGTCAGTCAGAGAAAGACAAGTGTCACATGATTTCACTCATATGTGGAATCTAAATAACAAAATAAACTAATAAATGGAGTGGATCCAGAGACATAGAAGCATGGAACAGAGTGCAAAACCTCAGAGTGAAGGCAGGGAAGGGTGGGTAGGTGGGAGGTAATCAATCAAGGACCTTGTATGCATATATGCATGGCCCATGGACCAAGACAACAGGGTGGTGAAGGCCTGGGACAGAGGTGGGTTGGAGGGGGTCAATGGGGGAAATAGGGGACATATGTAATATTTTCAACAATAAAGAATTATTTACAAAATAATAAGAAATAAAAATAAAGATCAGGAGAGGTAAACCAATCTCTATGGCTACAGAAGAGGGCGTTTGAGTTTACTCACTCATTAGGCTAACAAGGGAAGATTATTATCACTAGAGGCCCAGTGCACAAAATTTGTTCACAGGGGGCTGGGAGGGGGGGGGAGGGGGTCCCCTCAGCCCAGCCTGCACCCTCTCCAATCCAGGACATCCCTCTCATAATCCGGGGCTGCTGGCTCCTAATGGCTCGCCTGCCTGCCGGCCTGATTACCCATAACCGCCTCGGCCTGCAGGCCTGATTGTCCCCTAACTGCTCCCCCCCACCTCCCCACTGCCAGCCAGATCGCCCCTTAACTGCCCTCCCTTGCCAGCCTGATCGCCCCCAACGGCCTCTGCCTTGGCCCCCGCTGCGGTGGCTTTGTCCGGAAGATGTCCGGTCTAATTAGCATATTACCCTTTTATTAGTATAGGTTATTTTCAATTTCATTCCAATATAACATTTTTCTACCTAGACCTGGCAGTTATAGTTTGTGTATTAGTTATTTATACTGGTAAACTCCCTTCTTCTCACTCACTAATATGCTGTAAGCTCCAGTGTGAGAGGGACTGTGAGTTTTCATATCTCCATATGCTTAGTACAGCACCTGGCAAAATATTGTACACATAGCACAACTATGTTTGCTGCATTACATTAAAAAAATATCAAAAAAAAAAAAATCAGCCGAAACCGGTTTGGCTCAGTGGATAGAGCGTCGGCCTGCGGACTGAAAGGTCCCAGGTTCAATTCCGGTCAAGGGCGTGTGCCTGGGTTGCGGGCACATCCCCAGTAGGAGATGTGCAGGAGGCAGCTGGTCGATGTTTCTCTCTCATCAATGTTTCTGACTCTCTATCTCTCTCCCTTCTTCTCTGTAAAAAATTACTAAAATATATTTAAAAAAAAATCAAGGACAGAAAGAAGAGGAAACTTCCTCTGTATTATTTCTGGAAAGTATGGGGAGGCACATTAGGACAACATTAAAAGAAAACTTCTTTAGCACTGGTTGCTTCAGAATTAATGTCCCTTCACCTTTGAAGAATTAAATAAAAAATGCTGCATGTCCACTGGCAAGGATGCTGGGGATATCCTCTGTGGATCTGGGAGCTCACATTTTCTCGGAAAATGTCTACGAAGCACTAAAGGTAGAAAGGAACTTTGAGATCTACTTCAAATTTGTAAGATTCTGTTTCTGAACAGGACTCTCCTCAGAGACTCAGATTTAAAAAAGCAAGTGAAGAAAGGGAGGAGAAACAAATCTATCCTAGAACTTATACTAGAACAAGCAGGTCCAACCTCACTGGAAATCTGTAATTTGATAATGCAAAAGCTCAATCCTCCTCTATCAGAGAATTAAGTACCAGAACAAACCTTTGCACATGAGGCATTTCACCTGTGTTATTTTCATTTCATCCTTGATATTATTCCAATTTTATAAAAGGACACTGGTACTGAGAGCATAAACAATGAATGGGCTCTAGCTGGTTTGGCTCGGTGGATAGAGCGTCAGCCTGCAAGACTGAAGGGTCTCAGTCTTGACTCTGGCCAAGAGCTCAAGCCCGGGTTGTGGACTTGATCCCCAGTAGGGGGCGTGCAGGAGGTACCCAATCGATGATTCTCTCTCATCATTGATGTTTCTATCTCTCTCTCTCTTTTTCCCTTCCTCTCTGAAATCAATAAATATATTAAACACATACACACACACTGAATGAATTTTGAACTTTGACTCAAACCATGTTCTTCCCACTGGACCTTCCTGCTTCCAAGATAAATTAGTGCTGGTAAAATACAACATTGCTATTTTTATGAACTGGCATAAAAAACTTAATTTTCGTGGGGGATGCAGGAAGAGACTGGACAAAAATCGTACACCTATGGATGAGGACAGTGGGGTGTGTGGGGTTGGGAGAAGAGGGTGGAGTGGGAACCGGGTGGAGGAGAGCTATTGGGGGGAAAAAGAGGAACAACTGTAATAATCTGAACAATAAAGATTTAATTAAAAAACAAAACAAAAAAAACCCCTTAATTTTCTACTAATTTCCATACCATAAATTTATGCTTGCATGTCTGTCTTACCACTTATTTCAAGTTCTGCCCAATGTGATTTCTTTCCATTTGCTGCTTCCTCAGTGGACATAATTGTGTACATCTTCCGAGGGTCAGGGGGCTCGTATTTTTCTTTGGGCATGCCTGTTGAATTAAGAAAAGAAACCAATCAGTACTATGAAGAATCAAATAACCGAAAAGAACATCTTTTTTAAAAAACAGACACCCATATTATAACCTCTAAATAACATTTCCCATTAGGAACTCCTTGAAGAAATGGAGGACTGAACAAGTTAACTGTAAAAAACATTTCTGAGAACCAGACAAATTTGAAAAATTAAATATAAGTTGATACCAAAGGACTATTGTTCATTTTGCTTGTGGGTGTTTTTTTTTTTTAAATCCTATCCTGTTATAGACACATTCTGAAATATTTAAGTGGAATGAAATTTCACTCTTGTGATATATTCCCTCAAACTTCCCGCCCAGTTTTACTTCACTTTCTTCATTTGGATGAACCATAACCCACTTTAACCAACTCTCTGCCTGCACAGCTAAACATAGCTAGAGAAAAACTTACCATTATGTTAATTTATAGTAGAGAGCCAGTTAGCAATCATTTCCCTCAAATAAACTCATTACATGGACCAAAATTTACACTGTAAATTCTCCTAGCCCGTTCTTCTATTTGACTTCTCCAAATCTCCAACACTCATCCCTCTATCTTCCTGCTCTTTTATTTTCTCATTAAAACAGAAAACCAGAAGAGGCCTTTGTATGAACTCTGACCTATGCCCATCTACTCTCTTTTACTAGGGACAAAGTGCCTGCTCTCTTGGCACTTTATTCTACCCCATCACCTTGCCTACAGGACATTTCTTGGCAATTTGCTCCAATGTCAAATTTTCCCTCCACATCAGAACTTTATCTTCTATACATATACATGACACATTTTCCTCTATTAAAAAAAGTCTTAACCTTATTTCTCCCTCCAGTTTTCACACTTTTTTCTCTCATCCTCTTTACAAGCAAAAATCCTCAAGAACGTGTATGCTATCAGTCTCCTAGTCTTCTCCCAGTTAAACCCATCCAAATCAGTACATGCTTTTAATATTCCATCAAACTG
>NW_006299603.1:1986743-1989805 GCF_000327345.1 Myotis davidii | reverse complement strand
TTTTTTTTTATCCTCACCCAAGGGTATATTTTTATTGATTTTAGAGAAAGAGGAAAGGGGTGGGAGAGAAACATCAATGTGAGAAACATCAAGGGGTTGCCTCCTGTATGCACCCTGACAGGGGACCAAACTTGCAACCTGAGCATGTGCCCTGACCAGGAATTGAACTGGTGACCTTTCAGTATACGGGATGACACTCAACCACCTGAACCACACTGGCCAGGCCTAAAATGGTAAATCTTATGTTAAGTATATTTTCCCACAATAAAAATACTGGAAAGAAGTTAAAGTTACTTTCTTTATGCTGTGCTACCTCCCTACTGATGGGACGTAGTACTATTTTTCAAACACAGAAATGGCTTTGACTGTGTAGTGAAAACACAGAAAAAACAAAGTTATCCCAAAAAGCTGTTTGAACAAAGAATATGAATAGTCAGAAGAATCATCTGTGTAAGAAACAGCACATCTACTTCTTTGTTTTGTTAAATATTGATTTAAAAACTATCTTCATATATTTTAATTTCTTCAGGAGAGAAAAACAACTGACTTTACAGCCTGATACAAAATACTTAACACTGAACTATACTGTTAAGAACTGTTCCCATTCTGTCTAGAGGACATTCTGGCAAAGCAAGTGCCCTTTCTGAATGATATGGATAAACCAGCAATAACCTAGAAAACATAAAATGTTGTGTAAGACTACCAGAATTGATAACATCCTTTAAGATCATCCAAATGCCATTATTCTGATCAGAGTCTATTTAAAAAACAATCATTTGATCTTTATGGGCTTATCCAAATAGAATTTAATAATGAAGAAATTACTCTGTAGAGCTGAGGTTAGCATTTTGGTCCTATTATTAACCACTCTTCTTAGTGAAAGTTCAGAAGTCTGATTTACCAATCTCATATAAGCTTAATGTAAACCAATATTCAGAGTTTGATCATACCTCTAAGAATCAATAAAAGTGTATTGAACTAAGATATCTGAAAACCAGGCTCGGGACTTGGGCGTCATTCCATCATAATCATGATTTCTGCCGTGGCAGCCAACCACTCCTTTTCTTTGTTTTCTTAACTTGACATGAGTTGTCTTAAAATTTAAGAGACGGGCCATTACTCTAAACTTGAAAGCAGTAGGGTCTTCTATATTTCCCAAAACCCAGAGTGAGGAAAAAAGAATACATTAGAATAAAAGAAATGGTAACAAACTATAAACAGTCAAGCTCTTTCAAGGAGCAGCAAGAGAAGCACAACCTCACCCATTTTTCTGGGAGTCCAATATACTCAGCATTCGAGACTAGGTAGAGAAAAGGATGTAAGAATACATATAATTTAAGATTTTCCCCATGACTTTGAAATCAACAAAGCAGATCTTACTCTCTAAAAAAATACAGTACATCACTGTATTTAAAACAAAAAGATTGAAAGGTTTCTAAAATAGACTTGAAAACGGTTGAGGTGAATGACAAGAGACTCTTAAAAAAACAGCTAGGCCAAGGGAGTCAAGATGGCTGCCGATGGGAGAGCAGGCTGCAAGATAGTGTGTGAGCGAGAGAACGAAAGGAGAGTGCATGGACGTGCGGGGAGTGTCTGTATTTGTGAGTGGACAGCTATATTCCAAGGGACTGTTGGGAACTGGTGGACCGGGCAGCCTCTACTGCTGCTGAAATCTCTCCCGGAGCGCCGGCTCTGCCACAGAGACCGTGCCATCTTGAAGGCGAGACTGGCTGTGATCGGAATCCCACAGATACCTATCAGGACCATACAACCACAACGCCTAGGGACCAGCTGCGAACTCACGAACACTGGGACTCCAGACTCCCCTACTGCGGGCACCTAAAATGTCTGTCCAGAGGGAGACAAAGTGGCAACAAATGTGAGGACGGGCCCTGCGCCTTTTCACAGAGCAGATAGAAGGAACAGCTGAGCCCTAACCGGTTTGGCTGAGCGGATAGAGCGCTGGCCTGCAGACTGAAGGGTCCTGGGTTCGATTCCGGTCAAGGGCATGTACCTTGGTTGCAGGCACATCCCCAGTAGTAGGTGTCGAGGAGGCAGCTGATCGATGTTTCTCTCTCATTGATGTTTCTCTCTCTCTCTCTCCCTCTCCCTTCTTCTCTGCAAAAAATCAATAAAATGTATTTTTTTTAAAAAAAAAGAAAGAAAAAAAAAAGGAGGAAGAGCAGAATTGAACAACACCCACCCGGAATTGGCAAATTAAACACAGCTGGTGAGGCAATCCGTGGACGGAAAGGGCAGATAGCACCTAGAGCAGTGGTTCTCAACCTTGGCTGCACATTAGGATCACCTGGGAATCTTTTTAAAATCCTGATTTCGGGGCCTCACCCTCTGGAAATTCTGTTTCTTTGTTATGAGATGAGGCCACAACATTAGTAACGTGAAAAGAAACAACATCCGCACAATAGGGGTGCCAAAAGGAGAGGAAACTGAGCAAGGAATAGAAAACCTGTTTGAAGAAATAATAACAGAAAACTTGCCTGATATAGGGAAGAAAAACTCACACAAGTCCAAGAAGCTCACAGAATCTGAAATAAGATGAACCCCCAAAGACTGACACCAAGACATATTATAATTAAACTAGAGGCCTGGTGCATGAAAATTCATGCACTGGGGGGAGGGGGGGGGTCCCTCAGCCCGGCCTGCCCCCTCTCTCATAGTCCAGGAGCTCTCAGGGGAAGGCAACGCCCCCATCACACCTCTGCTACTGACACTGCTGGGAGCACAAATCTCGGGAGGCCCTGGGCAGCCACCATCCGAGGCTTGCCTGCACTTCGGGCCGGCCCTGGGCGGCTGGGGGGCTGAGGGGACTGGGAGACTCCGGTACTGTTACTGTCACAAGAAAAGACATATAGATCAATGGAACCAAACAGATAACCCAGAAATCAACCCAAGCCATTATGCTCAATTAATATTTGACAAAGGAGGCAAGAGCATACAATGGAGTCAAAACAGTCTCTTTAATAAATGGTGCTGGGAAATTTGGTCAGATACATGCAAAAAAATGAAACTAGATCACCAACTTACACCATACACAAAAACAA
>NW_006299603.1:1985522-1986270 GCF_000327345.1 Myotis davidii | reverse complement strand
GAGGCTAAGAAATTGCTGTTCCCCTCTGTCGTCAATCCATGTCTATGGTCTTTAAGATAACTTGTTATGTAAAATAATTTATCTAAGATGCACCTACACTGAATTTATCTGAAAAATAAAGAAGTCGATATTAAGAAAAAAAATAATAAATGGAAGATTATAAGAGAGGGTTTCTCGTGCCAGCAAAAGCTACTGGCGTGCTTGTTTGGCACGCGTGCCAGGGGTTGCCCACCCCTGCCCTAGGGCAATGGAGACTAAAGAGAAAATAAACAAATGGGACTATATCAAAATAAAAAGCTTCTTCACAGCAAAAGAAACCATCAACAAAACAACAAGATAGCCCACTGTATGGGACAACATTTTTGCCAATGATATTTCCGATAGGGGGTTTAATCTCCAAAATTTACAGAGAACTCATACAACTTAACAAAAGGAAGATAAATCATCCAATCAAGGTATGGGCAAAGAATCTAAATAGACACTTTTCAAAAGAGGACATACAGTAGGCCCAGAGATGTATGAAAACATGCTCAAAGTCACTAATCATCCGAGAAACGCAAATCAAAACAACAATAAGATACCATCTCACACCTGTCAAAATGGCTATCATCAACAAATGACAAGTGCTGGCGAGATGTGGAGAAAAAAGGAACCCTCCTGCATTGCTGGTGGGAATGCAGATTGGTGTAGCCATTGTGGAAGACAGTATGGAGTTTCCTCAAAAAGTTAAAAATGGAACTGCCATTTG
>NW_006299603.1:1983536-1984889 GCF_000327345.1 Myotis davidii | reverse complement strand
ACAATGGAATACTGCGCCTCTATAAAAAAAGAAGGAACTTTTACTATTTGCAAGGGCATGGATGGAACTGGAGAGCATTATGCTAAACGAAATAAGCCAGTTGGAGAAAGATAAATATCACATGATCTCACTCATATGTGGGCTATAATGATCAACATAATTTCATTAACAAGAATAGGTCCAGAGACAAATGATAGGGAAGGGGGGAGTTAGAGAGCAACCAAAGGACTTATATGCATGCATATTAGCGTAACCAATGGACACAGGCGGTGGGGGCTTGCCCGGGGTAGGAATGGCTGGGGAGTGGGGTCAACTGGGGGAAAAGGATACATATATAAACATTAGACAATCAAAAAAAAAAAAAAAAAAAAAAAGCTAGGCCAGAGTCAGCAGGTATATAGCACTTGCCTAGTCACTCTCTTACTCCTCCAATCCAGTGCCAGGTATTGCTAGTGATCCTGGCAGCATAAATATCCATCCCCTTCTAGATCTCAGAGAAACAGTTTGTCGTTACCTTAGAATAATTATTTATCTTGAAGAAACACAGGACACTACTCAGCAGTATACTTTCATTATTAAACACTGGGGCGGGGGAGGGGGGAGATTGTCCTTCACCTAGCCAGCACCCTCTCCAATCTGGGATCCCTCTCACAATCTGGGACTGCTGGCTCCTAACCACTCCGCCTGCCTGCCAGCCTGATCACCCCCTAACCAGTGATGGCGAACCTTTTGAGCTCGGCGTGTCAGCATTTTGAAAAACTCTAACTTAACTGGTGCTGTGTCACATATAGAAATTTTCTGATATTTGCAACCATAGTAAAACAAAGATTTATATTTTTGATATTTATTTTATATATTTAAATGCCATTTAACAAAGAAAAATCAACCAAAAAAATGAGTTCGTGTGTCACCTCTGACACGCGTGTCATAGGTTCGCCATCACTGCCCTAACCGCTCCCCTGCCGGCCTGGTCACCCCCAACTACCCTCCCCTGCCGACCTGATCTTGTCCCCAACTGCCCTCCCCTGCAGGCCTGATCTCGCCACCAACTGCCCTCCTCTGCTGGCCAACTTGGTTCTGATTGGTTGGTTTCTATGCCAGTCAGTGTCAAAAGCTCCGCCTCCTAGGCAGCCACTGGATCCTCACAATTCACCCAGATTTGGTGCTGATTGGAGTTATGCCAGTCAGTGTCAAAAGCTCCGCCTCCTAGCCAGCCATTTGCTCCTCACAGTTGACCCAGACTTGGTTCTGATTGGTCGGTTTCTATGCCAGTCAGCATCTCCAGGCCTATCTATGGGCCTGATCAAAGAGGCAGGGCTAATCAGCAGCCCCCCAGAGGCCAGAAGAGAAACA
>NW_006299603.1:1981485-1983133 GCF_000327345.1 Myotis davidii | reverse complement strand
GACTTAAAAACACAGAACTATGACCACTGTGAGAAAGTTAGTGTTTGCAAATCAGAACTGCAAACAATCACACAACAAATAAAAGACTATCCTGGAGCATTTAAACGAAGGGTGGCCTAACTGCATACCATAAATTTAGAAAAGCTACCATCTACAACAGGGAAAAACATCAGGAATCCACAGTCTTTACCGCACAGTTCCAGAAATGCCGTGTATATGTATATGTACATGGGTATAGTGCAGTGAAGGAGCCGGGACAGGACTCATAGGGAGGAGTTAAAAGGAATTTATCAGAATCTAAAGTAAAGAGAAAAGAAATAAGACAAAAACAATTAAGGAAGCAGACTGGAATGGAGCCATCCATAAAGCCCAGTGTAAAAAGATACCCCCACCCCCACCTGTAGCCCCAAATAGATGAATAGTTCCCTAGTTACAGCCATTAAAGCTATTTTAACCATCCTCTGGCTAGTAGTAAGTGGGATGAAACAGCTGCTAGAGACAGGATCATATGGAAAGGGCATAGCAACTTCGTGGTCTATTTTTATGTCAGGAACCAAATTTAAGTTCAACTGAAATTGGGGACAAATATTTGAATGTTCCCCATAGGAAAAGGAATGCCTATCTAATAGAGGGAATATGCAAATGACTGTCACACTGCCACAAAGATGGCGGCTCCCACAGCAGAGGCGGGGTTTCAGTAACACAAGATGGCTGCACCCACAGCAGAGGCCAAGTTCCCGTAACGAACCTTAACGAGCAATTAGCAAGGATCTGAGGCTGAGTGGCACTGGGCTGGGGCAGGGGACCTGAGGCTGCGCCCCCCACACAATAAGGCTTGACGGGGGAATTTAGGCCGCACCCCCTGCCCTGGCACTGCTTAACGGGAGACCTCAGGCCATATCCCCCACTTGGTGGGGCTTGACGGGGGACCTCAAGGCGCGCCCCCCCGCCCCAGGCTGGGAGACCTCAGGCCACGCCCCTTACCCCATCGCCGGGCCAGGGGACCTGAGGCTGTGCCCCTCGCTTGGTGGGGCTTGACAAGGGTGGGGCCAGCTGGGTCTGGGTCCCGCTTGATTTTGAGATGCTGCAGGTGGGCGGGGTCTTGACTCTGGGTCCTGTGGCCCGCCCCAGACTCTGACAGGAGAAAGATTTTCACATACATTTTACTAATTTTCTTTCATCTCTGACAGTTCTATTTAGAGAAAGGCTAAATAACAATATGAAAATATTTCCTCTAATTAATCCCCTTTTAATGTGAATGAATTTCGTGCACTGGGCCACTAGTGTAATTAAAAAAACCAAAGTTAAAAATCACCAGTCATAACTGCCCAGAGCCAACTAGTATGCCATAGCCTGCCTCTCCCCAACCCCATCTGTACTTAACCTTTAAAATGAGTCCCTAAGGGGAAACCAACAGATGCCTAGGAACCCATCCACACCATCTACACTAATAAAAGAGAAAAATGGTAATTGGTGTACGACGCTACCCTTTTCAGTGGCTAATCAGGGCTATATGCAAATTAACTGCCAACTAAGATGGCAGTTAACTGCCAACAAAGATGGCGGTTAATTTGCATATGTAGGCACAATGCAGGGAGGCAAAAGGGAAAGCAGGAAGAAGCCCCCTGCCACTGACAGTGATCGGAAA
>NW_006299603.1:1966401-1980945 GCF_000327345.1 Myotis davidii | reverse complement strand
TCTGCTGGAAACTCTGCTGGCTTCATATCCCTGAGTCCCAGGGAAGTGGAATGACGAAGGTTGTCCATCACCTTTGGACACAGGAAAGCAAGGACAGTTGGAAAAAGCAAAAGACATCCACAGAGGAAAAAGCAAGGACAGTTGCCTTCTCTCTTCCTTCCAAAGCTCTCACCAATACATCTGATTGGTATAGCCCAAATTTTATCTGAAATCCTACTGGCAATGAAATATGAGAAATGTTGTTCCCAAGTTTCTAGCCCCTGAAAAACAGGAGAGATATCTATACTTATAATAGGGTAATATGCAAATTGGTCCAGAATGCCATCACTTAACAACTGATCAGCAGGCTGCATGCGCTTCAGGAGCGGGTGGGCGGGGACTTGCAGTGTTGGGGATAGGGGTGGGGATTTGCGCCAGCCGGGACATGAGGTGACTCCCAGCCCGGCGACCGACTGGGACGGCTGGGGACGTGAGGCTGCCTCATTGGCTCCTCATGTGAAAGGTGCGCTCGGATACTCATTCTTATTCAGTGTAGTGGAGCGTGGGAATTGGTTTACAGGATCCAGTCCCACTTGGGGAAGTGTTACTACAGTCTGAGAGTAGATGTAAAATGGGGATCATATTTAATTGCTCACAGGCTTGCTGTAGAACAGACAGAGTCACCATTCTCACAGAATTCAGGATGCCCCATGTGCAAACCTAGAATGAAAAGTCAGCAACACCCCACATGGCCAAGAACTAGAAACTGCCCTTTGAAAGGAGCTGATGCAAAAGGACTGTGAGTCCCGGGAGGGAGAAGAGGAATGCTGTCCTTGCGGTTAAGAGTTTAAGGTAAAACTGGCATCAGAAAGTAGTGGCATAACACTGATGCCATGCAGTCATATGGCAACACTGAGACCATGGGACCCATTGGGACGAGCGGTTTCCAATGCTGTGGGAAACCCCTGCCCCCACCCCGGCTTCTGGGTGCCAGTTACAGACGACCACGTGCGCAGGGATGAGGGCTCTGGGCCTGCGGTGGCAGGGTTAGGGGACCTCCTCCTATAGTCTTCCCCAGCCTGTGCAGCAACAGGCTGTGAGGCGTGTGCCCACTGATGGCGTAAACAGGTGATGTCACCTAGAGGGGCCGCTCAGGCAGTTTCCCTGAAGAGGGGCTCATGCCCAGCTCAGAGGCGAGGAGGTACAGGCTTGGGGGCCACATGACTTCCCGCAGCCCCTGCAGCGTGGCCAGGTCTGTCTGGTTGTCGCAGGACCTGGACAGTGCAGTGGCCCCAGCGCTGGCAGCGAGTGCTGGGCGCCTGAATCCAGGGATCTGCCCAGACCCACAGGCCTTCCCAGCTAGACTGCTCCCCTCCTGCATCCCTCACCAAACCCGGGTCTGACCCTCATCCTCCCCACCAGACCCCAGGGACCCAACCTCCCAAATGGTGACCTTTGACTGCATGCCCTCATCCTAACATTTCAGTCTCAGAACCTAACAACTCCCTTAACCACCTTACCTCTGATCTAACCTTTAACAGGAGCCACTGCCAACCACATCTGCAAATCTACCCTTTGGTATTTAC
Source organism: Myotis davidii (assembly GCF_000327345.1). Lineage (NCBI taxonomy): Eukaryota > Metazoa > Chordata > Mammalia > Chiroptera > Vespertilionidae > Myotis > Myotis davidii. The sequence continues at coordinate 1,979,380 of NW_006299603.1, read as the reverse complement.
CCAAAAGAAGTAAAAATGTATGCCCACAAGACATTTATATAAAATGTCATCCATAACAGCTTTATTCATAATTGCCAAAAACAGAAAATAACCCAATGTCCATCAACAGTGAAAGGACAATCAAAATAAAATAAATACATAAAACTGCCCCACCCTCCTGTAGCACCACTCTCCCCCCGTCAGGCCCCCCACCTTTCTCCATGGAAGCTGCTATTGCTTCCCATGAACTCAAACGAAATAGGATTAATCAAAGAAGAATATGTCTGAGCAAAGACCTTGAACTAAAGAAGAAATAAAGAAACTAATATATGAGAAAAGTTAACTTCAAAGGTAATTAAGTAATTGCGAAGGAAAGATACCTGGAACATTTAAAAAATCACAGTATTCAGTACTGGAGAGGGTGTGATGAAACAGACACCTGACAGCACTGCTCCGGAGTACAGGGGACAGCATTTCTGGAGACAGTTTGACAGGATGTAGCAAATATTTAGGCTCCTGGCTGGATGATTACATTTCCAGGAATTTATCACACATAATAATCAGAAAGTTGGGCCACATATCATCATCATAATAGTAAAAGGCTAATATGCAAATGGTCATCATGCCATGACACTGTAACGACTGAACAGCAGGAGGCTGCATGCGAGGCAGGCGTGGATGGGTGGGGACTTGTGCTGGCCCCGGACGTGAGGCTGCCTCCAGCCCGGCGCTTGGCTGGGGGACGTGAATAGCAATATTAAAATATTTCCTCTAATTAATTCCCTTTTAATGTGCCATTAGTTAGAAATAACATCAATTGAATTAATCCGTTCCAGACCCCCAAATGATCCCGTTTTAAGTTTTCTTATACACAGTACATGTCTAATGTACTGTTTAGTCTATAAACACTTTAAAAACAAAAATGACATGAAATATAAATGAAAACTTAACAAAAAGGAATGTGATGTACAGTAAAAAATGAAAATTTACATACACTAGAACTTGCCTTTAATGTTGAGAGCTACTGATGACTGAATTTGGAGAGGAGGGGAGGAGGAATGTTATTATTTGGAAGGGGCGTCCCATAAAATGTCAGGCAGCTCTTCTTGTAGGTTTCTTTGTCTCTCTGCTCCACTACAATTTGCTTCAGGCTCAGTGGGCCTCTGTCTCACTAAAAAGCTATCCAATGATGTTTGTTTTCGCCTGCTTTTTAACACTTGCCTAGAGTGAAACAGTGCAATCAATGAAGAAGTTAATCGCAGGGTTTGCTACTTGTCAGGGTGATATTTCTCAATAAAACTTTGCATTTCTCCCCATTTCTCAAGCATTTCCTTGATTAATGAAGTAGGAATATCTCCCTTCCCTCTTCCTCCTCTGAAGAGAGCTCCTCGGCTGCCATCTGTTGCTGCTCCCTCTGAAGGTCTTGGGAGGACCTGGGTGGTCAGCTCAGTGTTGTGGTCCTCCACCAACTCCTCCACATCATCACATCCACTTTCAAGCCCATGGACTTGTCCAGAGACAGTATCCTCCACAACAGACGCAGGCTCATCCTCAAAGTCCTCAAGTCTCGTTCAGCAACAATCTTGGGCCACAATTGCTTCCAGGCCGATTGCATGGTCCTGGAACACACTTCCCCCCATCGTTTGTCTATGAGCTTCAAGCAAGTGAGGATATTAAGATGTTCCTTCCAAAACTCCCTGAGGGTTAAATTCGTCTTAGAGGTCACCTCAAAACACCTCTAAAACAGTGCCTTTTTGTATTTTCTTAAAATTAGAAATGACCTGCTGATCCATGGGCTGGATGAGAGAGTTGTGTTTAGGTGGCAAGAATCTAACAGTGATGCAGTTGTAGTCTCCAACAACTCAGCTCCAAGGCTGGAGGGTGGGCAGGAGCACTATCCATTACAAGAAGTGCTCTGAGTGGTAACTGCTGTTCCCAGAACAATTGGGGCAAACACTTCATGAATTCACTCAACAAAAAAATTGCCTGGTTACCCAAGTTTTGCTATTAGCCCTCCACATCACACTGAACTTGTTTTTCATGACATTAATTTTCTTGAAAATTCGTAGGTTTTCAGAATGGTAGACAAGTAGAGGCTTCGATTTAAAGTTCCCACTTGCATTCCCACATAATAGTAACGTCAGCCTGTCCTTCACTGCTTGTGTCCTGGCAATGACTTCTCCTCCTGTGTGATGTAGGTCCTCTTTGGAATTTCCTTCCAGAAGAGGCCTCTCATCACAACTGAACAAATCCCTTGGCCTCTACATATTGAAATTTGTCACAAAATTATCAGCATCTATTTTGTTAGAACTGGCAAACTCCCCATGCCTCACTACACTACAAATACCACTTCTTTTCTTAAATTTATCAAACCACCTCTACTAGCCTTAAACAAGTCACTTTAGCATTCAGCCCAGGGGTGTCTTTCAGGAGGTCAGCATGCAGCATTCACCACTGCCTCCGAAATGCTGTCACTAGCGAACTGCTTTTCGTTTATCCTAATCAAGAATGTTTCTACCTCTCTCTGCCATGATCACTGTTTCGTGAGCAACACCCTTCGTAACATCAGCACCCTTTGTTTTAAAACTGTGCTCATCGTCAATTTCACTTGGTAGCCAGATCGGACACAAGAACACCTCTATCATACTTTGCAATTATTTCTTTTTTAAGCTCTATCATTGTTCTCACAACTTTCCTTTTCACTTTGCTGCTATGACTAACCTTCTTAGGACCCATGGGTGACTTACTGTACATATTTAATAATAATTAGTAACAAAAGCAAAAAAAAAAAAAGGCCCACAAAAATATTCACAGCACAGCTTCCTGAGGTTTAGCAGCAAACTGGCGCATACTCGCACATTCTCTCCTTTGTCTGCCACCTGAGAGACTTGTGACTGGTCACACACATATCAGCACAAAAGGGTTGTCAGGTCAAGAACCAAAATTTTGTCTGTCAAGTGAGACATTTCTTTCCATGAACAACTTAGTTGAAAGCCGAATTGTTAGAGATGGGAGATATTCGAGAACTGAGATTTGACTGTAATTGAATACTGCTCAGCAATAAGAAAATAATGAACTGATATATACACACATATATATGAATCTTAAATATACTGAATGAAAAAGATCCAAGAAATTCCATTTACATGAATTTGTAGTGATAACAGTGGGAGGTGATGAAAATATTTGATATCTTACCTGAACTGTGGTTTATATTTGTCTATAAAGGCATCAAAACTCAAGCTGTACATCTGAGGTCTTATAAATTTCATGTAAATTTTATCTCAACTTAAAATATTCTATACTCAAACACTTGGTCAAGTGTGAAGACAAACAAAAGGGCATTTTCAGACAAGCAATTACTAAGAAAACAAACAACCCATGTACTTTTTCTAATTAAGCATTATGACAAAAATGCGAACATCCTAAATCACCATATTGAGAATATTTGGTTAAATCAAGTAGAGCCATACTATGAAAAATCATGCAGCTGTGAAAGAATGATGTTAAGTAAACAATAGGTATATGAAATTACTTGATATTGTAGGAATAAACAAATAAGTACTATGTTAATGACATTAGGAACCACAATTTTCAGGGTAAGAAAACATAAATTGATAAAATTAGATAAAAACACCAATACTAAAACTAACTTTGATACTACCAGCTTAAACTCGAATTTTGTTCCTAAGTAGTCACTGAAGTGTTCTAGAAGCAATATTATCTCTGGAATAGTACTCCTAATCCTTGATTTTGACCTCTAATACCAACAAAGCAAAGTTCCTTGAAAAATGGCCAATTACAAGCCTGGAGCAGGAATTTTATTAAAATGAAGCTGGGTCACACTTTTATACCAAAAAAACAGGTCTAATGGTGTTATTATTATGTCTTGTCAACCTGATACAGGAGCCAGCTAGAAGAGGCCATCACTGGCCAAAGTTGTGACAATCTGAGCAAAAAGAATCGTAATTATAATGGAATGAAATACACCAAATCAATAAAAATGTATGGATAACATGACCGCTATCTGTGCTGCCGCACACAGAGCTGGCAGTGATATAAAAGATGATTAGTAGCAGAGGCAGGAAGAAAGTAAAGGGAAGGCCATAGGCACAAATCTGCCACCAAAATTGTGGCAGCTATTAAACTAAGACAATTGATAACTTGGGAAAGATTTAAGTGTTTATCCTTTCAGCAGGTACTCCATTTCAGAGCTATCAAACAACCCCATTTAAAAGAAAAATCCTACATTACAAAAGAATGACAGCTAATAAATGAAGAAATAATTTAAAAAACAAAAGCAACATCATTTTGAAACTCCTAAGGAACCTTTTTAAAGCAAGGATTATAAACTGGGATAACACATTAAACAATCACTGGCAACATGTTAAGGTACCACCACCACCCAGTCTGTTTTCTGATCATAAGGTAGAACATGTTCAGGGGAGAAATAAATTGTTACCTTCATCAATCTTTGCAACTGCTACTGGGGGAGATCCAGATACTGGATCTCTTGACATGAGAGAATATGAAGTACACATCAACAAACCTTGATTGGGAACTAGAAGAATTGGCCTGATGACACCAAAGAAGCAATCTGACAAAACGAAAATGCAGGACTTTCTACAGGTAAATGGTCTGGTGCCTTCAACAAGCTAGTGTCAGGACTATTCTAGTTAGATGTGAAGAAAATTGAGATAACATCAAACGCAATGAGTGGTCCCTATATATAACCAACCAATCAGTAATTTTAAAAGACTTTGTGTGGAGAGTAACATTTCATACTTAGTTCCTAATTACATTAATGATTATGCAATCATGTTATTTTGGCCATGCACACACAAAAAAAGTGTTTCTTGTTAAATAATTTATTTTAATTATATTGGCCAGATTTTTTCAAGGGAAATGAGGCTGTTACAACCAATCTCAAATGACAAAATAAAATGCTAAATTTAGCAGCTCTCTTTTCCTTCACATGCTCTTTATATTATCTCCTCCATTCTTTGTGCTTTACTTCTTCCCTAAACATTAAGGAGACAAAAAGAGGGACAGAGGAAAGGGAGGTAAGCAAAACTCTGTGCAGAAGACCCTCTCAGAGCTGCAAGTAGGGTATATATAAAAAGGTAGTGACATTAACCTTGGTACCAGTTTACTTCGCCCAATCAATTTTCTCTCCAGGTCTTATCCAATTTTTCACTAAAGCCGACTGACTTTTTAAATCTTCAGGATGTTTAACCCATCCTCTTCATTTTCAAAGTTACTTAAGTTAATTTAGACCCTCCTCGTTTCTCAGCTTCAACTATAAGATGACTTCTTCTACATCTATCTTCCCGCCGGATGGCTGCTCATGCCCTTCGCTGCTTAAAAATCTACAATGGCCCCGCCCTTCCTGTCTGCCTGCCTAACATCCAGATTTCAAATTCTTCACAATCTGGACTTAGTCAACTTCAGCCATTTACACGTACACCACCCTATGAAGTTTTTCAATACATGTTAACCCCTTCACCAAAAACAACCTTCACTCTAAACTCTTATTCATCCTTTTAGACAACTCAGGTCACACGAGAGCCCTTGCCAACAAAGGCACAACAGAAGTTCACTACGGTGGGCTTTCTTGTTCTGTTGATGGTTTCTTTTGCTGTGCAGAAGCTGTTTATTTTCTCCTTAGTCTCCAGTGCCCTAGGACAGTGGTTCTCAACCTGTGGGTCACGACCCCTTTGTCGGTAGAACGACCCTTTCACAGGGGTCGCCTAAGACCATCCTGCATATCAGATATTTACATGACGATTCTTAACAGTAGCAACATTACAGTTATGAAGTAGCAACGAAAATGATTTTATGGTTGGGTCACAACATGAGGAACTGTATTTAAAGGGCCAGAAGGTTGAGAACCACTGCTCTAGGAGCTGTGTCTGTAAAGATAATGCTACAACAAATGTCTGCGATTTTGCTGCCTATGGATTCTTCTAAGATTTTTATGGTTTCCCGTCTAACGTTTAAGTCCTTTATCCATTTTGAGTTTATTTTTGTATATGGTGTAAGTTGGTGATCTAGTTTCATTTTTTTGTATCAAACAGATAAGGGTAATGGCAAAACTGTGTTGAGTACTTAACTGCCACACTCTGCACTAGGCATGTAACTGATAACATTTGAGCATTCGCCCCGGGCAGGCCTATCAGGCCCTCCGCATGCGTTATTTCATTTTAATCCTCAGGACTCCAGCAAGGAAATACACAAAGAAAGCAAGGTCCAGAGAATGAGTAACTTGCCTGAGGTCAGAGACAGTAGAGCCACAACTATGATTTTTAACCAAAGTCTGATCCAAAAGTCTGTGCTTTCAACCACTGTGCCATTTACCTGATTATCTCAATTTAATTCTCACAGCAATCCGTGAGGCAGGTGCTATCCTCACTTTCAGTTGAGGAAACGGAGTTAGGGTTAAAACAACTTGCTCAAGGTCACACACAGCAGCAGAGCTGGGATCTGAACCTGGAACATCTGGTTGCAAAGCTGTAGTCTATTACATCACTGCCTCAAACAACTCTCTAGTATTTTGTCCCTGATAAAAACCAACATTTCATGTTCATTCTCCAATTATGTTGCTGAGACCACGAGCCCTCGTTTCCTTTTCAGGTGTATCATCTTTTCCAAGCTACTCTCCACCTGTAGTCTCCCAATTGTCAAACTCTCTATCTCAGGACCCTTATATATTCTTAAAGATTAATGAGTACCTCAAAGAGTTTTTATTTATGTGGGTTATATCTATCAATATTTACCACAGTAGTAATTAGAACTAAGAAATTTTAAATTATTTATTAACTCATTAAATATAATAAACCTATCACACATTAATAAACATTTTTATTATTTTGTTGTTGTCAATCCTTACCCGAGGATATTTTTTCATTGATTTTTAGGGAGAATTGAGGAGGGGAAAACAGAGAGAAACATTGATGTGAGAGAAACACATCGATTGGCTGCCCCCTACAGGAGCCCTGACTAGGACTAGGGCTGGGGCCGGGGTCAGGGCGGAGCCTGCAACCAAGGTACATGCCCTAGACTGGAACTGAACCCAGGACCCTTCTGTCCGCAGGCCAATGCTCGATCCACTGAGCCAAACCAGCTAGGGCTAACAGAAAATTTTAAAAGTAACTATTTGCAAAACAAAATTTCCTGAGCAGAATGATAGTGTCTTACATTTTTGCAAATCTCTCTAATATCTGACAGACTAGAAGACAGCTGGATTCACATATCTGCTCTGAATTCAATCTGATCAGATATCACACATTTTTTTAGCCTCTGGAAAACTACCCATACACTCATAAGAGAATAAGGATTAAAAAGGCAAATAACATCTTAATGGGTATTGATCCATAACCAAAAAAAAAAAATCACAAGTATTAGCACCCCCAAATCCCTCGCAACCCAACAATCTAATTTCAATTTCCCTAAATCCCTTTCTCAAGTAGTATAAAACTAAATTTCAGTCCAAATTAGTTTAAAATTTCCAACCAATAAGACCTCCGAGAAAACAGATTTATTTAGATTATGCTAAAATATCCCTCCAAACCCGGAGCTAAACAGCAGATGTATGTAGTAGTCAATACATAGCTCTAAAAGGAAAAGTTGGCACACGCAGCTGTATCCACAATGCCCAACCCATAACAGTTTACTAGACTGCTGTTAAAATGCAATTCTAACCATGTCCATGTACCCCAAAACACATGAGTGAATATAAAATAGTCAGAGGAAGCCAGGGTGTATACTGCAACAACCACAATTCTGAGGATCAAAAATGGTCAAAACTAGCAATTTCACTCAACCCAGTAAATTAATTCAAAATATAACCATGAAGGCACACCAAGTACAGGTCATCCACAAATTCCAACTCTAAATAAATACAAATATATGCTAGCTTAGAAATGTTAATTTCTATATTTTAAGTCAAATATAAAGTATGGAGCAAGAAAACATTAAGACAAACAGGATTTGTGAACTAATTAGAAAAAGCTGACTGCTCACCAGTGCACAGGGTATTAAAGCCATGATTTGTGTGGTACAACTTCACCAAGATCAGAAAGGTAAGGAAAGGGAGGCCAACAATCCTAAATCTGTTCCTTAGCATGAGACAAGCACCACCATCTACTTTACAGCTTCAGTACCAAATGATAGCTGCCAACAGAAATTTTTTCATTTCTTTCTTATCTTTTGCCAGATTTTCCATCATCTATTTGCTCCTCTCTCTCTTACAATGAATCATATTCTAGCTACCAATAGCTAGTGGGAATTTCGGCCTGTTTTTGGTTATTCCTCTCCCAAGGATATTTTCTCCATTGCTTTTCAGAGAGTGGAAGGGAAGGAGGGAGGAGAAAGAAACATGTGATCAACTGGTTGCCTCCTGCACCATCCCCACCAAGGGCAACCTAGGTACAGTGACCTTGACCGGGAATTGAACCCAGGCACCTGTGCGTCAACATGCTAACTACTGAGCAACACTAGGCAGGACCTGGCTTTTTAAGGGAGTAAACATTTATTCTAGCTAATTATTCATGTATATAGTCATTTTACCAACTAGTCCTTTTTCCTCTCTAAAACTAGGAAAATTATTCATGAAATGCGGATCTTACAAAAAAAATAAGCCTTTCATCACACTAGAATATTGCTCTAACCGTAACGCCAGTGAAGGATATTTCCAAAGACTTAGGAAAGAAATCTAAAGCAAATGTGTTCAGTGTTCAAATGGAGTTCTATCATGCACTGCTTTTTGACAACAGATGTGTGACTGTCTTTCCCGAAAATAGTAAAATGCTTTAAATCTGGAATTTTGACCAGCAAATAGTATTCTTACATGGATTCTCATGAGGTTTTTGATCATAACCAAAAAAAGAATCACAAGTATTACGATTGCATGGTCCTGGAACACACTTCCCCCCAGTCTTTGTCTACATGACCAGCTACTAATGTTAAGTGCTTATAAATGTGTAGCAGCAACCGGGTCTCCCTATGTTACATCTATATCAAATGGGAGGAGGGATGTGGGAGGAGCACAATAGTATGTCATTAAGAACACAAACTAGAGGCGTGCGGAGGACCCCGCACCGGTTGCGGACCCACCATGGGCCCGCCCCACCCCGGGCACTGCGCCGTGCGAGTATCATCCTAAAGCCAGAATTGAAGCTACAAGATGGCTGATCAGGACCCTGGGGGCATCAGCCCCCTCCAACAGCTGGTGGCCTCAGGTGCCGGGGCTGTGGTCACCTCCATCTTCATGACCCCCTGGACATGGTGAAGGTCCGCCTGCAATCTCAGCGTCCCTCGGTGACCAGCAAACATGCCTCCGTCCAGACTCTGGAGCCTCTTACACCAAACTGCCCCCCTCTCTCTGACCCACAGGCAAGTGCCTCCTCTACTGCAATGGTGTCCTGGAACCCCTGCACCTGTGCCCAAATGGTGCCCACTGTGCCACCTGGTTTCAGGACCCCACTTGCTCCACTGGCACCATGGATGCCTTTGTGAAGATTGTGAGACACGAGGGCACCAGGGCCCTGTGGAGTGGCCTCCCAGCCACCCTGGTGATGATTGTGCCAGCAACCGCCATCTCCTTCACGGCCTATGACCAACTCAAGGCCTTCCTGTGTGGTCGAGCCCTGACCTCTGACTTCTATGCACCCATGGTGGCTGGTGCACTGGCCCACTTGGGCACCGTGACTGTGATAAGCCCCCTAGAGCTGGTACAGACAAAGCTGCAGGCTCAGCATGTGTCATACCGGGAGTTGGGTGCCTATGTCCGAACCTCCGTAGCTCAGGGCAGCTGGCGCTCACTGTGGCTGGGCTGGGGCCCCACTGCTCTTCAGGATGTGGCCTTTTCAGCCCTGTATTGGTTCAACCATGAGCTGGTAAAGAGCTGGCTGTGTGGGCGCAGACCAAAGGACCAGACATCGGTGGGCATCAGCTTTGTGGCTGGTGGCATCTCAGGAACAGTGGCTGCCATCCTGACTCTACCCTTCGATGTGGTGAAGACTCAATGCCAGGTTGCGCTGGGAGCCGTGGAAGCTGTCACCTGTGCACGCCGACTCCACCTGGCTGCTGCGCGGAGGATCCGGGCTGAGTCCAGCACCAGGGGACTCTGCAGGCTTCCTCCCAAGGATCATCAAGGCCGCCCCTCCTGTGCCATCATGATCAGCACATATGAGTTGGGCAAAAGCTTCTTTCAGAGGCTCAACATGGAACAGCCTCTGAGCCAGTGAGAGGAGCGAGGGGATGAGGGCCCCATCTCTTCCATGGATGGTGTGAGGTAGGAGGAGTCTGAGCCAAGTGCCTTGACCTCAGGGGAGGGGGCCTCATTTTTTTTCCCTCTCAGCTCAGTCCCAAAGGTACCAGCCCGTCTGCTGGGCCTGCCCAGGCCCCCAGCAGACAGCTTTCTTCCTGCTGGTCCTCATCCCAAGCCCCAAGGATAATCACTTTTCCACCCACCCCCCAAGTTCAAGACCAAATCTGTTAACCCTTTCCTCCCCCTGCCCTCGTGTCCATTTTCCTGTGTTTGTTGTAGCTGCGCCTGCCCCCAAGTCCCACAGAACCCTGGACCAGCCCAGTCTGAACCTACTGCTGTTAATTCATTGACTGTAAAGATGAAAAAAAAAAAAAAGAACACCAACTAGAGTCAAACAGACCTATGTGAAGTCCCAGCTCTGCAAGCATGTTTACATTCATCTTTAAGGCTAAAATTTCCTCATTTATAAAATATCTACCTCACAATTTTGGTGTGAGGATTAAATGAAATAACACATGTAATGCACAGTGCCTATTACACCATTAGCATTCAACAAAGCTATTATTTTCTTTCTGTGACTACAAATTCCTAAATCTGAGTTTCTGTACATTTCTCTAAAATTAGAAACCAGTGATAATTTTTTAATGTCCCAAATAAACTATAGTTTCATTTTCAACTACTTTAGGTGAACGTATATGAAGTTATTGGTCTAAAACATGGCAGTTAGCTTCACCAGATATTGCTTTATGATGCTGTGGTATTTACATACAACTAGACACAATTTTACAGAAGAAAAAAATTTGCTTCTCAAAAAGCTAAGTGCAAATATTTTTTACTTAATAAATCTTCATTTCTGTGTGGCCTTTTCTTAGCAAAGGCTTGTAATATCCCCCACTCAAAATTTGCCTAGTTAAAAAAAAAATCTATATGCAACTTCTTGAGGTATCTAGAGAATCACCAGTAATTCTCTTTCTGGATACAAAAACCAAGCAGAAGTTAGTTGCTCTTTCCTCAGCATGCCTCAAATGCTTTGTATATTCCTCATCCTACATAATAAAAGGTTAATATGCAAAATGACCAAACAGTGGAATGACCACCAGGGGGCAGACACTCAACACAGGAGCTGCTCCCTGGTGGTCAGCGTGCTCCCACAGGGGGAGTGCTGCTCAGCCAGAAGCCCTGAGCTGAGCTCATGGCTGGCGGGAGCCTCTCCTGCCTCCATGGCAGCGGTAAGGATGTCTGACTGATGGCTTAGGACAGAGGTCCTCAAACTTTTTAAACAGGACGCCAGTTCACTGTCCCTCAGACATTCCACACATGCACACTGCGGGCCCCGGACGAGTCGGCTGCGAAGCAGGACAGGCAGCAGCGGCAAACACACCTGGCAGGCTGGATAAATGTTTTCGGTGGGCCGCAGTTTGAGGACCCCTGGTTTAGGCCCACAGGGAGCAGGCCTAAGCCATAAGTCAGACATTCCCCCGAGGCTCCCAGACTGCAAGAGGGCGCAGGACGGGCTGAGGGACCCCCGAGTGCACCAATTTTGTGCACCAGGCCTCTAGTTACCATACAACCTCATGAAGGCTTTACCCACTTGGGACAAAGCCCATAGGCACATAAAGGTAGCAAATCTATACCACAGTGCCTAACATACAGGCGTTCAATTATTTTTTGAACCGAAAATTACAGTACTCTTTTAAAATGCTGTATTCAAGTATAATCCGGTCTGCTATATTGCTTGCTCTGAAAATGTGAATTTGTTCCAACATGATTGATAAGTTAGGGAATCTGAGCATAACGCAGAATTCTCAATTGCTTGTCTGTGAAGAACACTAGAGGTAGAAAACGACACCTCAATGAACTGAGAGGCACAGAAATACACAAAACACACAGACCTCAAACACCTACGAACGACATCAGTTCACCGTGCGTGTGTGCGTGTGTTCCGAGACACACCCACCCTCTCTGGTGTGGTAGTAAGTTCTGCGTTCAGGTAAACTTCCGCCACTTCTCAGGAACTCGCACGCAGCGACCATTCTCACGGCCATTTCCACAAGCGAGGCCGGTCTTCTTCCGGGGTCCAGCGCCGCATTGACTGCAGTGTTTACATACGGCTCAACCGTGTAACACGTAAAAACGGGGCTACCATTTTTTCAGGTTCCCCTTTAAAAAATAAGTTACTGACAAAGTTCCCGAGGGTTGTGCCTCTCAATCCCATCCCCCCCCCCCTAAGGCCTGTAGTTTTTAACGGCTCAATTTTGCAGACCGTAATGACCTTTAGGAACCGATGTTGCTTTATTTACAGCAGAACTGACGAGACAGCGTTCTCGGGCCTTAGGAAAGTCTCAGCATTATAATCCCAACACCGTCATTTGGGGAACCATTAAAGCGGGGATACAGCTTGGCTCGCAGGCGCTTTGGGGAAGGTGAGGAAGGAAGGGAGCCAGGGAAAAGCAGCGGTGACGCCGGTGAGCGCAATAAACTGCCGTGAGCCCTTCGGACTAGCGACGAGTCCTTAGCAACCCCAGGAACCGCCGCACTCGGCGCTCCGGGCCGCTTGAGCCGTGATATTCCCACCCTCCGCCCCCGAAAACCCGCCTCCAACTGAATTTTAAATACTTTGGGGGAGGGGTGAAGAGCGGGTTTCCCGCTTGGCTGTAACTCAGTGCCCACCGCGCAGCCCACACGGCCGCTCCCCCTTAGGTGCCGCCATCCTGGTCGCGGGTCCGGGGT
>NW_006299603.1:1950124-1965886 GCF_000327345.1 Myotis davidii | reverse complement strand
CCCCGCTCCCCTCCCCGCCCCGCAGCTCCGGTCCCGTTGCGCGTCTCCTCTCCCCTGCGCTGCGCTCCTCTGGTCTTCCCGCTCCTTCCCGTTCGTCTCTCTGTTCACTTTGCTCCTCTCTTCCCTCTCTTTCTCTGATCTTCCTCCCCTGCGTGTTGCCTTTCAACCATGTGCCGTTCATCGCGGACCGGCTCTGACTTTTGACCTTAGCCAGCATCTTAATTTGCCGTAAAGAGGAGACATTCAGTTGTCAACTGTCTCATGATTCTTCCTGCCTCAAATGTGCAGAAATGGCCCGTTTCGGTCCACTGATGGTCACTCTGTCCAGTGAACGAGGGCACAGTTCTGGGCTGGGTCCCCGCCGGAGGAAGCGGCGCTGCGTTCCCACGCCCGGCGCTCCTCTCGCGGGTGCCCGAGGGTCGGGGGAAGGGCTGGCTGAGCCGGGTGAGTGCCTCCGCTCACGGGTGGGCAAGGCCCTGTGCTGGGGCCGGGCTGGGGCGAATCAAGCCCCACGGTGCCCTGAGCAAACCCGAGGTTTGGGGGCAAGAGAAGCACCCAACAGGCTCAAGATCCGTCTGAGAAACTTAGGACAGGCATGGCCTGATGCAGGAAAAGGAGTAGCCGGCTGCTCGCCCCAGGGCCAACCAGGACGGGCTCCTTTCTGAAACAACGCTAAAGAAATGAGAGTGAAGCCAGCTTGCATCATTAGCAATAAAGTGAGACAACCCCTCACCCCAAGGCAGTCTTGGGCTAGAGCAGCGGTTCTCAACCTGTGGGTCGCGACCCCTTTGGGGGGCTGAATGACCCTTTCATAGGGATTGCCTAAGACCATTGGAAAACACATATATCCTATATAATAAAAGGCTAACATGCAAATCAACCTACAGCAGAACCACCAGTCACATGAAATGCACTGACCACCAGGGGGCAGACACATAAGGCATGAGCTTCCCCCAGTGGTCAATGTGCTCCCACAGGGGGAGTGCCTCTCAGCCAGAAGCCCTGCTCAGGGCTGGCAAGCACAGGGGCAGTGGCGGCAGTGGTGGGAGCCTCTCTCCCCTTCGCAGCAGTGCTACGGATGTCCAACTGCTGGCTTAGGCCTGCTTATCCCCCCAAGGGCTCCCTGACTGAGAGAGGGCGCAGGCCGGGCTGAGGGACACACACACACACACACACACACACACGTGCACAAATTTCATGCACCAGTCCTCTAGTAATTACATATTGTTTTTGTGATTAATCACTATGCTTTAATTATGTTCAATTTGTAACAATGAAATTGGGGGTCACCACAACATGAGGAACTGTATGAAAGGGTCATGGCATTAGGAAAGTTGAGAACCACTGGGCTAGAGTGAAAGGTGGAGGGACAAGAGCTCTTTGTGTTCTGTGCTTGCCTTCCCCCAGCATGGCCTTAGGATGGTCCTTGCCTGCCATTTGCCAAGAAATCAACATGACAGCCCAGGCCTCTAGTGCCAGAGGACACTGGACACAGGCTTGGCAACATGGAAGCCCAGCAGGGTAAGGGGCTGATAAGAGAAAGTGCAGGCTGACCCACGTCCTCCAACCCCAGGCTGCTTGTGGGACAGCCAGCTGGGCCTCTCCCGAGTCAGTGCTGTGTCCTGGCAACCTCTGCTCCAGTCTGGAAGTGGGGGGGTGGGTCTTTTGGTATTTCATCTGCCCAGAAGGAGCTACTTTTTGTGATTGGCACAATGTACTAGTATATGGAGGAGGGGAAGTCCAGCTGCATAACAAAAGACTTGGTGGAGTAAAACAAGTTTATTATAGCTTATGATCGTGGTGCCCAGCAAGAGAGTTCTGCTGGTCTAGCTTGGGGTCTTTCATACCTCTAGCGAGATGGTGGTTGGGAGTTGGACATCCAGCACCTTGGTACTCCCAGTGCGGTCTCTCTGTGTGTCACATCTCATCCTCCACGTTTACTGTAGTCAGTCTGGAGATCCTGGACACCTTGCATGGCAACCCAGGGCTCCATAGTGGAGGAAGAAGCTTCCAGACCTTATGAAGAATGTCACTTCTGGAGTCCATCAGTCATAGCATCAAAGCCAAGTCCGGATTCAAGAGGAGAGGATATAACACAAGAGCTGCATGTGCATACAATGAGGGGTGGGCCTATTTGGGGCCATCTGGATAGATTTGGGGTGCCCACAGAGAGGGTACCTGCCTATACACATCCTGTTCTTTCTGAATATCTAAAGAAAATCCCAGCAAACGTCTCTGATTTCCAGATCCCAGTCAGCATGCCCCTCATGTTATGCAAGACCTCCTATTGCAAGTTATGAAACCCCAACTTAAGTAGACTTGATGCAGAAAAAAGTCATTTATGTATTCAGGTGTCTCATAACTGAGGAGGTTGGTCATCATAAGATGCCATCAAGAACCGATCTCACAAGACAAATACCATATGATTCCATTTGTATGTGGAATTAAGAAACAAAATAAAGAAAGTAAAAACAGACTCATGGATATAGAGAACAGAGTGGTGGTTGACAGGGGAGGGGGTTTGGGGAGCTGGGTGAAAAAGGTGAAGAGATCAAGAAATACAAATTGGTAGTTTCAGAATAGTCACAGCATTGTAAATTACAGTATAGAGACTCCTATATAATAAAAGGGTAATATGCAAGTCAACCAAACAGCAGGACCGGTCACTATGACACACACTGACCACCAGGGGACAGACACTTGGCACAGGAGCTGCCCCCTGGTGGTCAATGCATTCCCACAGCGGGAGCGCCACTCAGCCAGAAGCGGGGCTCACGGCTCACAGCTCGTGGTTGGCAAGTGCACCGCAGCAGTGCTAAGAATGTCCAACTGGCAGGCCTAAGCCATCAGTTGGACATCCCCCAAGGGCTCCGGGACTGCAAGAGGACACAGGCCGGGCCGAGGGTGCCCCCCCCTCCAGTGCATGAATTTCATGCACCAGCCTCTAGCCCTATCTAAAAATAGACAAACATGGTAACTGACCGTACCTTCACTACACCTCCCATCGGCTAATCAGTGTGATATGCAAATTAACCACCAACAAAGATGCAGCTAATTTGCATACTGCAGGCAGGGTGGCACAGCGCCATCCCACCTCCCCTGCCGCCATCCAGGACTGCTATCTGAGACCCAGGGTGGCGGGCGTCCCGTGTGCAACCCGACCCGGAGCGGTGCCCCAACCCCTGGATCGGCTCTGCCGTGTATGCGACCTGGAAAGGTGGGGCAGGCACCTAGGAATCGGGCCTGCCATCTGCCACCCGGGGAGCGGGCCTAAGCCAGCAGGTGGTTATCTCCCAAAAGGTCCCAGACTGTGAGAGGGCACAAGTGGGGCTGAGGGACACCCCCCTCACACACATTCCTCCTCCACCACCAGTGCACAAGTTTTTGTGCACCGGGCCTCTAGTATAGTCAATAATATAATAACTGTGGTGCTAGGTGGGTACTTAAAATCTCAGAGGGGACCACTCTGTAAAGGACATGATTGTCTAATCACTATGCTGTACATCTGAAACTAATAATATTGAATGTAGTTAAAAGTAAAAAGAACCAATCACACTCCCCCACCCTTCACTCTGCTCTCCTCTCCGCTGGCTTCTTCACACAGGCTGTGTGGCCAGGCAGGAGAGATGGCCACTACCACATGTAGGCTTAGATTCTACCAGCTTCTCGACTTGGATAGAGTACTTCTTTCCTAATCATCCGAGCAAAAACCCAGGGCAGCTCTCATTGGCCTGGTCAGAGCCCTGTCCCTACCCCTGCAGCGAGGCTGGAGGTCAGCCCCACATGAACCAGATGTACTGAGAGTGGGAAAAGGACCTTCCCTCAGAGAACTGTGGGTGGAAAGAAGAAGGGGAGCAGATTCCATCTCACCCCTCTTCTGGGAAAGCTTTCCTGGTAGAGTTGGTCACTGTCTCCTCAGCCTCCCAGTCCTTTTCCTGCCATCACGACACTTGGCAAATCCTACAGTCATCCTCTCCCCTGCCCAGCATGAGCTGCTCAAATCTGAATCATGTTAGCTCCATGCTGCCAACTGGAATTGCTTTTGAGTCTTTTGTACCCAGAGGCTTTCCCAGCTCCTTCGTCTGTTATAAGCACCATGCCCCATAGACCAGGGGTGCCCCTGGGATTGCTAAGTAGGTGTAGGAAGAGAGTTCTTGTTCCATTTGGGTGCTAAGCTAGGCCAGCATGAATTGGTGGCAGGCAGTGCCTCTTCCCCGACACTTGGAAAGATGAAAGTGATGAAGAGAGACCACCTTGGTGCCAGGTGCTGAAGTCCTGATTTTGGTAATTTTTCCCTTTAGCCTGTGATCTATCCCAGTTACATGAGTCAATAAATTCACTTTTTGCTTACATTAGAGTTGGGCTTCTGACACTTGCAACCAAATACTTCTTATTTGATGTTCAGTAAATGTATTGGATAGTGGATGGGCAGATGAATAATAAAGACTAACAACCGAGCAGTGGCCATGACTATTGTTGTTGCTCTGTTGTCTATTTCTCAGTTATGGGAGCACTAGAATGCAAACTCAGGGTCAATGTAGGATGTGAACCATCAATGTATGGGTCCAGCAACTGGAATGTTCAGAATCCCCAGATGGGAGAGTTTGATCAGACTGGCTACAATAACTATAATGCACAAGAGACGGCCGGATGAAGCAGGCTCCAAAGTTTATTTGCAAGACAAACCCAACTACTGTGTGACAGGATGCTGGCAGTGGAAGATGCGCTCATTGTCTCCCAGTAGGAAAGCACATGGCAAACGAAGTCATGCTAGAGGTTGCTTGGTGAGCCTGAACTGTGGACCCTGCAAAGCCACTCCGCTCTGATAGTCTGAAGCCTCCTCTCAGGGTGAAGACTTGCTGGCCAGGAGCCAGCACTGGTGCCCAAGGTGCCTCACTCCATGCCAAGGACATGGACATACCCCGCCCATCTGTTTTCCCTTCACTGGACTCAGGGCCTCCAGTTTTCTTCTGAGAGAGCCCACTATTACAAGTAAAGTTGCAGGTCCCAGTCAAATCTCCCCAGAGTGTCCTTTGTCTCCTGGTTCTCTGTATTATCCTGCAATTGATTGAAAAACCATCTCCAATGGCTTTAAGAAAACAAAGGAATCAGTTGGCTCAAATCACTGTAAAAAGCCAGAAAGAGTTCATCAGCTTCAGGTGTGGCTTGATCTGGGGGCTAATGCCACTCTCAGTTCTGCTAAGAAGCCATATGGAAGCAGAATGGATGCCCACTCCGACAGGATTCAAGATGAGAAGGAAGGCGAGAGCTTCCCTCAACAGCTGGCTGACTCATTTGCATCCTTGAACCAAACACCATGTTCAGGGCGATGTTCTACCCTGTCCAGGAAGAAGTCACATGCCCTCTAATGAAACTGGATTGTCTTCACCTTCACTCAAGGCATATATGCGAAGACTTTTTCCTGAGAAATATTGGAGAAGTTTCTTCTGGAAGAAAGAAGAGATGCAGTGTGAAGCAAAGGCCCAAGATCTGCTCTCTGGTAAGCCTCCACCAATCACAGGGTCCCTGCCAGCTGATTCTCCAGGCCTCTCTCTGATTCTGGTTTCACGCAGGCGAGGAGTCAAGAGAAGGTGTCCCCCCAAAATACACACTTTGAATAATTATAAACACAGTGTTTGCACTTCAACTGTGTTTTCAAACTTCCAGTAGCATTTTAGGATGAATTTTCTTTGTCCAAAGCTTAATCTGGCTGAAAAGAAAAGAAACATCAATTGGGTTATCAGTTGAAGTGTGTATATGTATTTTAGGGACACCCTGTATATAAGCTTGTGTTTTTTACTAAGTTTGGGAAATTTTCAGGCATTATTTCTTTGAATACCTTTTCAGTCTCCCACTCTTTCTCCTCCCCTTCTGGGACTCTAGTTATATGAATCCTTTATTATGGACTCACAGGTCCCTGAGTCTGTTCACTCTTTTATCAGTCTATTTGTTCGCTGATGTTCAGCTTGAGTAAAGTCTATCGATCTGTCTTCAAGTTCGCTCATTCCATCATCTGTCATTTCCACTCTACTATTGAATCTCTCTGGACAATTGCTAAATTTGGGATATTGTAATTTTTCAGTTCTAGAATTTTCATTTGATTCTTTTTTATAACTTCTTTGCTGAGATTTTCTATTTTTTTGTTTGTTTCAAGAGAATCTGTAATTGATTGTTCAAGTATTTTTGTTCTTATTGTTGTTGTTGTAGCATTTTTATACACTGTTTTAAAATCCTTGTTGGGCCCTAACTGGTTTGGCTCAGTGGATAGAGCATCAGCCTGGGAACTCAAGGGTCCCAGGTTCGATTCCAGTCAAGGGCATGTACCTTGGTTGTGGGCACATCCCCAATGGGGAGTGTGCAGGAGGCAGCTGATCGATGTTTCTCTCTCATTGATGTTTCTAACTCTCTATCCCTCTCCCTTCCTCTCTGTAAAAAATCAATAAAATATATTAAAAAAGAGAAGTATTTAAAAAAATAAACTAAAATCCTTGTCAGATAATTATACCAGTCCCAACATCTGATTCCTCTCAGTTGATTGTCTTCTCTCATTCAGATTGTGGTTTGCCTGGTTCGTGGTATTACAAGTGATTTACTTTAGCAACCTTCCATTCTGGTTGTTACGTGAAGGAACTCTTAACCCCCCTGAAATCAACTATGTCAGCAGGCTGTCACCCAGTTCAGCATGTAGGTTCTGTCTACCTTTGTTGGTTTTAGTTTAGTTTTCTGAGCCCTTGCTGTGCTATTCTGGTCAGCTTTGCCCTGGTGCTGCAGGGCTCCTGCTGGTGCCATCTGCGGTGGCAGGAGGCACTTTTCAGGATTTTCTGCTCTTTCTGGGTAACCTTTTTGCACGGGATGCGGATGAGCAGCAGCACTGGACCTGGGCCTCCTCCTGCCTTGGGGCTGAAGGCAGAGTGACACTCCTGCTTGGCTAGTGCCATTGTCTGGTTGTAGAGCCAAGGTCTAGGGTCTGGGACACCCCAAGATTTTACTACTGCTGCTGCTACAGGCAGGTAGTCATCCCAGTGCCCTCGTTTTAGAGTGGGAGTTTGAGTGCTGGGACTCATTACCTGCTGCTGGATCATGTGGCCCATGTGGTGGTGCAGGGGCTAGATTTGAGGCTTTGATAGTTTCTCAGCTATCCCCCTCCTGACTTTGTTTCTATGGTCTGGAGTCTAAGTCATTATGAATCTAAGAGCTGCTTTCCAGCTTCCAAATTTTCTTGCTGTTCCCCCCTCTCTTTTCTCCCCATTTTTGTTTTGTGAGCCGGTTCACCTCTCCTCATGCCTTTATTGTAGTTTCCATGGCATTTCACGGGAGTGAAATCAGAAATTCTTAAAACAAAATATTTACAAGTTTAACCCCCTATAACTATGATCAGATCTTGTTCCTCATCACTAATATTGGTTAACTATAGTCACTGTGCTATACATTATATTTCGTCCCCAGGACTTATTTATTTATTTCATAACTAGAAGTTCGTACCTTTTGACCACCGTCACCCATTTTGCCCACCACATATTCCTCCTCTGGCAACTACCTATCTGTGAGTTCAGGGGTTTTTTGTTTGTTTGTTTATAAGATCCCACATGGAAATTAGATTATACAGTATTTGTCCTTCTCTGTCTGAGTTATTTCGCTTACCATAATGCCTTCAAGGTCTAGTCACATATTGTCTTAAATGGCAAGATTTCCTTCTTTTTATGGCTGAATAATATTCCATTGTATATATTCACCACATTTTAAAATCCATTCATCTATTGATGGACAGCCCCTTTTTCTTTGTGTTAGGGTCATAAGGCTTTTATTTATTTACTAGAGGCCTAGTGCACAAAATTCGTGCACTCGGAGGGGGGCGTCCCTCAGCCTCGCCTGCACCCTCTTGCAGTCCAGAAGTCCTTAGGAATGTCTGACTGACGGCTTAGGCCCCCCTGAGGAGCGGGCCTAAGCCATCAGTTGGACATCCTTAATGCTGCCGTGGTGCGCTCGCCAACTGTGAGCTGTGAACCATGAGCCCGGTCTCTGGCTGAGTGTCTGCATTGAATGTCTGCCCCCTAGTAGTCAGTGCATGTCATACGACTGGCCATTCTGTCATTCGGTCGATTTGCATATTAGCCTTTTATTATATAGGACTAGAGGCCTGGTACATGAATTGGTGCATGGGTGGGATCCCTAGGCCTGGTCCCTAATCAGGCTGGCCAGGGCGAGGGACCAAGGGAGGTTGGCCGGCCATGGGAGGTTAGCTGTGGGAGTGCATTGCATTGAGCAGTGTCTGCCCCCTGGTGGTCAGTGTGCATCATAGCGACTGGTCGACTGGTCGTTCAGGTCATTCCAGTCATGATGGTCGCTTAGGCTTTCATATATAGAGATTTTTATTAAATGAAAACAGAAAATGGTTTATTCAAGTGCTGGACAAATGAGAAGATGGCGGGGGGAGCGTGGGGGGAGCTCTTGTCACAATCATAGGGCTTTTATTCCTTTACTCCAGGGCAAGGGAACATTTTTTCTGCCAAGGGCCATTTGGATATGTATAACATCATTCTTGGGCCGTACAAAATTACCAGCTTAAAGATTAGCCTGTGGTATTTGGTCAAACATTTAATTAACTCTTCCCTAATGTATGGCAGAGCCAGACCCAATGATTCTGCAGGCCTCATATTGCCCGGGGCCTGCCATTCCCACCCCTGCTTTACTCTAATGTAAACAGGGCTCGGGAAAATGCCCAGCCAATGCGCACTGCTAGGTCAGTTACCATTCAAGTATCTGCTTTCCAGCTTCCAAACCTGTATTGCTGTTGTTCCCTCTTCTGTTCTCCCCACGCTAGTAGGTTTGTCTTTAAATATATGCAATACACACACACACACACACACTCACACACACACACTGGTTGTAAAACGCTGAAATATTTCCTCTCTGGTTGATAAATAGATGGTGCTCTGAGTCCTCAGGCATCCCTCACAGCTCCTTCCCTGAGAAGCCCAGGTCCTTCCAATTCAGCAACTCATGGGTAAGTCCCGGATTAGCAGGGAGGGACCCCTGGAGTCCCTCAGCTCCAGGCCAGCCTCTGTCCTGGGTGGCCACAGTCTGCTGCCTTTGACTATCCTGCGTGCCACTCTCGCTTGAGAGGACAGGGAGCCACACGCATGAGGCTGATCCTGAAGCCTCATCCTGAGCTTGAAGAGGCCGCCTGGGTGCCTGACTCCCGGCCAGATTTACAGGCCATTGGCACGGATGGCAGGGCTGCGGTTCAGATAGTCCTGGAGCCTGACCCTGGCTCCTCCACTTCCCAGAGGTCTGATTTTGGACATGCACCTCCACTTTCTGAATCTCAGTTTCTCCACAAGAAATGGGGGTGAGGCTCTCTCGTGCAGGGGTTTGCTGGGAAAATGAGAAAAGATAGCGAGTGTAGAGAGCTTGTCTCATGTCCAGGAAGAGGATGCACTGGTGACCTCCCTTTAAGAATGCACAGAACTCGCCCAAACGCCGCCAGGTGGGGCCATTGGCATGGGGATGAAGAGCAGCCTCAGGGACTTGGCTGGGCACCTGCCTCTCTGCAGGTTTTTGTTTGTTGTTTTTTTCTTTTAAAACGCTGGCTCCCTGGGGAGGTAGAATAAGAGTCTCTGGGGCTGGGGCTAGGATGTCTGTATTTTAACAAGTGATTTTAGTCCACATGGTGACAATCTGAGACCCACTGATTTAGAGCACGGGGTGTGGGGTCCAGGCCTCCCTCCCCCCTCTGGGGGTGGGGCCTCGCCCTTGGCTCTCCGTTGCCCACTGTGGAATGCAGCCCCAGGGTTGAGGGGATGGCGCTGTTAGAGCTCACTCCACTGCTTTGATCTTGGCAGTTCCTCCTGGACACAGCTGTGTGCCTGTCCTCCAGCCGCCTGCACAGGGTCTGTGCTGCTGAGAGTCTTGGACCCTGCAACCTGCCCTTGGCCCGGACAAACCCCTCCCCCCACTGGAAGCTGACTAAGTAAAACCCACCAGGGGACATTCTACCTCTCCCAAGAATACCGCTCAGCAACACCAAGAGGTGGCTGCGATGGCCCAGGTGGGAGCCTATGGGACCTGGCAGAGGAGGGCAGCGGGATGGGAGGGGCGGGGAGAGAGGGAAGGGGAGGCAAAGCTGCCAGCTTCCAGTATACACTTGAGGCCCCGCAGCCTCCGCAGTGCCTGCAGTGCCCGGGGCTGTCTGAAATGCGGGATCTCAGGCTCCCAGACCTGCAGGGCCAGAACCTGCGTTTTAACAGGACCCCCGGCGAGTGCTGTGCACCTCCAAGGCTGAAAGCCCGGGTCTACGGTGCCAGCTGTTTCTGGCTGCTGTGACACCACCCTGGCAGAGGAAGCAGGAGGAGGCGCAGGGCGCCGGGGAGAATGTGTGAGACCCGTTCGGACTGACAGGCTGTGTGGTGCCCGAGGACACCCAGGTGAGTGTCGGGGAGGAGCTGGGCATGTGCTGGGGGAGAGGGCAGGATTTGGCAGGAGGTGCAGGTGGGAGCTGGGAGCCCCGTGTGGTGGCTGAAGTCCCAGTACAGATGGAATCCCTGTGCATGGGCGGGAGGCAGTGACGGTGTCCCAGGGGCCCCGCCGGTGTGTGTGGGAGTAGACTTTAACTCAGCTCTTCGGATTCTGTGGTCCAGACACATGTCCTCTCAAGTTTGTGTCATCTGCCTGGGACCCCTCCTCAGAGCTGCAAACCCTGTGACAATTACGCACCAGCCATCTCTGCCCCTTCCTTGACTGGCACGTCATACCTGCGCCCCCCACTGGAGCCGACAGCGCTCCCACTGCCCCCGAGTCTGCTCCCGTCCAGGCTTCCCCTCCGTGGGTGCAGGTGCACTGGGGTTCCCCTTCCTTCCACCCAGTCTTGTTGATTCTGCTCCTCAGGTCCATCCACCTCTCACTCCCACACCGTCACCTGGTCCAAGAAAACCACCTTGAACCAAACACTGCCATGGCCTCCAGGTGGTGTCCTGGAATCCAGTCCTGGTCTCTCCAATCCACCCGCCCACGGCAGCCAGTGGGGTACCCAAACACAAAGCGGCCCCTGCACACGTCCACATGGCGGCCCTGGCTGCGTTTTCGTTGCTCATAGAACAAAGCCCACACCTGCCACGGGCATCTGAGCCAGGCTCCCCCGCCTCCAGCCTCCCGCCGGCTCTGAGCTGCCCACGGATCTCCATCGCAGCCTTCCCTGCCTCCACCCCAGGGAGGCCTGGCCCTGGGCTCCATCCTCAGCAAACGGAGCCTTCCCTTCATCATGGACACCCAGGCGTCCGGGTGTGTGCTCCTGCCACTGGTGGGACTCTTCTCCCCTCCGACGGTCACCTCCGAGGGGCAAGGACTGTGGGATCCCAGCACTCACCTGCATTTCTGAGCTCAGGGCTTCGGTACAGACCTGCCCACAGGGCCAACTGTGAGGCAGACTGAAATGCGCTCACGGAGAGGGAGAGACCAGCCCCTAAGGGGGACCACGGAAAGGGGATTGGGAATGTGAACATCGAGGGCCTCAAACACCAGGGTGACCAGGCCCTGAGGGGCCTCCAGCAGTACCCTTTGGCCGCCCTGCTTTGGCCCTGATGCCCGCCCCCGACTGACCTGCCCTCGGGCTAGTCCACAGTGGGCTTGCCCTGCTGGCCTGCGTTCCCCCTGCACCTGCCCTCACCAGGGCATCTCCACCCGGACTCCTGTTGCCGTCCTGACTCTCGGGTCTCCCATTCCCCTGGTCAGTGCTGCCCCAGCCCCCTGCCCCCAGGTTAGCCCTTTCCCACCACAGGCCCCCGGTTCCCTCCTCCCCAGTCAGCAGTCAGCACCCGGCCACTCCCGCCTGCAGCCCTCTGGGTGCTCTGTCCTCTCTGAGCCCCACTTTCTGGTCTGTAAATGGGGTGAGGATGTCTCTCTGTCAATAGTGTGAAATGCCTCCTCCATCTTCCCCACGTCCCAGGCCGGTGGTCAGGGACCTGCTGGGCTGCCCCAGGGCCAGAGGACAGTCCCCAGGCCCTGAAATTGACCGGCAGCTGGAGCGAAGGTTTGGGCGCTGGTCTTCTCTCCTGTGGGCTTTCCCTATTCTTATCTCGAGTGCAGGGCCAGCCTAGGCCCAGACCCCAGGGCACTTCTCCTCCCTCCTTGTAGTCTTCCCCGTGACCTCCAATCTCTGCCAAAAGCATAGTGTGCCAGCTGCCCCTGGGCACCGCCCAGGACCTCCCAGCTGTGGCCAGTGTAGGAGGAACAAGACAAGAGAGACAACCCACTCCACCCTGACTCCCTGGCTTCTGGGAAGCCCTGAGCTGCCACACCCGCCCTCCCCACCACCACAGCCTCCCCCACAAGCACATCTGCTGCTCCCAGACATTCTCAGGCCCAGGCCCAGCTTCCTTCTTGGGGGCAGGAGCCTCCCTGGTGACCCCAAGCCCCAGATGACCCCAAACCTCCTCAGAGGACCGGGCTCCAGACATCTGTGCCACTTGAGACAGCACTTGGAGTGAATAACATCGTGGCTTACAAAGAATTTCATTCATCTATTTGGTGCTTTGTGGGTATAGGGTCTCCCTTTGGTACCTGGCCAAGTGCTCAGGACTTAGAGCTACTGAGAGCTCCTCTCCTGCCCCTACACACATGTGAGCCTGTGCTCGGAGCAGCCCAGGCCCTCCTGCTGACGGAACAGGATCAGGGGCACGCGGGAGCTACCATGCTGGCCTGCGCATGGCTGGGGGAACGGTTTGGGAACTCTCCACCCCCCAGTCCTGCTCTCCTGGCAGGGGATTAGGCCTGAAATTTAGAATGTTGAAGCTTGAGTAGAGTGTTGCTCAGCTGCAGAATCCAAAGCAAACACTCCCCTTCCCAGCTCTGTGAGGGGCAAGAAGCGGGGCTGCAGCAAGCCCCCCCGCGGTGGCCTTTCGTGGACCAATGTGCATCTTGCTGGAAAACGGTGGGCATCTGACTCACACGGAGCTGCTGACCTGGGACCGCACCTTGGTCCAAGGCCCATTCTCCAAGCTCAGTGCCAGGTGAGGGACCTTCCCCAGGAGACCTGTTGGCCAGCCCACCTTTGACAGTGCCTCGGGCCCGCAGCTGTCTGCACTGTGCTCAAGCAGGTACGCGGGGATTGCTACCCCTATTCTGAGAGCTGAGCGTTTGTAACTGAATTCCCCAGGGTGTTAAGTGGCAAACATGTCTCCTGCCCTGCTGCCCCTCGCTGCGGAAGCAAGGAGGGTCCCATGGCAGGACCTGGCTGGCTCGGTCTGGATTCTGCGAAGGGCTGAGGCTGGGCAGGTGCTGGTAAGTCCAGCAAGGCCCTGCAGCCCCAGTGACAGGCTCAGACAGGGACAGCCACACAGCCAGGTCCGGGCAGCCTGCTGGCAGTGGGGACATGGGGAGGGCTGGGGATGCCACCGGAGCACACACCAATATGGCATCTTTTGGTGAAGTATCTGCCCTTTCTGCCCACCCACCATCCACTCTATCTTCTGGGGTTTCTCTTGGGGATTGCCCTCCCCACTCTCAGTAGAGGAGGCTCCAGCAGGACCCCCTCTCAGAGCGTCCCCACTCCAGGCAGGGGACTGAGCCACAGGCCGACTCAGAGAGTTCCCCCCGCCCCCAGCCAAAGCAGTGGTCTGGGGAGGGCAGGGGTTCAACCCGGGGTGAGAGGACAGCTCTTGGGACTTTTTAGAAATCCTTACCTGAGGATGTGTGCTTTTACTGATTTTAGAGAGAGAAGAAGGAGAGGGAGAGAGAGAAACATCAATGTGAGAGAGAAACATCAATGGGTTACCTCCTGCACCCAACCCGACTGGGGATCAAACCCGCACCTCGTGTATGTGCCCTGACCAGGGATTGAACCCAAGACCCTTTGGTGCTTGGGACAACGCTCCAAACAACGGAGCCACACCAGCCGGGGACTCCAGGACCTTTGCAGGGCCTGCTTCCTGTGTGTTGGGGAGCTGGGCACACGAAGTCTGAAGTGCTGGGGCCTGCCTGAGAATGCATCCCGTACGCAGCTGGCAGAGGGCAGGGGGGCAGGGAGACGCACAGGCCTGGGCTTGGGCCCATCAGTGCCTGGGATCTGCCCTTGGGTTTCAGCTAACTCAAGCCCCACGTGTCCTTGGACCCAGTTTGCACTGCGTTTCTCCCTGCCTAGATGAGCCCAAGGGGCCGCCCAGAGCTTGGTGTCTTGGTGGGAGCACGGAGCATGGCTGTGGGAACCCGCAGGAGGGTTCCAGGTGAGGCCGGTGGCAGAGGAGCCTCAGAGAGGGGGCCAGGGACTGCACAAGGAGTCAGGGCCTGAGCCAAGAAATAAGGAGGATTGCTGATGGGACCAGAAACCCTAAAGAGGGTGCTGGGGAGGTCTAGGGAGTCCTCCCAGGCCAGTGGGCCAGGACCTGCTGGAGCTGCCCCAGGACCTACTCTGCTGGTGCCCAAACCTTCAGTTGGAAGTGGCAGGAGAAGAGGCTGCAGGCGCGGGGGCAGGCTGGGGAGTGAGATGGGGATATGGCCCTGATGCTTTCCGGAATAAGCCAGCTTTCCGAGGGGCTGCGGGGATGCTCAGCCCATCTCTGGGAGGCAGTGGGTGGGGAGCCCAGCCAGACCTGAGGGCGCCTTAAGGACCAGCGTGGGGAGAGGGGGCAGGCCTCATCTGAACAGCTCTTCCCACGCCCAGGCTGCTCCCCGGGCCCCACAGATAGGAAGCAAAGGAGGGCAGCCCCATGGCAGGCACGGCTGTGGGCACCCAGGACACCTCTGAGCAGAAGATTCTGTGCTTGGTCCTGCCCGGCCTCCAGCCCCTCCATGGTCTGCCCCCGGGTGCTCAGGGGCTCGCCTGCCTCACCTCAGGACTCTCCCTCTTGACCACTCGTGGGGGAGTCCTAAGAGCAGCCTCCTCTCCACCAAGACCTCATCTCCATTCGGGCCACAAACAGCTTCCCACCCACGAGAGAGGAAGGTCTCAGAGGGGACAGGTGTTCAGAAGTCCATGTGGCTTCACCACTAACTCCTGCAGGGGAGCAGCTAGGTGGCCATTCATGGCCCCTGCGGGCACAGCCACCCTTCTCCCCTTTATCACTCATCTCTCTTCCCTAGAACCCCACCAGCTCTGCCCTGGGAGGGGAGAGATGGGGATGAAGCTTGAAGCCCAAGGGGGCTCTACCAGCCCCAGAAGGGTGGCTTTCCTGACCCCCCTCCCCCATAGGAGACAGCACTTAGAGTGTCTCCTTGCTTCCACAATGCCCAGCACCACTGTCTGTGCTTTTTCATTTTTTGAAGAATTTTTCCTCTACCCGCTGCTTTTGGAACGTGGTCTGTATGTTTGCTCACCACCCACCACACACCGGGCACTGTTGGAGGCACGGGCGATGCAGCAGTGAACAGCGCAGGCAAGGGCCCTGTATGTAAGCTCATGTTGTGGCGGTGGTGGCGGGAGATGGGCCCCATCAGAACACCACTTGCCCTTCCCAGCAGTGCACCCCCCGGCCCCGCTCCCCCTGCACTTTCTAGTGTGAGTTGGCTTTTATATTTTTACTAGTGGCCAGTGCACAGATTCTGGAACTGTGCTCAGCTGTCCCCGATGAGTCACGGCCCACCAACCATGGAATTAAGGCCTTGACTCCTGCTGGTTCCATCACAGCGCCCACCCTAGCCACAGAGGTCTGCAGAGTGTGTGTGTGTGTGTATGTGTGCACACGCGCGTGTGTGTGCATGTGTGTGAACGTGTGTGTGCGTGCATGTGTGTGTGTGTGTGTGTGAGTGAGTGAGTGTGTGTGCGCATGTGTG
>NW_006299603.1:1949313-1949634 GCF_000327345.1 Myotis davidii | reverse complement strand
ATGGACATGCCATGGAGAAACAAGAGGGAGGGTGGATGGTGAGCACCAGGCGTGGGAGAGGAGGCCAGGAAAGGCCACCCTGAGAAGGGACCTATGAGAAGAAGGCGTAGGGAGAGGAAGAGAGGGAGCCATGCTACCTGGGGAAAGAGCCTTCCAGGCAGAAGGAAGACCAAGCGTAAGGCCCAGGAATGGAACTGTGCTCAGCTGTCCCCGATGAGTCACGGCCCACCAATCATGGAATTAAGGCCCTGACACCTGCTGGTTCCATCACAGTGCCCACCCTAGCCACAGGTCTGCAGAGTGTGTGTGCGTGTATGTGTG
>NW_006299603.1:1944995-1949177 GCF_000327345.1 Myotis davidii | reverse complement strand
GTATGTGTGTGTGTGTGTGTGTGTGTGTGTGTGTGTGTGTGTGTGTGTGTGTGTGTGTGTGTGTGTGTGTGTGCGGCTGGCTGTGGCACAGGTGTGTGTGAGTGTATGTGTGTGTGTGTGCATGTGTGCACGCGTGTGTAGGAGGGAATACTTTCCATATAAGCTGTGTCAGTGGGAGCTCTTTTCACCTGGAGCAGAGAAAAACACCTTCCCCTGAGCTCCCGGCTGCAGCTGCCAGGCCCGCCAGGGGAGAAGCTGGTCTGAGTGAGGGCAGCCAGCAAACTGTTGGCTGGAGAGGAGAGCAGAGGGGGAGAGGGCCATGTGGCTGATCCTGGCATTGGCTCCAGGGTCCTTAAGGCTGCCCCCCTGCTATTGCCAGTGCGCATCATATGTACCAGCCGCTTGGTCAGATGGATATACGGACATATGGTCAGTCACTTAGCCTTTTATATATATAGATACTTTTATTTTCTGTTTATTAAGATGGCTTGACATCTTAAAAAAAAAATCCTTTCTGGCTGGAGAGACTGGCCCTGCCAGTCTTAGAGATGGCAAAGGCCCACCCCAGAGCCAACCTTTGCTCTGCTAGCTGCCCAGTCCAGAGTAGACCTCCTGTGCCTGACCCTACACCCTAAGAGGCAATGCTCCTCTACCTTAATCATCCCAGGGCCAGGGGGCTGGCTATTAGGAACTGTACCTATAGGTTCGAGCCCACCTACCCAATATTAAACTGTTCCCTCTGCCCTGCCTGTCCCTTTCCAAGGAAACCCCATTGAAGGTCTGACCTCCCCACACCCGTCTTCTGCCTCCCGACCACCCTGGTCTTTGCCAGCATGGCCCTCCCTCTTGTCTCGAGGACCTGTGAGAACAGCAAACTTTGTTTTTCTCAGTCTCTCCTATGCCTCCTCTGTAGCTGCACCTGAGAGACCAGCACACAAATGAACACAAAACAGCTTCCTCTCACCTCCTACCCAAAGTCCTTCCTCTCAAGTAAAACTCGTTCTTATTCTTAAGATCCTGCTTGAATGCCAGCAGGCAAGTCTGAGAAGGCCATCTCTCTCCCCTGGGGCCCTGCAACCCTCAGCTAAGGAGTCAGACTTCTGGCCTTTGGGGCAGAGCACAACACGGTGTCACCTAGGTCCCGCATGACCTGCAAGCAGAGCTGTGCAAGCCCACGTCGGAACAGAGCAGGTGGTTCACAGAGCAGAGCTGACACAACCCTTTAGAGAAGAGTGCGGCACAAACTGTAAGGAAGGTCCGCCCTTGCCCCAACACTTCCCCTTCTGGGCATCCACCCCCGAAAGTACATCCTTAAACATTAAAAATAAACTTTTCTGTCTAGAAGTGTTCATCACAGAGTTACCTGTTTTAAATTTACTATTGGTTCTCAAACTCATGCACGCCTACAATGTGAAGACATCAGAAATGTGCAAGAATTCTACCAAGAACAGCAGGCTTTCCAATCCCTGTTCAGTTCTTCTACGTGATTCTTTAAGTCTTAACTTTTTAAAAATATACATTTTTTTTATTGATTTCAGAGAGGAAGGGAGAGGGGGAGAGAGATAGAAACATCAGTGATGAGAGAGAATCATCAATTGGCTGCCCCTGCACTGCCCCTACCGGGAATTGAGTCCGCAACCCAGGCATGTGCCCTGACCGGAATCAAACCGTGATCTCCTGGTTCATAGGTCAAAACTCAACCACTGAGCCACACTGGCCCAGCAAGTGCTAATTTTTGTATCTCTGAATGGCATGCTTATGTTGCTACTTCTTGGGTTTTCATTTCGAGCTTCATTTATTGTATTTCTACAATGCAAGATGAAAATTTTGCTCTTCCCTCTCTGAACCCAACGCACACACCCACTTTTAATCCCTCCTCTTCCCACTCTGTGAAGCTTATTGTCATTTTGATTAGATTGATATTCAAGGCACATCATTGTGTCTATGTAAGTACTATTCCCAGCAGAACCATGTAGTACCATAATTACTTTTTATTTTCTAGAATAGCTTTTTAAAGATAACTTACCCAGGATTTTTAAAAATCCTCACCCAAGGATATGCTTTTTGTATAAAAATTCATTTTAGAGAAAGGAAAGGAGAGAGAGAGAGAGAGAGAGAGAGAGAAGCATTGATATGAGAAGCATCAATCGATTGCCTCCTGTGCACAGCCCAACCGGGGATACCCGAAACCTGGGTATGTGCCCTGACTGGGAATTGAACCTGACACCTTTTGGTGTATTGGAGGATGCTCCAACCAACTGAGCCACCTGGCCAGGGATAGAGCAGCTTTCCGTTTGCGCTAGAGTTAATGACTGTCACCTAGTTCTCTAATGCTATCCCCAACTCTCCTCCAGTGACATAAGTCTCCTTTTGATTGTGTACAAATATATTTGATGTCTTTGCAGCTTAAACTTTGTGAGGAACTCTCTCCCAGAGCCTCCCAGCCTTTCCATCCAGGGCCTCTCTTCACCACCATCCTGTGGCCCTCCTGCCCCTCACTCCTCTCTTTTTGGATCCCTCTTTCCTGATGCTCTTCCTTGCAGTAGAAGCACATTCTATAACAGCTTCTAGAAAGCAGAAGACTGGGAGGTAATTACTTTGAGGCCTTGCACGTCTGAAAATGTCTTTGATCTGCGCTTACAAGTGACTGGTGGCTTTGTTGGTGCAGACAACCAGTCTGGAGGTGAAGTCCTCGCCCCCACTTTCCTGAAGGTATCTGCTTCCTTCCAGAGCTGCTCTCAAGACATCTGGAACATTCTTATTTAGCACTTTATATTTTTAATGGAAACTGGTGTTTTAGTTTCCCCATCTGGGAGCTTATAAAACATGTGCCTTTCACTCAGTGTGCTGAGCGTTCTTAGTGATGCACTTTGATGTTGCTGTGTTTTCATCAACGTGCAGATCACTTTTTGAGGGGTTTTCTTTCTCTGGAGACTTGGGTTTCTGGGAAATTTCTTGAATTATTTATTTGGTCTCTCTATCTCTTCTGCTTCCTTTTTCTGACATTCCTTAATGAGATGTTAGACTTCTTGGTTGTATTATAAATTAATTTTTTTCTTATATTGTCTATCTCTTTGTGGAACATTACTAGAATACTTCTGGAAATATTTTTATTTCCTAAAAGCAGTTTTGTTCGCTGAATGGTTTCTCCTCCTTTTAAAAATAAAATTTTGGCTCAGCCAGTGTGGCTCAGTGGTTGAGCGTCGACCTATGAACCAGGAAGTCATGGATAGATTCCTGCTCAGGGCATATGCCCGGGTTGCCGGCTCAATCCCCAGTGTAGTGCATGCAGGAGGCAGCCGATCAATGATTCTCTTTCATCATTGATATTTCTATCTCTCTCCCTCTCTCTCTTCGTCTCTGAAGTCAATAAAAATGTATTAAAAAGTAAAATAAAATTCTGTTCTTGGATCATGGATGCAGAATCTTCCTGGTATAGTAATAATAGGTTTCTGCCCTGTCTGGGTGGCTCAGTTGGTTGGAGTGTCGTCCTGTAAACGAAAATGTTTCGGGTTTGGTCTCTTTAAAATCAGTAAACATATCCTCGGGTGAGGATTAAAATAATAATAATCTATACTAATAAAAGGGTAATATGCTAATTAGACCCGACGTCTTCTGGATGTTCATCCAGACAAAGCCACAGCGGTTGTCAGGGCCAACGGCTGGCAGCATGGGAGAGGGAGAAAAGCTGCCTGCCCCGTGATCCAGGCACCAGAGCCTGTGACTGCTGCTGCAGCACAGGAGAGGGAGAAAAGCCGCCTGTCCACGGTCCCCTGTGGCTGCGGTCAGCCAGGTGAAGCTGGCCTGGGCCCTGGGTGCCTGCAGCCAGCCAGAAGAGGGAATCCTGGGCCCCTGGTGTGGAGCCAAGGCCGAGGCAGTTAGGGGCAATCAGGCCAGCAGGCAGGTGAGTGGTTAGGAGCCAGAGGTCCCAGATTGTGAGAGGGTGCAGGCTGGGCTGAGGGGAACCACCTCCCCCCCGCCCCCCCGCACGAATTTCATGCACTGGGCCTCTAGTAATAATAATCCTATCTAATAAAAGAGAAACATGATAATTAGCGTACCCTTCCCATTGGCTAATGAGGGCAACATGCAAATTAACTGCCAGCCAAGATGGCGGCCGACGGCCAGGCAGCTTAAACTGAACATGAGGCTTGCTTGCTTCAGTGACGGAGGCGTCCAACG
>NW_006299603.1:1940535-1944292 GCF_000327345.1 Myotis davidii | reverse complement strand
TGGCAGCCCCCCAACCCCCGGTTTGGCCCTGCTCTGTGTGTGACGGGGTGGTGCCGCAACCTCCCCATCGACCCTGCCTTGAGTGTGACAGCGGGCGGTGCCCCAACCCCCCAATCGGCCCCGCTCTGAGCCCGACCAGGGGCTGCACCTAGGGATTGGGCCGGCTCTCTGCCACCCGGGAGCAGGCCTAAGCCAGCAAGGCGTTATCTCCCGAGAGGTCCCAGACTGCGAGAGGGCACAGGCCGGGCTGAGGGACCCCCTCTTCCCCCCAAGTGCACAAATTTTTGTGTACCGGGCCTCTAGTAATAATAATAATAATAATAATAATAATAATAATAATAATAATAATAGGTTTTTTGGTCAAGTGTTTCCTTCCATGCACGGCTCCTGCCTCTTTCAAGTTTGTTTGCTTGTTTGCTTCAGTCTCTCAAGTTGATATGAGAAGCTTTGCTCATCTGGATGGTAATCCTGGGCTGTCCATTGAGACTTTGAAGTGGGGAAAGTAGAATGGAGAATTTTCAGCTCCACCATCACAGACAGGCAGGTGTTGGGTGTACCTTCCTCCCTTTGACAGCCATTAAACATGACGTATACTATGAAGCAGGCTCCCGGGGTCTTTGGGAGCAGGGATACATGTGTGGCGAGGGTCACATTTACCCCCAGCTTCCTGCCTGGGACACTTTCCGAACCACAGAGTGTCACTGAGGGTCGGGTCAGTGGTTCAGAAATGGAGACGGACCTTGTAGCTCATGGCCGCAGCGCAGAGGGGACAGAGCTGTGCAGAGAAGGGAACGCAAGAAGACGCTCAGTGTTCCTGCAGTCCTTCACCCAGTACGGGGTGAGCAGAAGTAGGTTTACAGTTGCCTGTACATGAAACAAGAATTTATTCTTGTATTATTGTCTTTATTAATTATTATTATTTATTTTTATTAACTTACTTTTGCCCACCCCTATACTAAGCTGGATGCTCAGGGTGAGACTCTGTGAGGCCAACCAAAGAACGACTGGGAAATGAAACTGAATGGAGATTCCTAAATAAATGGAAAGATATACCTTGTTCATGGGTAGGAGGATTCTATATTATTAGAATGTAAGCAAGGTTTTGTGAAATCCATTGGTGGTAGGTTAAGGGGGCAGAAGAAAGTAAAGTGGGGAAATCTCGAGAGCTGGATAAAAAGTAAAATGGAGAGACACATGCCTCTTTTACACTGGTGGGTACAGATAGTTGGTAACTAAAATTTATAGCCCAGGGAGCTGGCGTGCGGGAACAGAAAACAATAAGAGGCCTGTGGTCTGCACTCTTGCGCCTGAGGTTGTGCCTCCAAGGGGTCTGGAAAAACAAGTTTCTCTGGCATTTCAAAGGTATGTTATCCTAGATGCATAGGAACAACAGACAGGGCTCACTCAGGTAAAGGTAGACTTCTGCTAAGTAACTTTAAGGCCCGGGACATGACTAACCTCCATGACTGGCCCAGTTAAGAATGTATGTTCAGACCACCTTGTGTGGCTGCTTTTGGTCACTGAGCTTGTCAGGACCCCTGAAAGCGCAGTTCTGCCCTGTGGAAAGCCGTCGTGCTGGGTTCTCACCAGATGAATGATCACAGGCCACCACAGGCTCTTCATTTCCAAGGAAGTTGTACTTGCAGCCAAGACAGTGTGGTACCAGCTCGGAAACACCCTTACCCCTGCTTCCTGGACTGCGCCTTCCCAGCAGCTGCAGCCTGCCCAGGCCCTCTGCTGGCCAGGGCCCAGGCACACAGGCCTTCCTGAGACTGTAAGCACAGTGCACTTCCCAGCACGCTGCCCAGGCTCCAGGTTACACCACAGCTCTCAGCACTTTGCTTCCCAACACCATCAAGTAAAGGATGTAGGTTGGTAAGAACCAAGATGGCGGCATAGGTAAGTGCCAGTACTCACCGCCTCCCACAACCACATCAAAATTACAACTAAAATACAGAATAACCTTCATTCAGAACTGCCCCAAATCTGGCTGAATGGAAGTCCTACAACTAGAGAAGTAAAGAAGAAAGCACACTGAGACTGGTAGGAGGAGCAAAGGCACAGAACGGGCTGGTCCGACACCCATGTGTGCCTTTTTTTTTAATTGGGAGGAGATTGTCCCTATGGAGGCTGTCCATGTGGAGGCTCCCAGCCCTACACCAGACCCCCAACCCAGGGTTTCAGAGGTGGGAAGAGAAGTCCCCATAACTTTAGGCTGTAAAAAACAACAACAGTGGGGATTGTGACTGAGGAGCATGGAGGCTGCTGGAGACCCAGGTGTTCCTCTTAAAGGGCTGGAACACAAACTTACTCGGACTCTATCCCTCTGAGGTCCAGAACCACGCAGCTTTGGGGGACCCACACACATATGACGAGGAACTGGATTGGCATTGGGGCAGGAACTCAGTGGCAGCTTTCTTCTATACAGGGGTGTGGTGCTCACAGGGGTTATTATTCCTGTGCTGTGTCCTCTCCTGTCCCAGGGCTGAGTGGCAGCCATATCAGAGTCTTCATCAGCCTGGCTCACACTGTTCGCTCTGCCTTGAGACCCAACCCCATCCAATTTGCACCTCCACTTGAGTTGTTTGCTGCAGCTTTGCCATATGAATGGCCTGTCCTGGTTCAGGCTTCAGACTTTGCTAAAATCTCTCAAACAAGCTGCAGTTGGTATCAGCATGTCCCAAACCTATCAATAGAAGGCCCAAGACCTGGGACTAGCACCACCCTGCCTTGCTTCACAGCTGGGCCTCACCTGGGCACATCCAAACCCAATACAAATAGCAGGCATCTGCAGATCTCTCAGTAGCTCCTTCCAGGTGGCCCCAGACAGTGGCTGACTTTGCACCTCCCTTGCGGCCCTAGAGCTATTGCACACCATGGACAGCTTCAGACCATATCAACAAGGGGGTGCACTAGAGTGCCCAGCATAGGTGACTGGAGAGGCTGAGCCACTGGGCCCTACAGGACATCTATTACACAAGGCTACTCTACCAACTCCAGGAGACATAGCAGCTCTCCCTAATACATAGAAACAAACACAGGGAAACAGCCAAAATGCAGAGACAAAGAAACATGCCACAAATGAAAGAAATGGAAGCAAGCCAATTACTGAATACAGAGTTCAAAACTGCGGTTATAAGGTTACTCAGTGGACTTACTGTGATTTTTAAGGATCTTAGTGAGAATGTCAAAGACATGAAAAGTCAGAAATTAAGTATACACTAACTGAAATAAAGAATAATTTACAGGGATTCAACAGTAGAGTAGAGGATTCTGAGAATCAAATTAATGATTTGAAATATAAGGAAACAAAAATAACCCAATCAGAAGAGCAAAAAGAAAAAAGAATCCAAAAATATGAAGATAATGTAAAGAGCCTCTGGGACAACTTTGAGCATAGCAACATTTGCATTATGGGGGTTCCAGAAGGAGAAGAGAGAGAGCAAGATATGGAAAACCTATTTGAAGAAATAATAACAGAAAACTTCCCCTACCTGGTGAAAGAAATAGACTTTACAAGTCCAGGAAGTGCAGAGAGT
This sequence comes from Myotis davidii, assembly GCF_000327345.1. Lineage (NCBI taxonomy): Eukaryota > Metazoa > Chordata > Mammalia > Chiroptera > Vespertilionidae > Myotis > Myotis davidii. The sequence goes on along the minus strand of NW_006299603.1, from coordinate 1,940,753 downwards.
CCCTAACAAGAACCCAAAGAGGACCACACCAAGACACATCATAGTTAAAAAGCCAAGGGTTAAAGACAAAGAGAGAATCTTAAAAGCAGCAAGAGAAAAGCAGTTAGTTATGTACAAAGGAGCGCCCATGCGACTGTCAGCTGATTTCTCAACAGAAACTTTGCAGGCCAGAAGTGGCAAGAAATACTCAAAGGGATGAATAGGAAGAACCTACAACC
>NW_006299603.1:1937936-1940128 GCF_000327345.1 Myotis davidii | reverse complement strand
ATGGCACTAAATATATATCTATTAACAATTGAACCTAAACATCAAAATAAACAAAGAAATCTAGTGAACAAAATAAACTGGTAAATAAAACAGAATCAGAGGCATGGAAACATGAAACAGACTGATGATTCTCAGAGGGAAGGGGCGTAGGGGCGGGTGGGATGAGGTCATGCGAGGGAAGAGATTAACCAAAGATCTTATATGCATATATGCATTACCTATGGACACAGACAATAGGGTGGTGAAGGCCTGGGGCAAGGCAGGAACTGGGTGGAAGGGGGCCACAGAGGGAAAAAAGAGGGACATCTGTAATACTCTCAACAATGAAAAAAAAAAAACCTCAAAAAATAAATAAAAATTTTAAAACAAACAAAAAAACAAAGTATATAAGTCAAGAAGCTTTTGCAGCCATTCTGGAAAAACAGTTTGGAGTTTCTTCAAAAAAACTAAATATGAACTGCCATTTGACTCAGTGATCCCAGTTCTAAGAATATATCCTAAGAAATCCGAAACACCAATCAGAAAAAATGTATGCACCCCTATGTTCATAGCAGCACAATTCACAATAGCTAAGATCTGGAAACAGCCCAAGTTCCCATCAGCAGATGAGTGGATAACACAGTTGTGGTACATTTACACCCTGGAATACTATAGAGCAGTAAAAACAAAGGATCTCTTACCCTTTGAGACAGCATGGAGGGACCTGGAGAGTATTATGCTAAGTGAAATAAATCAGTCAGAGAAAGACAAGTATCACATGATCGCACTCAGATGTGGAATCTAATGAACAAAATAAACTGATGAACAAAATAGATCCAGAGACATGAAAGCATGGAACAGACTGTCAAATCTCAAAGGGAAGGCAGGGGTGGTGGGAGGGAAGAGGTCAACCAAAGAACTTGTATACATATGTGCATAGCCCACAGACACAGACAATAGGGGGCGGAAGGCCTGGGGTAGGGAGGTGGTGGTGGGCTAGAAGGGGTCAATGGGGGGGAGGGGAGAAGGGGACATATGTAACACTTTCAACAATAAAGATTTAAAATAAATAAATAAAAGGAAACATAAAAAAATAAAAGCTGCACCCTTGCTGTGAGAAGTCCTCTGCCCCGCCTCCTTTTGGATTATTTCATAAAAGTAAATTCCCAGCAGTGAGTTTCTTGGGCTAGAGAATAGGAACACTTTATGATTCTTGCTGCTTATCGTCAAATTATCTTCCCACGTGCTTGTGCTATCAATAAAGGAAGGTTTTGGTTTCACTACAGTATTGCTAGCATTGGTTCTTATCATGGAATTTTCAACAATTTTGCAAATAGCTTTAGTCTCATTTTTAGAGGTAAAAATTTCTTGTCATAATATCCTATATAAAAAAAGGCTAATATGCAAATAGACCAAACCGTGGAACAACCAGAACAACCGAACAACTGGTGGCTATGACGTGCACTGACCACCAGGGGGCATGCGCAAAACATGACGGATGTTGGCCTTGGCGGGATAGTTGGCCTTGGAGCAGGTGAGTAGGGGCACCAGGCTAAGGTGGGGCACTGGTTGCTGTCATCGGGGCGAGCCTCTGGTGGTTACTGAAAATTCTTTGCTCCTGTGTGCCGCGGTCCCGCCTGGTGCTTGCATCTGCTGCCGGTGCCAGCCCTGCTCCCACCTGCTGCTGGCACCTGGCGCTGGCCCCGATCGCTTAGCGCCATCAGTGGGTGAGAGCTGCGGCTGCTGGCGCCCCTCAGGGCTTCTCCACCTTCCCCTGCTCTTGAAGGGCGATCAGGGCCAGCAACTGCCTCTCACACCCACTGCCAGCAACAGTCTCGCTTGCACCCACTGCCAGTGCCGGAACCACCACTCGCACCCACTGCCGGTGCCCAGCGCCAGTCCCGATCACTCGGCGCCATCAGTGGGTGCAAGCAGTGGCTGCCAGCCCTGATGGCCCCTGAGGGCTTCTTCACCTCCCCCTGATCCTGAGGGGTGATTGGAGCAGCAGCTGCTGCTCACACCCACTCATGGCGCTGGCCCCATCCACACCCCTGCTGGCGCTGGGCCCAATGCTCTGTGCCTTCAGCAGGTGTGAGTGGGCCAGTGCCATCAGCGTGTGGGAGCAGCAGCAGCGGGAGCAGGGCTGCAGGCAGACGGGATGGGGGTGGTGGGGGAACAGTGGGAGGGGTAGGGCATGGGCACAGAGGGTGCCC
>NW_006299603.1:1937567-1937785 GCF_000327345.1 Myotis davidii | reverse complement strand
AATGCCTCTCAAAAACTCTGCCTCTCCCCACAGGTCCCAGAAACCAGGCCCGGGGGCACCCTGCATGCTCCACTCCCTTCAGCTCCACCTTCTCCAGCTCCAAGTCTTTGAATGCCTCTCAAAAACTCTGCCTCTCCCCACAGTCCCAGAAACCAGGCCCGGGGGCACCTTGCATGCTCCACTCCCTTCAACTCCACCTGCTCCAGCTCCAAGTCTTC
>NW_006299603.1:1933057-1937328 GCF_000327345.1 Myotis davidii | reverse complement strand
GCAGCCCAGGGGAAAAAAAATAAATTCAAGACAATTCACTTGGAGGGATTTCTACAGTCAACTGTGCAGTGAGAAAAGCAGGGTGCAGAGAGCTAAAGGCAACATCCCATTTTTGTAAAGTGAACAAAACAAAGAAAACCACACCACCTCCTGAATGTGTGCCTGATACATAAATGCAGAGAGAAGGTGGTGAGGGTTACATATCATGTGGTTAGAAATGGAAACTGGTGAGGGAGGGAGGAGGGAGAGGGCAGAAAGGGCACTGGGAACATGGTCTCAGCAGGATGCTGATGGCTCAGCAAGTATCTGTAGCTGTGCAGGTGGTCCTGTCATCCGAGGGACCCCTGTGGCCCAGTGGACAGTTGAGCTGCTTTAGATCCTCTCCTGGGCTGTACAAGCAAGGCAGGCGGTGTCAAGACAAATCCAGGACCTGTGGGTGTCCGTTCTATCTGTTGTGCATACATGCATGTAGCATAGAACACCTATATAGAACTCTTAGTCTTCAATGTTTTCTATAATCATAAAAAGCCATCAAACACATCATTCACAGTAGTCCCCTGTCACCTGGGGGGTCTCATCCACTCTGCTGATTCTAGGGTTACAGGTCCTCCCAGTGGTGCCTCCTCTCTGCCAGGCTGTGCCCACTGGGCAGACACAGCACTGATCACATCCTGGCCAAATCCAAGGAGGGGGCCCAGGCCACCCTGGTCATGGAACCCTGGCCAGTCAGACATCTCGGTTTTGAGAAGCAATGGGGTTATTAACCGCCTTTCCCCAGAGATTCCCAAGGCTGTGCCGCATGGGGCTCACCTCAGGACAGGCAGGTCTCTTCAGCTCAGCCTCTTAGGTTTTAGTAGTCCCTCACCCCTGGCCCATAAAACCTGTTTGGTCATCATTATCATCATTGTCATCTTCAACATTGTCATCATCATCATCTTCACCACAGTCACTGTTGTTGTCCTCATATCACCAAGATTATTGTCATCATCATCAACACCATCATCAGTCATTGTCATTGTCCTCACCTTTGGCATCATCACATCATCATCATCACTGTCATTATTTCCATCATTGTCAGTCATGTCGTCATCATTGCCATCATCATCATAGTCATTGTTATAATTGTCTTCATTTTCACCATTGTCATCATCACCATCATTGTCATAGTCAGTATTACATCATCCTGGTTCTCATCACCATCATCATCATCAGGGCAGGGGAGACATTGATGATGCTGCCAGATGTGCTCTGCTCAGTTCATCTCTTTCGATCTGTACAGTGAGCCTGTGAGTTATGTATTGTTATCCTGTATTACAGATTAGGAAATGGAGGCTCCCATTGGGAATGGGGCCTTTTCTAAGACCACATGGCTTCATGGCAGTCTCTGACCCCATGATCTATAGACCTGGGCAGTCTTCATGTGAGGAGTACTTCTCTCTGTGACGTGGGTGGCCACATGATCCCAAGGCACTGCTTCTCACTACAGCCTGGCCCACTGGTGTCTAATTGCTCATATGCCGGCTTTCTAGGAGCACAAGACAGGAGCAGTGGGGTTGAGCAAGACAATGCATGCAGTGTCCAGCTCTGACCACCTCTGCAGCTGCAAAGGGAAAGGCCATGCTCTCCACCAGTGGTGGTGGTGGCAGCTGGATTCCAGCTACTCTCTCTGCTCCTAGGTCAGGACAGGCAATGGGCTTGGGCTTAGGCTCATTGCTCAGGACGGGTGGGGGAATCTGGTGATGGATCCCACTTCCCTGGTGCTTGCTAACTGTCTGAGTTCCTCTCAGAGGCACTGCGTGTGCCTCCCATTGGGGGCCACCATGACTGCCCCCTGCTGTGCCACCCTGTGCTAAGTGTGTCACTCATTATTTCTGGCTCCTCACAGCCACCTGCTGTGAGAATGGTGGCTAGGTGTTAGGAAGGTGACAGGGTAACACGGTTAGGAAGTAGGTAAAGTACCGCTCAAACCCATTTCGTACTGATTGTCTTCAAAGCCACGTTGGCAGAATAAATGGGATTTTGTTCTCTGCTCTTCCTGCCTATCTCTCGTTCAGGCAGTGTTGCAGCAAGGAGGATGCCTCTTGGAGAAATGCCCAGAGGGAGGTACAGGGATCAGCCCGGTGTTTGCTGGGGGACTTTTTTTTTTTTAATATATTTTATTGATTTTTTACAGAGAGGAAGGGAGAGAGATAGAGAGCTAGAAACATCGATGAGAGAGAAACATCGATCAGCCGCCTCCTGCACATCTCCCACTGGGGATGTGCCCGCAACCCAGGTACATGCCCTTGACCGGAATCGAACCTGAGACCCTTTAGTCCGCAGACCGACGCTCTATCCGCTGAGCCAAACCGGTTTCAGCTGCTGGGGGACTTTTAAAATCCATGACTTGGAGTAGAGAAAATGGCAGCTGAATAGGCAGACCTTTCTTGCCCCTCCTCCCAGGGCCAGACTGGAAATAAAACTAAAGTGGGGAACGTTCACCTGGAATTACCAACTGAGGTCCAGCTGAGGAGACTTATATTGAGGAAGGACAGAAAGCACCTGGAGGTCGTTAGGAAGGTGAGGTCATGAGAGGGGCTGACCGAGCTCCCAGGGGCACAGGCTGAGAGTGAGGAGGGAGCTCTTGGATACAGGAGGGTCTATTCCCTCAGGAGACAGAGGCCCAGAACCCAGGCTGGGCTCCACAGCCCAGGGCATCAGCGCTGAGATCAGTGGCCCCATAACATCAAGCCATGAAAGGAGGCAGGGCTGCTGGCTGCCGAGGAGCCTGGAGCCAGTAGACCAGAGCCGGTAGGAGAGAAAGCCTCAGCTCCTGTTCTGTTTGTTTGTTTGTTTTAAACCCAGAGCACAGGAGTTTTCATTTGCAGCTACTCACTGGAGGCTTTGGTGCAGGGAGGGCAGAGGAGCTGTCTGAGAAGGGGCTAGGGTGGGAAGTACTGGGGGGAGATATGGGCCTTGCACTTGGTCACAGGCCCCCCAAACTGAAATGGCCATTTTCCCTGAGAGGAGCTAGCCGCTCCCAGTAGCCACAGCGCAGGGAAAGGAAACAAACCCCACCCTAGATGATACAGCAAGCCCCACCCTCAGAGCCCCGCCGACCACACCCTGCATCTTGACCTTTGCAGAGGAGATAGCCACAGAGGCCAAGCCTACAGGTTTGAACAGTCTCAGGGAGAGTCTGTGACTGGGTTGGGGTGGGGCTGTCCACCCACTATGCTGGGAAGCTATCTGTACTTTCCCCGCCTGGGAGAGCTGGTAGAAACTCCAGGTTTCCAGCTGACCCCACTGGATTGCATATGAGGATCTGCCCAGCCGAGGGCAGGGTAACATTCTGAGCCTCTCTCACGAGAATAGCTCTAGGACAGGGAAACACACCAACCACAGTCCCTGAAATCTGAGCAGCACCTCTCCCTCACAGGAAACCCAGAGTTCTAGACTCCCGATTCTGCCGAATGCCCTTTCGTAGAGAGACTTTTGAGTGATTAAGATGGCCAGTTAAGGTGGGTGGAGGCAGAGCTCAGGGAACCTGGGGAAGCCGACTGACCCAGCCTTGGGCCCCATGCTGCTAACAAACCTGCTTTAGAGGGCAGCTTGACCCCTCCCACGGACAGCCAAGTCCCATGGAGACAAACACAAACTGTGTAATGGTTGGAGCTTCAAGCAGGTTCCTGAATACCAAAGGAGGACAGTTTCTGACAGTGGTTAGCACCTAAGCACCTCCCCGGAAGCTCAGAATTGGCAGACGGAAGAGTCAGTCACACTTACCAGAAGGGAAGGATCCAAAGGGAGCTCCCAGGAGGCACTAAACTCGACTGAGATGAACGCCGTGTCACTTTCTTTCTTTCTTTTTTCTTTTTTAATTTATGTTCTTTATTTATTGGTTTGTTAGTTTTTCAGTCTCTATTGTTTCATTCACACATTCAGTTTTTCTCTTCCCCTTTCCTACTCAATATTTTTCTTCTTTTTCTCCTGCTGTTATGCCCAGATTTCAAGATCCCCAATAGACCACACCAGGGAGCCAGCCATGTCCGATGCAAAAGCAAAGAGTCTTTTATTATTATAGACCCGGGTCTGGCTCCCAGCCTCCACCGACAAAACTGCGAGATGAGAGTGTCCGCCCCGTGAGAAAAAAGGGGTTTTTTAATAGGGGGCGTGGAGTGAGGGGAGGAGAGATGACTGTGGGCCCTGCCGATTGGCCAGGTGCAAGTTGGGTCTTGTCACACAGGATGTGGTCACATCCATGGTGCACACGTTCCTTGCTTGTCATTGGT